>NC_058102.1:10315530-10618560 GCF_020171115.1 Neogale vison | reverse complement strand
CAATGGGGGTGAGACTCCCTCTTCCCCCCTCCTGCACCCCCCCCCCCACAGCCCCCCACCCAAAATATAACACTCTGCCCCAATGGTACAAGCAGGACCCCTCCTCCTATCCCTCTCCCTCCTGGCAGTCCTCCAGGCCTGGCTCGTACCAGGCAGCCTACTCCCCTCCCCCGGGCCCTGTCCATGAATCCCACCTCTGTTGGGCACCACAGACCCCCCTTTCTCCTCCCCAAACAAATGGGGTCTTGAGTGAACCACTGGGATTGCACACAAGGCTAGATCTATTCCCTGGGCTAATGTCGCTGCCAGAAGGGGGCCGGGGGGGCAGGCAAGGGGTGGGGGGCATGGGGGAGCAGGCTGTCCATGCCACAGTCTCTCTTGAGGTCCAGCCTCCGAAATTAGGTCTGGTGGGGCTGGGATCAACAGCTCACTCCCTGGGTCACCCCAGAGTGGACCAACCCCAGACACCTCCAAGGTGCCTCCCCCCAGCAGTGCAGGCAGGAGCCTCTGGGCCCAGGTCCAAATTCCTGCTGTGTGCCCCCTGGAGAACTTCCCCAAACCTGAGGCAGATCATCTGTAAAATGGGCCTAACTAGACCTACTCTGCCTGTGCTGCTGGGACTATGAATGCGGACACAGACAGCAATGTCCCCAGCACGAACTAAGCACCCCAAGAAAACCAGTGTCCTTCTTTCTTCTTTTTTTCTCTTTTGGGGCGGGGGGGAGACAGGCAGGGTGAGAGCCCAGGCTGGCAGGGCAGAAAATGGCCTTTTCCAAGCACTATAAACATCCCTATTCAGAAGTCAGAAGCTCAGTTCCCTCAGGAAGGAGCGACGGAGCCTCCCAGGACTGGGGTAATTCAGGAGAGGCTGCTGGTCTTCCCTGGGGAGAGGGCCTTGGAGTCAAGCTTGCAAATCCAAAGCTCCAAGTCCACCACCTCCCAGAAGCCCATCTAGATAAGATATCATCTCCATTTTACAAACAAGTAAACTGAGACACAGAGTGGGTAAGTAATTTGTCTAAGGGCACACAGCTGCTGAACTGATGACTCAGGCTGCTACCAAAACCTCTTCCTTATGGCAGGCAGGAGCCGTCCCCGCTTCAGAGCCTTTCTGCGGTGTTGCCTCTGCGGTCAGAGTGAAGTCCCAACTCTCCAGTTTGAAAGGCCAGGCCCAGCAAGGCGATGTAGTGGAGCAGAAAAAGCACCTGACCCAGAGTCAGCGCGCAATTGGGGCTCCGAGGCCAGCTCGGCCACCAACTCCCCACTGTGTCTCTGGGGCCAGTTGGCCTGGCCTCCCCAGGCCCAAGGGCCTTGTGGCTAAGATGCGAATGACAAGACTGGTAGCCCAGGGCCCCCGGCAGGGTTACCCATCCACGCTGTCATCACGTGATGACTGAACACCTACTATGTGCCAGGCCCTGTTCAAGGCGCTTGGGATAGAGGGAGGAACCAGACCGAGAACGATCCAGCCCTCAAGAGCTGACACTGTGCTGGCGAAAGGGTGGATAATAAAAAAAGCAAAAAAACAAAAACCAAAAAGAGCAATTGGTTGTGTTAAGGGCTACCGAGAGAGAGAAGAAGCCCGGGGCCACAAAAAGAGCACTTAGGAAGGGGCTCCCTAGGGAGGCGACATGGAACAGAGATGGGGGGCTGGGGGGCAGCCCGGGACAAGCCCAGGGAGCAGGTGGGAGCCCAGAGAGGGCCAGCAACTCCTGCAGAAGGACCAGCAAGTACAAAGGCTGAGGACTTCAGTGCCCCATGGAGTCTGAGGGGGGGGGGCCCAGCACACAGCAGAAGCTCCAGAAAAAGCCGCCCCGTAAGCTCCATGAGTTCCTTGCCCCTTGCTTTCCTCCTCTAGAAAACAGGATGCCGGGCAGCTTCGAGGGAACCCCGTCTCTTCCACACACCTGGATTCATTCTCATTCCTCCCATTTTGCAGGTGGGGAAGCTGCGGCTCCCAAGACCCCACGGCCCATAAATGGCAACATGACAATGGGATCCGAGGTCTTGTCATCCCCAACCCTAGGTCCTGCTGGCCTTATGTGGCCTCACGGGTCACGGGGCGCTCACTGCCTCTCCCCCAGGCGATCCCAAGACAGCACTGACCGCCAGAAAGTCTCTTGGAAGGAATGGAGGTCTATGCCCTGGTTGGTTCCCCTTCTACCACCTGGGGCCACACAGGACACCTTTCCCCCGACTTCCCGCAGGTCACTGGAAAGGCGCCGAAGGTCTCAAAAGAGCAGGGAGCCCTTGCTAGGCGGCAGACACTGGGCTTTACTGTCACCCCCTTGCCGCACGCGGGTCAAATAAAGCTGAGCCCTATCACACCCATCGTACAAAGAAAAAAGCTGAGGTTCCCAAAAAGGTAAGAAACATGCCCAGGACCACCCACCTAAAAAGCGGCAGAGAGAGGCTCTGAACTCAGGTCTGTGTCACTCAGAGCCGCCATGCCGCTCATCCCCCAAATCCCTCAGATGTCGCCCTCTGGACCTCCTTCTCCATCCGTGGCCCCTAGTAGCAGGAAGGACTTGCCCTGAATCCATTGCTCCCGGGATACCCCCCGCCACTTGCCTGATACGCCGTGCCCCGGGCTGGGGTTAGCTGGGCAGGTTCAGGACACTCGGGGGCCCTGAAGGAAGTCAGGAGGTGGGGGGCTTAGGCGGCAGCTAGGGGGCCAAGGCCTGTGTGAGGACAGCAGGCACCCAGGCCCCTGGATTAGGTGGGCAGGGAGCACGGAATGCCAAGCCAGCCACACCAGGTTCCAGCCCCGCTCAGCGACCAAGATGCTGTGTGACTCCTGGAGGCCCTTCTCCTTTCCAGCCCCACTTCCTGTGGCCAAGTCATTGCCTCCAGGGCTCAAGGGTCACAGGCAAGGACGCAGTGAGGCTGACCTCCGGTGAGACATCACCGCTGTTGTCCTCCCCGGGCATGTCAGAAAATTAATTTTTCAATCATTTTTGGAAGGAATTATGTTGATGGTGGTGGGGTTGACACCTAACGGGGGCTCTGCTACGCACCAGGAACCACACCCGGGGCGTGACATACATTATCCCCAGGGACGACAAACCCAAGAAGCATGTGCGTCGTCTCCATTTTACAGAATGGGAAACTGAGGCCCCGGACCATACAGCTGTCAGTGCCGGAGTCAGGATTCAAACCCAGGACTCTGCTGTCCCAAGCTGCTGCCTCCTGTAACTATTGAAGTGAAATGTTTGCTTCGGAAAAGGACCTGGGGACTGAGGGAAGAGAGAGACAACTCTCAGTGGGGTGGTCACAGAGGGACAGGCTCCCAGGGGAGGGGTCAGGACCGGTGAGTTGAGTATTTGGGGAGACAGGTACCCAGGGGTCAAATCCCAGCCTCGGTGTGTGCCTGCTGTGCAACCTGGGGCAAGTGACCTCCCCTCTCTGATGCCTCAAAGGCAAGTACCAATTCCAGGTAGCCTGGAGCACAGCAAACATGAGGTATGGGACCAAGTCACTTGGGAACAACGAGAGAACATGCAACCGGAGGGGAGACTTGTATGCTCAGAGGCCCTGAGGAGGAGGAAGCCTCCAGAAGGCAGAGGTGGGGGCACCTGGCCACAGACGTGGGAGTGAACAGGATGAACCTGGCAGTGAAGGGCACCGCTCATACCCACCCACTGGACCTCCCTCCCCACCCAGAGAAGCCTGTGTCAGCCCAGGAGCCCAGCAGCACCAAGCCCAGGGCCGCAGCCCCTCCCTGTAACACCGCCACCCCCCCCACGGAACCCCCACCGCCCCACTTGCTCCCGCCCCCTGCATGGCCCCCCTAGAGCCTCCAGCACCGGCCCTTCCTCAGGGCCCTCAACCTCTCCGCAGCCACGGCTCCTCCACGTGGGGACCACCTCGTCCTAGAGACGGCATCTCCCTCTCCTTAGCAACCACCAACACGGCGCCCGGACAGCCAGCCTCCTCCCTCTGTCTCCTCCTATCTCCATGGAGACCACAATGCCACAGAGGCGGCTCCCTCGCCAAGGCAACCACCGTCACTCAGCACCCGCCCGGACCACAGCTCCCTCCACGTGGCCACCACCAACACTGCCGCGCGGTGACAGCGACAGCGACAGCCTCTCCTCTCGGGGCAGCCACCAGCCCCAGCCGAGACCAACAGCTCCGGCCTGCCGCGGCCTCCAGCTGTCGGACTGCTCTCCCCGATGAAATCCCGGACCCCGGTCAGGCCCCGACGGATCCTGCCCCGCGTCTCAGCTCCCAGCCCCTCAGTCTGCCCCTCCCGACAATGGAGAGACTCCCTCCCCTCCTGAGGGAGGAAAGGAGACCCCGGAAACCGGTCCCCACCCCAGCAGCCCCCTCGGATGCCCCGGCCCCCCCACTGAGGTACAAGAGGCCAGGCCAAGGGGCAGGAGTGCGACTTCCTCCCACCCACCACAGGGAGCCTGTCCCGGCCCCCAGAAAGGCCTGCCACTCTGCCGGCTGCCTCGCAGACAGGCCCAGAGGAAGGGAAGCTGGGGAGAAGCAGGTGGGGGCGCCCATAGCAGGGGTGCGGGGGGGGGGGTATTGCCGGGCAAGACAGGAAGAGACCAACAGGCGACAGGCCTGGCTACACCACAGCTCACAAGGCCAGGTCATGTGAGCCAGGCTCACACGCAGCCACACGCTCGCACACAGTCAGAGGGACCCTGTCCTTACCGATGTCTGCGGGCTAAGGGGGCCCTCCGGCCCACGAGGCTCTATCCCTGGCCCGGTCTCAGGGAGGCCCCCGCAGCAGCGGCGCCCGGCGGCAGCAGCAGAAGCAATGGGGTCCCGGGTCCTGGTCCAGCTCAGGCAGCGGCAGCTTCTCACCCAGGTCCTCTCCTTCTGCGAGGAAGCAAGCGAGGGGGAGAAAGGGGAGGAGGGAGAGGAGAGGAGGAGAGAAGGAGGGGGAGGGGGGCAGCAGGAGGGAGGGAGGAGGGAGAATGCTGAAGTCTTGAAGGGTACACTCACTTCTTTCTTAGGTTTCCCATGGCAACCAAATATACCACAAATGAATATCAGTGTGAGAGAGAGGGAGGAGGCCGAGAGAGGGGAGGGGTGCACGGAGATGGAGGCCGGGATGGAGGGAGACGGGAGACATGGAGGCAGGGAGGTGGGGACATGGAGGCGGGGAGACCGGGGAGATGGAGGTGGGGAGAGGGAGGCTCGGAGACGGGAGGCTCGGAGATGGAGGCTGCGAGATGAGAGACAAGGGAGAGGGAGGCTGGGAGATGGAGGAGATGGAGGTTGAGATATGGGGGAGAGGGAGGCAGGGAGATGGAGAGATAGAGGCTGGGGGATGGAGGCTGGGAGGAGGGGGAGAGGGATGTTGGGATATGGGGGAGAGGGGGGCAGGGAGATGGAGGCTGGGAGGAGAGGGAGGCTGGGAGTAGTGGGGAGGGAGGCTGGGAGATAGGAGACACGGAGGCTGGGAGATGGAGGCTGGGAGGTAGAGGAGAGGGAGGCTGGTAGGTGGGGGGATGGGGGCTGGGAGATGGGGAAGGCTGGGTCCCCATCCTATACGCCCCATCAGGTTCAAGAGTAAGAGGAGGGAAGGGACCACAGGACATCTTTCACTCCCTCCATGGGTCCTGGAGGAGGGGCAACCAACAAATGGGTAGTTTCGAGGAGCGGGAGGGACCCCATTCCTCCGACCCCACCAGTCTCCCTCATTTTCCTGAGTCTGAGGCTCTTCCCACGTCCCAGCCAGACACCTGGCTGGACTCACACAGCATACCCAGGTGGGGACGGTCCCCACACCCTCCCACTCCCTCTCCCTGTCGTCCCATACACAGCCCCTCCCTCCTCACATGGGCAACCACACCACCCTCCTATCAGTCACCCCAACCCCAACTGGACCTACTCCTTCTACCACTGGGCCCCAGGCCCTCCGCTGCAGGGAACAAGCAACCCCCCCACCCCGTGCCATCTCTTTGATGACTCGCACACACCCATTCTCCCAGTGTGCCCACAGCCTACACCCTGCTGGGCACCATCCGGTCATATGCACTCATACACCCTAAGAGTAATGCACCTGCCTGACCTCCCCTGGCAGAGACACACACTATTCCGGACAGATGTGCCTCCACCCAAACTTCTCCCATCTGTGCGCACACGTACACGCGCACACACTGCCTCTCTGCCCTTAGAGGCCCCTCTCCCTGCCTGGCCCGCACCGCCCACGAGCCCAGATGGTCCTCCCAGCCTGCCCTCACAGGCAGGGGGCTCACACCTTAGCCCCCTCGACACCGCCATTCATAAACATACATAGACCCTCCCAGCGCGGGCAGCTGGCCGCCCTGGAACACAAGTGCGCACGCACGCCCTGCGCTGCCCAGCTCAAAGGCAAAGGACAAGGACGCACCAGCTGGCTCCTGGAAAGGGCTCTCAGGCCCAGGTCCCCCAGGGATACCTCCTCCACGCTTAACCCGGAGCACTGTGGCCAGCAGACACCCTGACACACACACACAAACACACACACACACACACACACACACGCCAGCACCCACAGGACACTGAAGAGCAACTAACACCAGAATCCCACATCCCCTCAATCGGACATGTGCACAGAGACCCAGATGCACCGTCCACAGCTGCCCACAGAACCCTGATATAGCAGCGCCCACCTGAACACGTGGACTCACACAAGTGCCACCATGCTTGGGGCCAGGGCACACATAGCCCTCAACACACCCGTGGAAACGCACTGGCGCCCACTCCCAGGGGACCACCCGCGGCTGCCACTCGCGTTCCACCATACACGCCCAGACAGACATGCCCACAGGCACAGGGGGCCCCTAAACGGCCTCACAGGCCAACGCACACGGGCCCCCGGCACACCAGCGCACTGGGGACCGCTCCCTGACACCCCACCTCCCCCCCCCAGCACACGCAGGGCCACACCTGCACACCCACTGCGCCCCAACCCCATCCCGTCCACACCCACCTGACACACACACCCCGTCGCCAACAAGTCACAGGCCCTTGATCGGGTCGTCCCTCCGCCCCCTGCCCCGGGCACGCGCCTAGGCCTGCCGCCAGCCCCCTGCCCAGAGCCCGCGGGTTTACGATCCAGCGCACCGTGCGGAGCCCAGAGGCCGTGAAATTGGCTGCGAGCTGCGAGGAAGCAGCTGCAAATTCTAAGCAAAGGGAAGTAAGGCAGAACCCCGGCGGCGGGCCACGGTGAGGGCGGGGGTGGAGGGGGTGCGGGCAACCCCGGGAGGGGGCTCCCTGTGCGCGCTCCCGCCCACCCCGCCGCCGTGCACGTGCCCGTGCCCTGCTGGGCGGGGCCGGGGGGGCGGGGAGTGGTGCAGGAAGAGCTGCGCGGGTGCACCCTGGGGACCTGCCCCGTGTGCGCACCGGGCATGGACACCGCTCACCGCCCGGCCCATCGCCACCTGCGTGGGCCAGAGCGCCCACCGGATGACCGGCCTCAGGCCACAGCTTCGGGACTGTGCAACTCTGCGTTGCCGCCTCCGGGAGGCCTTCCGGGATCTCCATCCTCCTCTGGCTTCTCTGTTCCCACCTCCACCACCTGGCGGCCTCCAGCCTCTGCTCACAGGCCTAACTCCAGGCTCAACTCCACCAGCACCCCGGCACCAAAGGAACGGAGAGGGAGGGCATGGTCTTTCTCCAAAACGCTGGGCAGGCCCTCGCTGGTCTCACCTCACCTGCCCCGCATTTCATGCCTTTACCGGCTGTGCGGCCTTGAACCCGAGACCACTGACTCTGCCTTCGCTTCCTCGTCTGTGCAACTGGAACGATGCAGAGGGTCGTTCTGAGGATTTGCTGAGGGCCATTGGGCAAGCTCAGAACAGCAGCTGGTGAACACGGAGATGATTAGTACCGGCCTGGTCTTGCCACAGACCAGGGCCACACAGAACTGACCCCAGCCTCCTCTGAAAAATGCAGATGCCTTTGGTGCCTCCCCACCTGTGTGGAAAGATCCAGAAGACGCAGCCTCCTCAGCTGCCCTCCAACCAGCAAACATGGGCGAATTCATATTCTGGAAATGCATTAAAATGCAGGTTCCCGGGCCGCGCATCGACCCTCCTGAATCAAAGTCTCAGCTGACGAGGCCTGAGAATCTGCATTTTTAACAGCACCCAGAGACAGTGGTGCTCCCTGACAAAAAGGATAACGTTCCCTTTCTTTTCTTTTTTTAAAGATTTTATTTATTTATTTGACAGAGAGATCACAAGTAGGCAGAGAGGAAGGCCAAAAAAAAAAGGGAACCCTGATGTGGGGCTTGATCCCAGGACCCTGGGATCATGACCTGAGCCGAAGGCAAAGGTTTAACCCACTGAGCCACCCAGGTGCCCCTAACGTTCCCTTTCTTAGCCCAAAGTTGACCGTCCTGTATAATGGAGCCCCTAATCGCATTCCAGACTCATCTTTCCAAAATCCACTCCAGGCTTTCCGACCTCCAGACCTTGGCTCCTAATGGTCTCTCCACCTGGCCTGCCCCCACCCAGAGCTGGCTGGCCCTCCTTCACCGTCCTCAGGCCAAAATTAAACAAGATAATAAATAGCCAGTGTGGAGCCCCGTGCCTGGCACCCAGCAGGTGTGCAGTCACGGGGACCCCACCGGGGGAGAACAGACAAACAGAAGCGGCCGACCCAGCCTCTCCCACACTCAGCTCTCCAGGCTGGCTCGGCACCTGCCCTTGCAGCCTCCAAGGCCGGCCCCCTTGGGGTCAGGTCACAGACAACCAAGAACCACCCCCGTCACTCCAGCCCTACTGTGCGTAGGCCCCGTGCTGGGCACTTGGCAGATGCTCCACGTGTCTCATCTCTCTTCCAGATGTTCCACATGACTCCTCTCCATGCGTTCGTGCCTGAGCCCCGGGGCCCCACATTTATCCCTGGGTGAGATACGCTTGTGCATGCGTGCACGCGCGTGTGTGTGTACTGAATGCAAAATGCATCAGTCCATCCTCAAAATAGCACAGAGATAAGAGGAACTTGCCCAAGTCATTTTTGAGGGCCTACTAGTCTGCGCCTGTGTGGAGCTGACGTACTAGCAGGAGAGACAGAGGGAACAGCTAAACAACCAGAACCATGAACCTCCCCACATAGCCCCATAGCGAGAAGCACGGAAAGCAAGGAAGGTGGCCGGCCAACCCCGCCGTCTGTCTCTCCACCATCCCAGGAGAATTTCAGAGAGAGGGGACCCAGCCAGGCCAAGGAGGGAAACTGAGGCAGGTCTGAGTTTTGGGGCTGGGCCCGGAGCGGGTTGGTTGGGCAGCCTTTCGGAACTGCTCCCCACTGTCCCCCACCCCCACCCCCCGCCCCAGCATGCACCGGCATGCACAGAGACCCACACATACACTTACTCACATACATGCACAGGTGCACAGTGGACATGCCCAGCCCCCTCCCAGGCCCTCTGCACATTCTAGCTGGGGGGACAGGGAGCTCCCAGATCCTTCTCACACTTCCGTGGGGCCCCCCAGCCTGGCTCCCGAAACAGTTTCTATGTGTTTCAGGGGGTGAACGGAGAAGCTGAAAGGAGAGGGAGGGATACACACATACACACGCACACAGCCCAGGACCCACTCCAGAGAACCAGGAATGAATAAGGAAGACAGATGGGAAGGGGGAGGGAACTCATCTAATTGACACCTACTATGTGCCAGACACAATGCTCCGCACTTGACATTCTCTTACGTAACTGCACTGGAAAAGTTAGGAACCCGGCATCGCTATCCCCACTTTATACTGAGGAAGCAGGGCCTCCTGGAAAGGAACTTACTCACCCAAGACACACACCATTAAAAAGAAACAGAATTTGGACCCTGGGCCCCTACTCTTTTGCTGACTGAGACAGGGGGAGAGGATGGTAGAGTGGCCCAAGGGGACTGTCACTGGGCCGTGATAGCCTCGGAACCTGGAGAAGATACTGATCTGGGAGCAGCACCTTCTCCATCACTCAGGGGAGCCCCCAAAAGACCCGCTGGTGCTCGGTGCTGGGGGACAACAAGAGAGCGTGCTGCTGGCTTCAGGGATGTCACAGGGTGCCCAGGAGTGGGGGGAGCACAGAAGGAATGTGGAACAGGCCTGAGACCCGAGAGCCTTCCTGCCCCTCTGTTCCTGTAGCCATTGCCACACCCACTGCTTCTCCTGCTGACAGATGAGCAAGGCAAGGCCCGGAGGGGCCCCTCGCCCCGGGACATCCCAAGATAGAAAGATCCCCTGGCAGAGATGTGGGACTTCTGGTCCTCATTCTGCTGCTGTGTGGCCCTGAGCGGATCTGTAACCTCTCTGTGTCTTGTATAGGAGATAAGGAATGGGAATGGCTGTGTTGCAGAAGGTTTGGTGGGGATTAAACACTTACAAAGAGCTTCACCCTGGGCCTGGCTCTCGGGCTCAATGAATATTAGCTCATATCATTATTATTATTATCTCTGTAATGATTGCTGCCAGCGCACCCAGCAGCTGAGGCCTGCCAGGTGGCTCCCTAGCCCTCAGGGCCTCTCCGGGGCCTTCCAGGGGGCTGTCTGCTCACCAGAGGGGAAGGGGCTCTATTATTCCAACTCCCAGCACCCCCCACCATCCTCCCTACGCCAGTCCATAATAATGGCAGTGACTCTGCCCCCGAAACTCATTGAGCCACAAGAAGGTTAATTCAATAGGGGATCAGACAGGGCAGTGAGAGGCAGAGGACTGAGTTAACCTTCTAGACTACTGGTTAAGGAGGCTCGGGCTTCCAGGCAATCCTGCTTCCCGGCTTTCTGTTCCGCACGGCCTGGGGCACCACTGCAGACTGTGGGGGGATGGGCCTAGGCCCAGGGGGTGGGGAGGGCACTGTAGCTGGAATGGGGAGGGTGACCACGATGGGTATCTCCCCGGCCGTGGGCATGGATCCCACACTTTCACACTCACTCACCCAGCTTGCAAGACTACAGCTGCCGCCTCGCAGACAGAGGACAGCGTCGCTGACCCCCGTGTCACACACAGCCGCTCAGCAGAGATGTCACTGGAACCAGTTCTGCTTCCAAAGCAGACATTCCACAGACTTCAGGAGGCAAGGAAGCCGCACGGGGCAGCCGGCAAGGAGCGCGCTAGAGAAGGCTCAGTCGCCAGAAGCTTGTGGGGTAGAAGGACAAGCAAGAGGGGGCTGGGGAGGTAGAGGCAGCCTCTATGGTGGCCAGCTACACCTTGGTCTTGGGCACTCCCCACCCCCAATGCACAGAGCTCCCTGTCTGTCCATATAAACAAAGACAGTGCCCTGTGGGAAGGGAGCCACCAATCCAGTGAGTGTCCCCCCACCCACTGAGCTGGCTGGGGAAGGCAGATGGGGGGGGCAAATTCTAAGGACTCAATCAACGGACAACTCGCCTCACCCTTCAGACCTCAGTTTGCTCATCCGTCAAATGACCGCATGACAGAAGCCAGCCAGCCCCACAGGACAGCTCTGAGGATCCAAGTGGGGAGAAAGAAGTTCTTTACAAAGTTAGATTCCAAGCTGGGGGACAGGAAGCCAGGGGACGTGATGGGCCGAGCCCCCACCACAGGCCAGGCACCCGGCACCCCGGAGGCCCACCGTTCCCTGTGACACCCCTCACCTTTCCAACCACCCCTGCTCCAGGTTACAGATGAGACGCCGAGGCCCAGAGAGGTGACAGGAAGGCCTAAATCACAAAGCACAGAGCAGCCACACGGGACTAAAACCAGCAGGCCCTTCCCCTCGGCCGTGTTGTCACATGAATTTGCACACCGTCCTTGCTCACACGAACACGTATCTCCGTGACCTGGCTGGGGCTGGTGGAGAACAGGGACTGTCGGAGGAAGGGAAGAGGTGCCCCACTGAAAGGTGGGGGGCAGAGAACAAGCCTTCGGGTAAGGGGCCCCACACCCACCTGGGGCGTCTGGAGAGGGACCTCTACCTCAGGGACCCCATCCTCCTCCCCCTCTCACAGCTCACAACACGGGGGACAGAGGCACATGCGGCCACACGCCCTCCCCGTTGACATCACACACTCTGGCTGCTGGCGGTGACCCCTCACACTGCTATCCCAGTGACGTCACTGGCAGCCTGCCGCTGATGTCACACCCAGAGGTTCTCACTGACGTCACACCCACAGGCCCATGCTAGCATTACGCACGCTTCTCCCCAAGACACCCCCCCTTTCAATTACTCCTCTTTCTTGTTGCCCAGATGCAGATGGCCCAGAGGTCACCACCCACGTACACAGTCTGAGAGTCACCACTCACTCTGGACAGGCGTTCACAGACACAGCCTGTGTGTATGCATTCCTCATAGGACACACGTTTATGCGTGTGCGCAGGCCCACGGGCCCTGCTGATGGCTGAGACCCGCTACGTCCCACAGGTGCCTGGCAGGCCAGGGGTACAGGTGTGCGAGCCCTGGACATATGTGTGCACAGGCAAAAATCCTCCCCGCCCCACCCCCATGATGCGGCTCTGTGTATGAAAATGTCCCTCAATGACTAAATCAGGCAGCCCAGGGCTGGCAGCTTCTACCACATTCCTCCAGGTGTTGCCAGCACCCCCTCCTCCTCCCCCTGCCCCCCAGCTTCTCTCCTCCTCCGACAGCCTGGGCTGCTGACAGCAGCGACAGCCGCAGCCTGGACACACACACACGTACTCCAGTCCAACTACTGTGTCTCGGCAAGGGCGGGCGGGGGGCAAGGGGACGGAGGCAGTGCCCTCCAGAGGTGGCCACTGGGCTAGGAAGGGTTCAGAGGAAGGGGCACAGCACGGAGCACAAAGCGACAGAAAGTACCCTCAAGTCCCACGTTCCTCCTGAGCTCAGCCGAGGGCCAGCGCCACCATCCCCTTCCTGTCTCTCCTTGGGTATGCCTGACACACTGTGGCTGCTTCTGTCCTGGACACACACTCCCCGAGTGCACACACGTACACGCATACCAGCTCTGTTCCCTCCAAACAGTCCAAGAAAACCCTGCTGGACCACAGACTCTGTGTGTTGTGTGTGTTGTGTGTGTGTGTGTGTGTGTACAGAGAGAACAGGGTCCACCCCTGCACAGAGCCCTGTGTGCACACACACAGGGCACACACATCCCTCCCCACGTGCACACGCTGCCCCACCAGCCAACACGCCCACCCTCCCCCCGCCCCCATCTTCTGCCAGTCGCTGGAGTCCACACACACACACACACACACACACACACACACACACGCGCAGCCTGGGGCCGTGGCCCTCCCTGCCAGAGCTGCAGTCTGTGCCGATTCCTGCTGCTTCCCCGGGCTGCCTCCCTGCTTGCCCCACACCAGCACCACGGAGAAGGGAGCAAAGCCTTTGCCAGGGTCCCCACCCACTTAGGGGACCCCACTCCCCGCGTCTGGTCCTCTTACCAAATCCATCGCCCTCCTGCGGGTAAAGGGGGTAAAGCCCCACCCTGCCTCCCTCCCCCTGGAGCAGCACCAACCAAACCCCCCTTACCAGCTACGAAGATGAATTGCTCGACCCCGGCAGCACTCCGTGAAACAGGGGGCCAGGGTCCCCGATTCGCAAGGATGGGGGCAGAGAGGTGCGGCGTGGCACTGACTGGTACAACCGTCCACCGTAGAGCCTCTGCACCACCCCCCAAAAATGCTCACCTCACCGACCGTCCTCCGCGTCCTCCCACCCCGCCTCCGCCCACCACCACCCGCACTCCCACACAGGGGGGCCCCCGGGGGGGGGTCTCACAGTGATTCCCCAGACCCCGGAGCCCCTGGGGGTGGCTTTCCCGGTCTCATCCTACCCCCCATCCTCAGCTGTGCACCCCCCCACACAACAAGCCCCACCCCCACTGGTGGAGGAGGGGTGCCCTCTGGTTCCAGCCCTTACTCCCACCGCCTCCGCCGGGCAGCGGGCGCTCGGATCCGGAGGGATTCACTTACCTCCAGCCCAGCCGGGATCCGGGCCGAGCGCCGCTTCCGGCGGTGGCGGCGGCGGCTGCGGGGCCTGCGCGCGAGTGTGAGTGTGAGCGCGGGTGCGAGTGTGCGCGGCGCCCGGCCGGGGCTCGGTGCGTGTCGTGTGTCTGTGGCGTGGCCCGCGTGTGCGTGTGTGCGTGTATGTGTGTGTCTGCGAGCGAGCGTGTGCGCGCAGACACCGCCACCCCCGCCTCCCCGTCGCCGCGCCTCTGCTTCGGCGGGGCCCGCCGCCCGGGAGGGGGCCGGGGCGCAGCGTGCGTCAGGGCCCGCGGCCGGCCGTCTGTCCGTCCGCCCCGGCCCGCCCCGGCGCCCGGCACCCTCCGCAGGCCTCTCCGCAGCGAGACCCCGCCCGCCCCCTCTCCCGGCTGGATCCTTCCACGGACACACGCGCACGCACAGACACACGGCCGCGGGGCGGGGGCCGCGCCCGGCTCCAACGCCGCAGCTGCAGCGCCCGGGGAGGCGGCGGCGGCCGCGCGGACCGCGGAGCCCCCGACCCCTGGCCCCCGGCCTCGCCCCGGCCCCCATCCCGGCTCACCCCCGCGGGCTCCGGGTCCCGCCAACGCCGTCGCGAGCGCATTCAACAGCTGGAGGCAAACTTGCCGCGGGGCGGGCCGCCCGAGGTGCGCAGCGCCCCCCAGCGCACGCCGGGGGACGCCCGCGGCCCCCGACTTCCCCTCCGCGGGTGGACCCCTCCTCACCTCCGTCCAGCCGCCGGCGGCCGGCGCTTCGCCGCGGGCAAGCCGAGAAGTGCGGCTGCTGCGTTCCCATTTTATCGGCGAGCCAACTGAGGCTCGGGGGAGAAGAGCGACTCGCGCAAGGTCACAAAGCGAGCTTGACCGCAGAGACAGTGTTAAACTCCAGATCTACGCTTGTGCGGGGGCCCTTGGCAGCGGCTCATTACCCTTCTCCCACCCTCGACCCCCAGACGTACTTCTTGGGCCCTAGCCCCTCCCTGGCTAAGGCCCACATACCTGCGCCCCCCGCAAGAGGGTAGAAGCTAGGGGAGGAGGAAAGAGATGCAGAAAGAAAGCTCTAGCTTCCGGGCCCGTACCCCTGCACTTGGGCACACAAGCACCTGGAGGGAACACTCAGCTTGTGTCCCGCATCCACGAAGAAACGAGCGCCTTCTCTCGGCCCTGGGGATCCGCTAACCCACACACTGAAGCCCTGCCTGGAGCGGGCCCTCTGCGTCTCCATCACTTTTTACGGGCCGCATGCGCCCGTGCCTGTCCTCGGGTGGTCCACAGCAGAACGTTAGGTCCGGTAGCGGGAACATCCCCTCCAGGCCAGGGATGGCAGCAACTCCCCGGAAGGAGCCACTGCCCGAGCTGAATCTCCACGGAGAAGTAGGAGTTGATCAGCTGAAGAAGGTGGAGAGTAATGTATCAGGCTGTTGGGAACAGCCTGTGCAAAGGCACAGAGGCGTGAGACAGCCTGGTGTGTGTGTGCAGGGAACTCCACGGAGCTAGGATTCACTGGAGGAGCAAGGACGTCTGGTCGGAAATTCCTCCCTCCTGTCAACGGAGAACAGGAAAGCAGGTCCGGGATGGGACTGGGAGGGGGCAGAAGAACTGGGACGCAGGCCACCTTTATCTCCCCAAGCAGGAGACAGACAACAGGGTTCCAGCTCTGCCCTCCGCAACCGCACCGCAGGCTGCTGGGTACCCTCCTACCCACCCTTCAAGGCCCCTCCCTGCAGATCCTAAAGTGATTGTGCTGTCTCTGCTCCTAGAGGGCAAGGGCTGTCCGGAACGCGTTGTATGCACCCCTCCACCCCCCACCCCGCCCCAAAAGGGACAAGAAGCCGGGTCCCAGGCCAAAGTCCTTGCGAGAAGAACCTTCCCCCACCGCCCCGCCCACCTCAGCCGAAGACACAGCGGCCCCTGCGCCCCCTGGCGGTTGGAGCACGCAACTGCAGAGAGCTCCCCGCCGCCCCTCGTTTACCCCCGTGACCATGGCTCTGATGGGCAGACCCTCTTCAGAGGTGGGCACTGGTGAGGCCCACCGAATCCGACTCAAGAAACTGAGCCAGGATCTCAAGGAATACCAGACAGCGGGCAGCCAAACAGCCTCTTTGGTTTAGCCTGGGTGACTTTCCCAGCCAGACTTTCTGAGCCTCTTTGGTGTAATAGAATAACAAAAGCAGCCCTGTCCCCAGCACAATGCTGGGCTCACTACCTGAGCACTCCCTTACCTCCTTGGGACCTCCAGGTCTCGCTGGTTCAGCTTTAGGGTGCTTTTGAGCTCTAAAATATTCTAAGAGTCTCCCTGGAGACTGACCTTACAACACATAGCCCGGAAAGACTTTCAAACTTTTAACTTAGTCACTGCCACTACATAGAAGATACAGTTAGCCTGGGCTAACCGACGGTCATGGTGGACCACACTATCTGGACACCAGATTGCGCTTTCTCTAGACAAGTGCCATCCAATAGAGTTTTCTGTGATGGTAGAATTTTTTTTTTTTAAAGATTATTTGTTTGAGAGAGAGAGAGCAGGCACAAGCAGGGGAGGAGCAAAGAGAGAGGGACAAAGAACTCCCCGCTGAGCGTGGCACCTGCTCCTGCTGAGGGCTTGATCACATGACCCTGAGATCATGACCTGAGCGAAATTAAGAGTCTACTGAGGCACCCAGGTGCCCTTTTTTAAAAAAAAAATTGTTTAAAGATTTTTTTTTTAAGTAAGAAATGTGATGTGGGGAATGTTCTACCTGCACTGTCCAAGGTCACTAACCGCGTGTGGCTGTGGAGTGCTTGAACTTGGGGCTAGTGTGGCCGAAGAACTGAGTTTATAATCTTTGTTTTATTAATTTAGATTTAAATAGCTGTATATGGCTAGTGGCTTCCATACTGGATAGTGCAGGTCCAGAAAGACAGCAACTTCCTCACTAAAATAGAGCCCATAGGGAGCTAGCGCGCACGCACACACACACACACACACACACACACGGAGCTCCCCCAGCCCTCTGGCCAGGCTAGAGAGCAGGGATGATAAGGACACTGCCTAGACTCTCTCTAGGTGGATGGGTAAGGTTGAGACAAACGTGGGCAGCCATATGTCCATCCCTGTAGCCACTGTCCTCGGTCAGGCCTTGCCATCATTCACCTGGACACCTGCAACCACCTTCCTCCCTACCCTCCAGTAGCCCCCAGGCAGGGATACCACAGGTTCCATTTCTCCTGATGATGCCAGATGATTGGCAGTAGCCGCCTTGGTGCTCCCTCTGCAGGAAGCATCATGATCGACTGATGATGTCTGCCTTGGGTGCAGACAGAAGGACAAATGGTGTGCCCTGTGTGCTAGGGAATCAAATCCCAACTCCTTAACTTGCCCAAAGAAGACTCTTTGCAGTTGGGCCTTTACTTACCCCTCCAGGATCCTCTCATATCACCCACACATGCTCTGGGACCCAGCAACACCAGTCCCTGCCCTTTCTAGAACATGCCATGAAACTCTCACCCCATAATCTTTGCACCATCTGTGTTTTTGATGCTGCTATTCCTTCAGCCTGGACGCCTTTCCTCCTCTCATATTCCCTCCCCACCTGTCTACTTCCAGTCTTTCATCAGGTACTGTTCAAAGGCCACCTCCTCTGGGAAGCCTCCCCTGACTACCCCTAAGCTGAGTTGGCCAAGTTACTTCTCCTCCACCAGTTCCTGGAACACTTTGTGTAGGTCTGAATGACAGCATGCATCAAATTTTCCTATTTTCTTTCTCACGTGCGTCCTTCCCCAACTTACTCCTCACCCATCACCTCCATCATTGTAGCTACCATGTATGGTGACTCATTAGGGACCAAGCACTGTGCAGAATGCTTTTCATACATTATTTCATACATTATTTGCATTAATAAGCCACCAAAGTGGACATTAGAGGGCATCCAGAATCTATCTCCCTTCCCACCAACACCACGTTGGCCTGTCTCCCCACCGCCATGTGCCATCTTCATGGATTGTGAATCCCGGTGCCTCTCCCTGCTCCTGCTGGGCTAGTTAAGCCATCGGTGGAGTGACGCATGGACAGGAAAAAACAGCGAAGCAGAACCATCTCAGAAGCCTTAGTGCCAGAAGACAGGCAGGAATTTCCAGCTGCCCGGACCCCTGTCCTGGATCCCAGACCCCATCTGTTCTGAAATCTCCTAGCAGTGACCTAGCAGTGACCTAGCAGTGACCAGGAGCTCGCCTCTAACAGTCCACCAACATCCCTCAGTTGACCAGATGTGGTTCATATCCAAATGAGCCCAAGGCCCTGGCCACATCACCACAAGGACAGTTTGTCCAGAAACTCTTCCTTTCTGTGGAGCCCAGAGAGCCGAGCAAGTGGTAAGAGCCAGAGGAGCACAGGAATGCTAAAAGCTGCCCACACTGTCCAAGGGGAACAGCAAGATACACCCTCTGTGCTCAGAAGAATTGTTTTTCACTTGGTCTACATGGCATTTTGAGTTGATTAAGAAAATTAGGTTAAGTGATGCTTTTAGCGAAACACACATGTAGCAGAGGGGTCCCATTCCTGTTTCAGATCCAAACGACGAAGCAGATTTTCTGTCATGCCTCTGATACGGGAATGAAGGCTACAGTCACTGGAGACAAGACCCAGCGATGAGATGCAGGACCCAGAAGGGAAACCTGCAGCATCGCTTCCTAAAATCTCTGCACCTCACCTACCATGGAGCCATCCCAATGGAACATGGAAACACAGACTGAGCTTCTCCAGAAGTAGGGGGGTTCCTTTATGTGGGAGGGTTTTCTCTTGCTAGGCACTATGACAGGTCAGAGTAGGGCAAGGTTGAAGGCAGAGGACAAATTCCCAGGCCTAGTAAGGATGAGAGGATGTGGGGCACCTGGGTGGCTCAGTCAGTAAGCATCCGCCTTCCGCTCAGGTCATGATCCCAGGGCTCTAGGATCGAGTCCCGCATTGGACTGCTTCTCTCTCTCTCTCACTCCCCCTGGTTGTGTTCCCTCTCTCACTGTCTCTCTTTCTTTTTCAAAAAATAAAATAAAATAAAATAAAACAAAATCTTAAAAAAAAAAAAAAGAAAGAAAGAAAAGAAAAGAGAAAAAAGGAGCTGGGGTTGAGGGAAAGTGGGCGGCGGGGAGGGGAGGGGAGAAGAGATGACTGGTCAGGAGAGGAGGGATTCAGGCAAACCCCCACCGGAGGCCTTGTCCTGAATGGATTTTGGAGAACACACACATTTCCAAAAGGGATTTAAGTCCTTTTGCTGTGGAGCGTGCAACAGAACGCCCCCTCCCCACTTCTGCCTTGCCAAACACCTTCCTTGCCCTGCTCTGTCTACAGGCTCTTCATATGATCAGTACTTACAATTACCTATATATTTCTCATATTGCATTAATTCTATTCTCTCGTGTTTTCACCTAGAATTATTTTGCTCATGGATAGTTTGCATCAATTCACTTTCGTGAGCGTTTGTTATTCTCCAGCTCCCTACCCTTGTTTATCTGAATTTCTTGTATTTAGCTGTGAAAGAGATTTTTTGATGGTTATCAACATCTAGGTCTTCGGTTGTTTCCTTTTAGCATTATTAAAGGTGTGACACTCTTTGCTGACCAAAAAAACCAGAAAAGTCTATGTGCTTATCATATTAGTCATCTGTGGCTATGTAACACATTGCCTCAAAGCTCGGTAGCTTGTATCAGCAAAAAAACCCAAAAAACAAAAAACAAAAAGACGACGACAACAACAACAATAAAATAGTTGTTGCACTGTTGCTGTGGTCAGGAATTGGGGAGTGGGTGATTCTTGCTTGCATAACCTCCCAGAATTGCTGCTGGGGCCACTCTCATCTGAAGGCTGGGCTGGGGCTGGAGGAGATGTCCTACAGAGGTTCATGAATGCAGCTGGTGGGTTGGTGAGGGTCGTGGGAGGGAGGCCTCCGTCTGTGTTCCGTGGACCTCTCAGCAGGACTGTTAGGCACCCTTCTGTCCTGGCAGCTGCTTCCTCCCAGAGCGAGAGCAAAGGGGAAGCCTCAATGTCTTTTATGACCTGCTCCAAAGTTACACATTCTCAATGTTGTCAATTTCCTACTGGTTACACTGGTCTGCCCGTTCACTGTGGGAGAGAACGACACAGGCTGTGAATTCTAGGAGGAAGGTAGCATCGGGAGCCATCTCTGGAGCCCATGGGCTTAAGATCCATCAATGATATTGGGAGAAATTGAGAAAGTTCTGCGTTCTGCCTCCAGACTGCCAGAGGCGAAAACAGAATTAGGAGTACAGCTACCAGAGCTGGAGAACCTAATTCCATAGGATTTTATGATTCTGAGAGTCTCTAGTCCTCAAAGCCATGAATTAAGGGCAGCTCAAGGCTAACGGGGCAGGAAGAAAGCACATAAAGTTCCTGATGAGGCTAGACTAGAGGCTGGCTGTGTATGAGGCCCTCAGAAGAGGGTGCCTATGAGGGCCAGAGCCCAGGGCTATACTCTGGGGGATATTCTGAGTGTCCATGGGGATACATTTTGACCCACAGATCCAGTTATGGGAGGGCCCCCAGGGCAGCTCATTAAGGGTGCTGAGGGCACCCCGCTTGTCGGGCTTGGAGATGAGATTCCTGGGTGGCGAGGTTGGCCAGCCTGTGCCCCCCCCCCACCAGTCTCAGCAAAGCAGGCCTGGAGCATACCCTGCAACAGGAAAGGATTGAGAGCCCCACCCCTCCCCCACTGATATACTTGGTGACTCCCCGAGAAGGTGAGCAGCTCCCAGATCTGGCCAGGTCTGACCTGGTCTGTGCCCTGGGTGCCCAGGCCTTCACCAGACACAGACGGGAGTGCCCTAGGAGGGAGAGCCTCCACGAGCTGCCCCAGTGGCACAAAGGTTGGACTGAGAGACTGAGAGTCTGCTCCACCTCCGGCAGGGCCTGCATGCGTGGGACAGACCACCTCCCCGCAGCATTTGGAGCCAGGAGTCCCTTCTGAGATACCCCCCAGGGAGATCCAGAAGGGGCTAAAGGGGGCCCAGGCACTGTGCCTCTAGCTGACTTTTTGCTGCCCACTAGCCAGAGTCGGCTGAGCCCCACGCTGCCAAGGTGCCTGTCATCTGTGTCTACGCACCTTATATAGGGCCTCAGAGTTCGGCCTTCCAGGGACTCTGCTAGGACCTCGGGCCAGGGCCCTGCAGCCCCAGCACGGAGGTGGCGTGAGTGTCCGCCAGCTCAGCAGCCACAAGGTCAGCCAGGCGGCCTGCGTTATTAAGCCATCTATCTGGCTCTGCCCCGAGGGATGCTGCGGGGTGGGGGTACATGCATATCTACTGCCTGGGTCCGGAACTGGGACAGCCGGCGGTCCCTGGGAGGCTGGAGGTCACCAGCCTCGTCGTAGTCAGGCTCACCATTGCTCTCCTGCTACCAGCTCCAAGGCTCGGGATACTGCAGGCACCGGGGCCGGAGAGGCACTGACTGGCTGGTTTCCTCCCATTCGTTCTCTTCTCGAACACTTCCCGGCTCTGACTCCATGGGGTAAATCACCACCTCCTTACTCTAGCATCTGGAGTCTTCTGCAACCTGGCCGCATGCTACCTAGAATCAGAATAACAGCTCGAAATGGGGGCGTTTACTATTTCTTTCAGGCTCGATGCCAAGTGTTTCCCATGAATTAAAGTCTCAGCAAACGGTGACAACAGTCGTACGAGGTACTTACTGCTCTTAACGCCCATTTCACTGATGAGGCCCAGAGAGGCTGAGCAGTTTGACCAAGACGGCCCAGAGGGGAAGGAGCAACGCCACGATCCACCCAGGTTTTCCTGCTGAGGGAGCCATGCTGTAGCCACAGGATGCTTGGGGTGTTTGAGGCTGGTCGTCCCATTCTGAGCCTTTATACTTACTGTTCTCTGAGCCTAAAATCTGGGTGTCCGAGGGTCCCGGTGGGCGGGGGAGTAGCTGTGTGTTCCCGAGGTTCCGCGGGGAAGGGAGGGTGTGTGGCCGCTACCGATACCTTCTTGATGGCCCCCCAGCTCCCCACAAACCTGATCCACCCAGGACTCCTCTGACTGCCTCCAAAGTGTACTGTAAACCCGGCCACGCAAGCAAGGGCGGGGTCCATCCCTGCTCCTCTGTTTGCTGGGAAGCCGTCACGCCGCAGGCACTCCCCAAAACGTTTGTGGAATAAAATGATCAAGTTCACACCTGAGGGAACAAATGAAGGAAGGAAGAGTCCTCTGAGGAGGAGAGCCGATGTCGGGAGAGCAGGAAGGTGAGCGAAATCAGCTCTGCCCTGGGGGCTGGAGCTGGGGCACCGGGAAGAAGGACAGCGCGCCCAGGAAGAGATGCCCCAGCTCCGGAGCGGCCTGACAGGGGCGGAGGACCAGGCCGCGCCCCCACAAGGAACAAGGCACAGAAGCGTGACATGGCCAGAACAGCGGGGGGTAACTGAGACCCAGGAATATGACCCAGGCCCCAGTCTCTTCCGTCTTTGGACTCTGCAAGGTCCTTCGCAGCCCAAGTCCGGGTGGACTCCCCCGGACCTCCCAGGCAAGGTGGCGGCTTGCTCTCTCTGCTTCCGCCGGATTTCCCCGGTGGTGTCTTCTCTCCCTTCCTGGCCCACAGCCCAGACCTCAGTTAAAAGAGCGACTTCTGCCCCGGCTCACGCACGCAAATCCTTCTGATTGCTCTGCCTGTGCTTTTTCCTCAAGCTTCCCTCAAGTCTCCTGCTCCCCTGCCACCTCTTGCTTGGGGCCCATGGAACCAGGTCCCCACGGCTCCCTCATTCCGTCCTCACAACAGGCGCTAGTCAAGCCTCCACATCCCCCAACACCAGCTACCTCTTGGTTTTACTGGGTCTGACCAGGTCAGTGTGGGGATTCCCCTCTACTTCTGCGGAGGAAATTTTCTGCCAGAGGCCCAGGTCCCTCTCCTGCCCTCTGGTGCCTTTCACAGAGCAGAGCCCAATCGGTGGCACACTCAGCTCCCAGCCTGAGAGGAGGAGGCCCCTAGCAGAGCCTGGAGGTGGGAAGGTGTGCGACGTCAGGGGGCTCTGGGGGAACCAGGAGGGGAGCCACGGCCAAGCAGGCTGGAGTTCAGTTCAGGGCAGGCCCCAGCCTCCTTCACCATTCACAGGGGGCCTGCTTCGTGCCTGGTTGCATAAACCCATGGAATCCTCACAGCAATTTGAGTGGAAGGTATCAGTCAGGACTCCTTGGTTGCAAGTGACAGAAACCCAACTCGGGCCCAGTAGGAACTGGCTTAAACTCCAAAGAAAGATACATTGGCTGCCAGAACAGGGCAGGCTGGGGAGGCTCTGCTGGAGGAAGACTGGGAAGGAGGAGGAAGCCATCTTGAATGCCATCAACCTCCTCTCTCTCTCTCTCTCTCTCTCTCTCTGGCTTACTTCTTTCAAGTGTCCCCGCACCCTGCAGTGGAAACAGGAGCACTCCCTAAGCCCAGGCTACAGCTTCCCAGACTGACCCAGAGACTGAGGGCTTTTCCTCCGGATCCAAGCTGAACAGTTCTAGGGAAGGACTCTCATTGGCCCAGCCTGGGTCACATGCTTACCCCCTGGACCAATCCCTGTGGCCAGGTTGATGAGGGCAAATTAATGGCCCAGCTTGGGTCGGGTATCCCCACCCTTGTCACCAGGGGAGGGCCTGTCCGCAGAAGAATGGAGGAGGGCTCCGAGCAGACAAAAGCAGTAATAGCAGGGCCGGTTGTGTTTGTTTTTAACCAACACCTTTATTTTGGAATAAATTTAGGTTTCGAGAAAAAAGGCCAAGGTAACCCAGGAGAATTGGGCTGTGTGTGCTTCACCCAGCTTCTCGTGGTGGTAACGTAACCACAGTCTGTTTGTCAAGACTAGGAAACTAGCGCTGGTAGGTTCAGAACTAAACTCCGGACTTCACTTAGATTCGCGCGTTTGTCCACTAATGTCCTCTTTCTGCTCCAGCATCCTGCCCCGAGACCACATTGCGTTCAGTCTTCCCACCCCCTTAGTCTTCTCTGCTCTGTGACAGGTTCTCATTTTTCTCTTGCTTTTCATGACCTTGGCAGTTTTGAAGGGTACCGGTCGGGTACCTGTCCCTTGGGGCTTGTCTGATGTTTTCTCACATCATGGGTCATGCGATGGGGAGATGCTGCAGAGCTGCGATGCCCTTGTCATCCCTGTATATCAGCGGGTACATGATGTCCACGTCACTGGTGTTGCCAACCTTGAGCACTTGGGTAAGGTAGGATATACTCCCACTTAACAGATGGGGAAACTGAGGTTTGCAGAGGCTGAGCTGCTTTCTTTAGAGTGAGTAGCAATATGAACCAGGCCTGTCTGACTCCCATTATCCCACAGTTCCTTGGAGTTTTAGACAGGGAAACTGAGGCAGGAGCCCAGCTCTGGGGATGGGAAGGTGAGAAAGACTGCACCGTGGAATCTACATGTAAGGTTTGCAGCAAAAACACTGACCCCAAAAATTCTTGCGGGTTCGAGGCCCTATCTGGATTGGCCTGGGGGCCTGGAAGTCACAGCAGACTCTAGCCAGGAGGGGCATGGAAAGGACACAGACTGGCACAAGGACCATGGCTCAACCAGGTAGGAAGTATGACGGAAGGAGAGAATGGCAAGTCTGACTAGGCAAGAGCAATCCAGGAGGGCTCCCTGGAAGAGAAGGCTGAGATTGTAGGAATAGTTGAGAAGGCAGCTCGCGAGAGAGGTCTGTCCCAGGCAATAGGAGAGCAAAGTGTTTAAGACCAGGTGCCATGAAATCCAACAAGACTGGGTTCAGTTTCTTGTGTTGTCACTGCCTGAAAAGTGGTCTTGGGCAAGTGACCTTTTGCCTCTGGCTCCCAGGCTTTGCCTGCCCTTCTCCCCTTCTCCCCTGAAATGCTCATTCCTGCGCCAGCTCTCAGACGTCTCCATCCTGGACCAGTTTCACACTTTGCAGGCTCCAGTGACAAGTGAAAATGTGGAACCTCTCATTCAAAAATGATTTCAAGCAGTGAGACAGGACATTAAAGTATGGGATCCTTCAAGGCAAGAGTGACCGCATGGGTCACATGCCCATGAAACTGACCCAATTCTCAGCCCTCAGTGACTAGCCGGACCCTGTGATATGATGACCATATTTTCTCTACGGGTCCCCAGCCATTCATCACCAGCTGCCCACTGGCATCAGTGGGACCATCCCATTGAGCGGTTGCTTTGCACGTGGCTTGTCCTGGTCTTGCCCTGGGTGGAAGGCTGAAGGAGATGAACTCCAAGGTGCTTCCAACAGTTAAATTGGATGTCCTTTAATTTTATGGCTTTAATATTTTTTTGTCGGGAAGCTTCTCAGCTCCCACACCTGAGATGCTACAAGGCGAGGGGTCAGGATTTCCCTCATGCAGTCTTAAAACCCTGACGTCCCTAGGCGGCGTGGAGGTTTTAGAGGAGAAAAGAACAAGTGGAAGAATTTCATCCACTTACATTGTGCAACTTTGAAATGGGAAATTAATTACAATCTTGTAGAAATCACTGGGTTCTTAAAAGTGCTATGTGTTTTCCAAAGTCCATCCATCTGGGATGGCGGGTCCAAAGGGACCCACTTTGCCTCAACAGAGTGCTGTTAGCCAGGCCGGCCCACATTTTTGCATTTTGTATGTTACTACTCGTTTGTTAACTTTGCTTCCCCATTCCCTTATGGTCAAGAGGCAGAATATTTGAATCAGCCTGCCAGCACACGTCTCTTCCCTCTGCCGTGAAAACGTGTGCAACTTGCTTTCTCTCTCTGGGGTTCCGTGTCTTTACCTGAAAATTTGAGACTAAATTAGTTCTATGTCTTCAGTTCCTTTTCTGGCTTAAAAATTCTAGTCGTGGGGAAAAAAACCCAACAACCATTTGATTCTGCTCATAGTTTTATGGGTCAGGAATCCGGGAAGGGTTCAGCTGAGCACCTTGTGCTTGGGGTTCTCATGGGGGTGCCGTCAGATGCATTCTGGGACGGCTGTCATCTGATGGCCCCGGGGACTATGCGGCATGTCCAGGATGGCTCACTCACACAGCTGGCGCCCGGTGTCTGTCCTAGGTTGGCAGGGCTGAAGCTGGTGACCGAACTGCTTACCTCCATCATGGCAGCGTCAGGGATCTGGGCTTCCTCCAGAACAAGCGTCCAGGGAGAACCAGGCAGAAGCTACACAGCCTTTTTCTACCTGGCCTTGGCAATCACAAGTCATCCCTTCCCCTGCTTTCCACTGGTGACAAGTGAGCCGCTAACACCAGCCCAGATTAAAGGGGAAGGGACATAGATGCCACTTCGTAATAAAAGTGTCCCCCAAAACTGGGAGCATGTTTTCAAACCATCACAATATATACAAAGCCCTCAAAATAGCGCTCAGTGTGTATTTGCTATTGGCGTACCACCCCGGATAACAAAAATGGATTGGTAAGACAAAAATGGCTTATCGGACCAATCAAGTAGGGATGAAACTATTAATGAAAATTCTATATTCCCCAATAAGGCATAACCATCCACCATGGCTCAGATTTTGATGTGCCTATGGAATGTGCTGGGTTGGAAAGGTAGGATTTTACACAAGGGGAAGAGGAAAAGTAAAAATAGAATGTGCAACCGAAATAACTGGAACCGAAACCACGTCATGCCTATGACCAGCATGGGGTCTCTCATGTTGGCGCGGCCGATGGTGCTGAGGAGACTCTGAAGTTTGCCCATCTCTCCCCCCATAAAACAATCAAGCCATCGCTCTGGGGAACCATTGGCGTGTTTCTAGAACAAGCACGAAATAAAGCTTTCCAGCACAAAATTGATGACGTCCGTCCCTAAAGGCAGAGAAGGGACCAAAAGCACAGAGGCATTATTCATAGGCGCGTGCCTCATAGAGACGTCTCGTTCTTTATCTTAGCTGAACCAGGGGCAATGCGTCCAGTACTCAGCCCATCCTGAGAATTCTGATCCTGATTTCCCAGCCTCCCTTGCAGCTAGGCGTGGCCAGGCAAGCCTCTTCTGACCAATGAGATCGAAGCAGAAAGCCGCTGGTGGGTTTCCAAGGAAGTTTTTTTTTTTTTCCTTTTAAAGAAGTCCGATGCATGGTGGCCCTTTCTTCCACCGTCTCCTCGCCTGGAACATGGACATGACACTGGAACCAGCTGTGGTAGTCATCTTGTCCCACCTCCGGGCTTCTTGTTGGGGGAGGAAAACAGCCACAGTGGACGCAGCGGACCGCTCCCTCCTCCTCAAAAGACTTCTCCTCTCGCTGTCCTCCCATTCGAGGGTCAAGTCCATGAGAAGCAGGATGTTCGTTGTCTCGTTCTCTGCTTTATCGTCACTGCTGGGGGGGCTCAACCCTATTCATTAGGTGAATGAAGAGACCTCTCGTTGTCCCCTAATATCTACTCTCTTTTTCTTCTGCAGAAATAGAAATGTGGGGGCACCTGAGTGGCTCGGTCAGTGGAGTGTCCGACTCTTGATTTTGGTTCAGGTCATGATCTCAGGATCATGAGATCGAGCCCCATGTTGGGCTCTGTGACAGGCATGGAGGCTGCTTGAGATTCTCTCCCTCTGCCTCTGCGCCTCCCTATCCCTCCCCACTACTTCTCACATGTAACTCCCACACACCCTCTCTCTAAAATAAATAAATATACGTATATATTTATATGTATATATATTCCATATAGATATAGATATATGGAAATTTTGCGGAATACATAACTGCCCAGATAAAGACTACATTTCCCAGCTTACTATGCAGATGGGTGTGGCCATATGACTGGATTCTAGCCAGTGAAATGTGAACAGAGATGAGGTGTGCAATTTCCTATTCGAGCCCTCTAAAGCAAAAGTACATACCTCTCCTTTGTTTTTCTGCCCTTCCCACAGGCTGGACAGTGGCTGCAATGGCAGGAGCTGGAGCAGCCTTCTGAAACCAGACAGCGGAGCCAACTACAGATTGAGGAAGGCAGGTAATACAATGAAAAACTGCAACCAATCAGTACTGGTCACATCATGCCCAGACTGTCATATCTGAAAGATATAAACATCTATCTTATTTCAATCTCTGTTATTCAGGCTTTTTTTTTTTAATAACAGATCTATATTCTCAGGAATCCATCTTTATTTATTAAAACATCTGTGGTTGGATTTTTTCCAAACAACCACAACCTGATCTGTACATATATGAGGGAGACATCCTCCATGATGTTTCTGGTCCTGTCCATCCCTTAACATTGGTGCTGCAGAGGAGTCCTCCTCTGTCCTCCTCGTTCCTTGGTTAAGTTCATTATTTGTGAGCCACGACGTGGACTGGAAGGGGCATTGAGATGAGGACCGACTCTCCGTTGCCATGTAGGCTGCTAGGAAGGGCAGAGCTACGTGGATGGAGTCACTTGCTTGGGGATGCCAGTGCTCAGAGCTGATTCACAGTGAGCAGCTGGCAGGCAACAATGTGCTTCCAGATTTTCATTCAGTGCCGAGAGAAATTGAGAATATTACAAGTGCAATCAAGCCAAGGCCACTGAGTGGACGTTTTTTTAGCCAGCTGTCAAAAGAGATGGGCTGAACGAAAGTCTGTTTTTCCAACCTGAGCCACTCTCGCTATTGAATGAAGGTGTACAGCAAGTTGTTTGTTTTTTGCTTGTAATGAGGGTCAAGATTCACAGTCTTTCTCTGTGACCCAATAACACCAACGAAAACCATTCCTTTGATTCTAAGAAACATGACTTGTCTGTACAGTCAGCATCTAGAATAGAGCTCCATCAAATGTTCACATTTGATAAAAAGATACCAGGGTTTTTGCAAGACTGACTGTGGGGCAAATTTCTTGATTCCCCAACAGCCCAACTGTCCCAGCCCTTGACTATTCTTTCCACCGCTTGAGGGGAGAAATCGATGACACGGCAGCGAGCATATTAAAAGCCACATCCGAGAGCTGCTGCCGAACAAGAAGGAATGTCTTCCGGCGTGAAATGCAACCAAAGCGGGGTCTGGGCGGTTGGTTCTGACAGCATTCCAGCTCAGGAGAGTGCCGAGCGTGGCATCTTCCCTTCTGACAGCACCAGAAAGAGGCCTCTGTGCGAAATCGCTTCTTCATCAACTCGGGGGCTGTGTCCAATCCTCAAAGCCCAGGACCATCTCCCCACCATCAGGCACCTGTCCCTGTCCCCACCAACCTGTGGCTGAGCGATGGGTTGTCTGCTCCAGTGAAATCAAGAGAAGCAGATGCCTGGATGGGAGCCATGAGCTTCTGAACGAGCTAGCTTGTCATTGGGCCAGATGGGGAGGCCTGGCTCCTTCATCCACTTGGCAAGACATGATGGAGGACCTACTATGTGCCTGGGACACGAGGGTCTGGAAAATCAAAATAAAAAATAAAAAAGACAGGGGATTACATAGTGATCTCTTCCAGTGAAATGAAGGCAATTTTCAATTGTGGTAAAATATACATCATGAAATTTACCATTTTTTTAAATAGACTTTTTTTTAAAGATTTTATTTATTTATTTATTTGACAGGCAGAGATCACAAGGAGGCAGAGAGGCAGGCAGAGAGAGAGAGAGGGAAGCAGGCTCCCTGCTGAGCAGAGAGCCCAATGCCGGGCTCGATCCCAGGACCCTGAGATCATGAACTGAGCCAAAGGCAGAGGCTCAACCCACTGAGCCACCCAGGCGCCCCCCAAATTTACCATTTTTAAATGTACATTTCAGTGACATCAAACACATTCCCAGTTTTACGTGACTAGTGCCGCTGTCCATCTCGAGGATGTGCTGATCCTCCCTAGCGGATTCCCTGTGCCCATTTAACACCAACGCTCTGTCCCCAGCCCCCGGGTAACCGTCATTCCACTTTCTGTCTTTATGGATTTGACTCTCCCAGGGGCCTCACCCAAGTGGAATCCTCCAGAATGTGTCATTCGGTGTCTGGCTTCTCTCACTTGGCACGAGGCCTTCAAGATTCATCCATGTGGTAACACAGATCAGAACGTTATTCCTTTTTCTAAGGTTGAATAAGCTTCCGTGGTATGTGTTTGTTTTACACGTTTGGTATGTTTATGTCTGTTTTGTAATTGGCTTAGCCATTCATCATCTGAAGGACATTTGGGTTTCTTCCACCTTTTGGCTCTTGTGAATAATGCAGCCGTGAATTTCGGGGTGAGTTTGAGTCTCTGCTTTCGGGGTTCTTGCAAACTCCTTTGAGTTTATACCTGGGAGCAGACTTGCTGGCTCCCATAGTAATTCTATGTTTCCTTTTTTTTTTTTTTTTTTTAAGAGAGAGAGCTTATGAGCACAGGGGAGGGCAAAAGGAGAGGGAGAGAGAGGATCTTTTTTTTTTTTTTTAAGATTCGTTCATTCACTGTAGAGAGTGTGTGTGAGTAGCGAGGCGAGAAGAGGGAGAGAATCCTTGTGCAGACTCCCCACTGAGCACGGAGCCCCATGCGGGGCTTGATCTCACGACCTGTGAGATCCTGACCCGAGCCCAAACCCAGAGTTGGATGCTTCACCCACAGCACCATGCAGACACCCCTCGATATTTCTCTGGAGAAACCACCAAGCTGTTTTCCGAAGTGGCTGTACCACCCTACATTCTACCTTTAACTTTAAACATATTTTATTTAGATTTTTTTTAATTATCACAAATATTTTCTTAATTACCTAAGATTGGTGGTTCACCTGTGCCATGATGTAGCCCAAGGTGTCACGGCGGGGTGCAAGGCTGCTCTGTGCGTCTTCAGTTCCACGGTTCTGGATCAGGACACTGAGGTGCTGAGGTCCTGTCGTGCCCAGACTGACATGAGGCACTGTGGGGTACAGTCTGTGGGTGCACCTCCAGGCCACGGCGTTGGGTGTGGGGCCAGTCAGCTATGTCTTCCCCAAACTGTTTTGGAAGAAGGGCAGCTGGAGGGGAAGTGGCTGAGAGCTGGCTGAGGCCGGCACCATGTTCGAGAAGGGCTGAGAGAAGAGAAAATCATTCATTGCACAAACATCGTCTGAGCACCGGCCTCACTGGGAGCCGGCCTGTGCAGACGAGCAGACCCAGCCCTCCTGTCCAGAAAGCCCAGCGAGTCTCTGCTTCCACCAAGTCTAACAAGCTCACTGAAGGTCTCCCCAAAACACCCACTCCCACACAATAATAGCTGCTCATGAGGGGTTCACCATATGCTGGCCAACTACTAAGCCCATCACATGGATTAACACTTCATCCTTACAGCAAGCCCCATTTTGCAGGTGAGAAGATAACTATAGCTCAGAGAGGGTGAGTAGCTTCCCAAGATCACACAGCCTGGAGGGGGAGGTGTCCACGCAAGTCACCCCAAACTGCCTCTCTAAATGCGAGAGCCTTTTCTGAAGACACTGGAAGCAGCACCAGCCAGGGGGTTGACATCACACACTCTGCAGAATCGAGAATCTTCTGAAGCCCCTCTTAGAGGGGAGGCCTCCCCCAGGGACATCTCCCTGCCCCTCCCCCATGTGTCCCTGGGTCCTCCTTCCTTCTGCCCAGACCCCCCAGCACTCCCCACCCGCCCCTAGCCTTCAGCCCAAGACAAATAGCTCCTTCCTTCTGTAAAGCAGTGATGGACACATCCCACCCACCATGGCGGCCTCCACGGAAAGCCAGGCTCTCCCAAGAGCAGCCCCACCCCCTCGAGAGCAGGCAGGACTGCTGAGAGCAAACATTTTTCTCCTTTGTCACATAGAGTAATAGACTCTTGAAAAATCACATACTTGGAGGATCACAGCTGAATCTTATAATCTGAGACTCTCCATCAAAGAACCTTACAACCATGGGCTAATAGAATCTCGGAGCCAGTGACTCGAGAATCCCAGAACGCTACAGCCTCTCCATCCCAGAATGGGCAGGGGCTGATACCGAGTGGCCCGGCCGGTGGGCTGACCTGGGGCAGGCCGGGGCGGGGGAGTCAGGGAGACGAGGGAGCCTTGGGGTACAGAGGCAAGGGCGGGGACGGAGGACAGAGGCTCAGCCTGTTGTCATGCCAGAGGAAGGAGTTGGCGTGTGAGGCCTGGCTCTGTTGCTGATGGTTTTTAATTATGTAAATCAGCCCAGGGCCTGCGCCTGGCACAGGCTCGGCATCCATCAGCCGGCGGGGGAATTAATCAATAAATAACCAGCTGGATAGGGCCCGGGCATAAGCACCCAGCCACACCCCCTCCAGCACCCCAGAAGGGTCCTCCCCAGCTGGCAGGAGTAAAGGGATTACAAGGGCTTAGGCCATCAGTGTGGTTTCACACACACACACACACACGCGCGCCACGTGTGTCCCCACAGCTTTGGCCCCATCACGTAGACATACAGGGGTACACGCCTGCCCGCAGGGACCCTGGGCTGTGGCCACCCCTGTGTGCCAGACACACACTTCCACATGCAGAGCCCAGCGCACATCTGGGAGCAAGGCCATGGGAGGCCAGCCTCACGCTCGTCTCAGGTGGGACAGAGCTTGGCAGCTCCTGGCCATACCCCTTCACCGCCACGACTACCCCCTGCCAGCTGGCCTGGCTGGGCTGATGCCCTCATTTTGCATATGACAAAGCTGAGTCGCAGAGAAGGGACTTGTCCTGGATTCTATCTGGGGGTCCTTCTTCTTTCCCTGACTGCCCTTGCCCTCACCCAAAGGTTCGAAGGGGCTCTAGATCCAAAAAAACTGGGGCAGAAAATTCGAGTGGGGCGAGTGCTAGAGCCCCCCAAGCCGCCCCAAGGAATGCCACTCTCCCTGGGAGCAGGGGCCTTGGTGAGCTGGCCAAGGGCAGGGCAAGCCTGCCCCCCAGTAGGGCCAGGCTGGTGGGGAGGAGCCTTTCTGCTCCCCCAGGGAACAGCGACAGATTGCCCTCTCCCACCCAGCACGCTCACTCCAGCTCCCCAGCATGGTCCCCATGAATCTGCCTCCCCATCTGGGCCCTGGCTCTTCCTTGATCACTTTCCAACATCAGGGTCGGTATTTTTGACCATCCCTAGCACAGGAGGGGACTCATAGGAAGAATCATAAAATTAATGGACACGTTTCCTCTTCCCTCACCCCCTTCTCTGTGCCTCTGGCTTTCTGCTGGCCTCTACTTCTCTCTGGTTGGGATCACTAAATACTGAACAGAGAAATGACCCAGGACGTGAATGCGTTTCACCCAGCATGCCGTAGACCTCTGTCTCTGGGTCTGGCTGACAGTGTAACTGGGGTCAGCTCGAAACACCCGCTTCTCTCAACCTCAGCCCAGGGGTTTCCCAGCCACCACCTCCCCAGGAAGCAGGAAGAGGAAGTGGGAAGCAGTCCTGCGTGGTGTAAGCAGACGCAGCGGACCCTGCGGGGAGGTTAGGAAAGAACCTTGAGAACCAGGGGTCCCCAAGGCAGTCAGCCCTTTGGAGCGACCACTCCTTGGAGCAGCTGATGAAGACCGTGGACTTCGGTGAGGGCCCAGGGTGCACGGTGCTGGGAATTCAAAACCATATGAACAGTGGTCAGTAAGCTCAGCGCCTGGAGCCAGCCTCCCTAAGTCTAAATCCAGGCTCAGCCACTTAAGTAGCTGTGTGACCCTGGGCAAGTTGTTCCACCTCTCTGTGTCTCAGTTTCCTTTGGGGTAAGGTGGAGTGAGTAATAGTACCTCCATGACAGGCGAGTGGGTATATACTCTGTAGAAGAGTCACTGATGAACACAGTTAGATGCTCTAAAAATTAGCAATTGTTAAACCGTAATTAAATGTGCCCGTACACAGACCTTTGTGTGCATCAGAATGCCCAGGAGGGCTTTTAAAAATCCAGATTGCTGGGGGCGCCTGGGTGGCTCAGTGGGTTAAGCCGATGCCTTTGGCTCAGGTCATGATCCCAGGGTCCTGGGATCGAGTCCCGCATCGGGCTCTCTGCTGAGCAGAGAGCCTGCTTTCCTCTCTCTCTCTCTCTCTCTCTGCCTGCCTCTCTGCCTACTTTTGATCTCTCTCTGTCAAATAAATAAATAAAATCTTTAAAAAAAAAAATCCAGATTGCTGCCCCTCCTCCCCACTCCCCAGGGCTTCTTCCTCAGCAGGTGTGGGAGGGGCTTGATGTTTGTGTTTCTAACACATTACTATCCCATGCAGGTCCCACTGATCTGCAGGCCACCCTTTGTGAACCCACTAAAGCCCATGTTGGTGCTCACTATCCAGCTCAGCTCCCCAACCTGCTCTTCAACTTGAGAACTGAGACCCAGAGAGGTAAAGGTGGACCTGGCCAGACCTCCCCAGAGGAGGAGGAAGTGGAAGGTCCATCACTAGCACTCCACCTCCCCCCCAACACCTTCCCCACTGACTCCAGGAGCAGAGGCAGAATTTGCCTTCCCTGCCAGAGGTAATCTTTTAATCTCTTTGGTTTTAATCTTGCATGGCAGCATAAACCCAAATCCGCAAGGGGGGAAAGGAAGGGGTCAGGGATACAAATCTCTTGTCCTGGGGAGGCACACAAATCTCTTGTCCTGGGGAGGCAAGTAATCCAGGCTTTTAACCCTGCATTTTATCAAATTTTTCATCCCAGCTCAGCCTTCCTCACCCCCTACTCCTGAGAGGCACTTCTAGTAGAAGATGAGGCTGCAAAGAGAGCAAACAGATGGCGTGAGGCCAGGTGGAGTCATGTGTTAAAAATGACTCCACCTGGGAGGGCAAAGCTTTCTTAAATGGAACACAAAATAACATAAGAGGAAAATGGTACATTGTGCTTTGTTACAATTAACAGTTATAGTCATCAAAAGACACCATTAAGAGAAAGAAAAGCCAATTCACAAATGCAGAAAATATATTTCAATACATAAATCTGACAAAGGATTAGTATCCAACATATATAAAGAACTGCAAATAAATAAGAAAAAAACTCACTTTTTTTTTTTAAATAGGCAAAAGACACAAACTGGCATTTCATGAAAGACCATATGCAATAATCAATATGCACATGAAAAGACACTCAACATTATCAACCATCAGAGATGTGCAAATTAAAACCACGACAAGCTATCATTCACATCTGTAGGAATGGCTACAATTGAAAAGACTGAAAATATCAAATATAGGAAAGATACACAGCCAGTGAGAGTGGCCATGATTCAACTATTTGATAGTTTCTTACAAAGTTAAATATATATCTCTTCCCTGACCCAACCATTCCACAACTAGGTACTTGCCCCAGAGAAGTGAAAGCATATGTCTACACAAAGATGTGAACACAAAGGCTCACTGCACCTTTGTTCATTACAGCTCTAAACAGGAAACAACCCAGATGCCCGCCAACAGATAAATGAATAGGTGGGGGTCCTGGGTGGCTCAGTCAGTTAAGCGTCTGCCTTCCCAGGGATCTGGGATCAAGCCCCATATCAGGCTTCCTGCTCAGTGACAGTCTGCTTCTCTCTTTACCTCTCCTCCTGGCTTGTGTTCTGTCTCTCACTCATTCTCTCTCTCTCTCTAAAATAAATAAATAAAAATCTTTTTTTTTAAAAAATGAATAGACAAATGGTAGCATAACCCACAGTGGAATATTACTCAGCAATAAAAAAGAACCAGCTACAGATATACATGACCCAACCAGATGAATCTCACAAGCAGGCTAAGTCTGAGAAGCCAAAAGAAAAAGAATACATTGCATGACTGTTTACATGAAGGGTAAAAATGGGCAAAACTAATCTCTAGTGATAGAGGTCAAGATCGTGGTTGCCCTTTGGGAGAGGAAAGGTTAGTGACTAGGAAGGGACATAAGGAACCTTCTGGGGTGCTGGGAATATTTGACAAACAGGTAAAATTCATTGAACTGTACACTTAAAATCTACACTTTCTTTTCCTGTGTGTAAATTATACCTCATTTTTTTTAAAGTTAGAGTAAAAATGAAGTGAAAAGACACTACATATGCAACATATTTTCAGACCATCCCGTCTCCCCTTTGAGATTCAAAGAACGTGGGCCCCAGCCCAGCTCTGCCACAGTGTGACTTTGAGCCTATATTTTACCCGCTCTCAGCCTCAGTTTCCCTATCTGTAAAAAGGAAAGAATCTCTACCAGTCTGTGGGGAGAATCAGTGTGATAAGGAGGTGAAGATGCCTTGGGCAGTGAAACGTTCCCTTGGATTGTCACAACCCTTGAGACCCCCTCCCAGGGCCTGGCAGAATGAGGGGGTTGGGTGCATGAACTTGGTCACTGGACCTGGGCCCCCTGGGGCTGGGCCTACAGGAGTGTCAAGAGGTCTTCCTAGACACGCTACCATCTTCTGGCCACCCACATCCTCAAGACTCCAAGAGACCCCATTCTGCCCTCCGGAGGGACCACCCAGACCTCCAACCTAGTGCCAAACTCTATCACCACCGCCGTCATCACGGTTCCTTCCAGAACATACCTGCAAGACACAGAGCCCCCTACTTGGCAGCCTCCTCCTCTCTCCCCCCAACTCTGCCGTGGTTGTCACAGGACCCCTCCCCCAATGTTGGAACTACTCCAGGACACTAAGGGGAAGATAAAACCCCAAGCTAGCATACCCCTATGGGCCTGTGTGCTGGCACTCACCACTAGGGATCCTTCCCCTAACCCTCTCTAGCTGTTTGGTCTAAAACAGTCACAGCACCTGGAAAAAGCAACAGCCTTCGCTTTTAGGTGCATAGGATGCTACAGTACTCTGGGCCAGAGACTGCAGAGTACACTTATCATGTCCCATCTCCCATTTTCCTTGGTAACAAACTCATATGGCAATGTGCCCAGCTGAAAGATTCCATTTCCCAGCCTCCCTTGCAGCAAGGCGAGGCAAATGAGGGCAAGCATAAATTGTTAGGTTGGGACAGAGGGAAACATTCGGCTGGTCTATACCTACCACCCCAGAAAGTAGATGTGATGATGGAGATCCAGCAGCCACCTTGGAACATGAGGTGACTTTGAGGATGGAAGCCACATGCTAAAGTTGGTGGGACTAAGAAAAAGAAGGAGCCTGGGTCTCTGACCAAGCTGTTGAGCCCCCCATCAGCCCCGGACTCTCCTACCTCCTGACATCCTTTGTGTGAAAGAGAAATAAGCCTTAATCTGGTTCAAGCCACCATTACTTCTCGTCTCTGTTATCCACAATGGGAGACAATCTGACCTGATACATGAAAGCTTTGTGAGGTTGCAATTATTGTGAAACCCTCACCTCTTACACTCCCAGACACCCTACCTCCGTCTTGGGCAGCCATGATGCCCCAAAGACCAGTGTTCAAATCCCAGCTCCCAGACACTGTGGATCAGCCTTGGCCATGACCCGCAGCAGACCCCGCAGCATGGCATCCGGGGCGCTCCGAGCAGATCACCGCAGCTAGAGCTCTTCACACAAGGGCCACGGAGCCTGCAGGGCACCGATCTGGACAGCATGCCTGTTGTAGAGACAAAGGGGACCCCAGAATATTTACAAATTACAAAGAGCAAACAGCGGAACACTAGCCAGGTGGGGTAAAACTCTCCTCTGAGTTTCTCCTCCTCCGTCTTGGCCACATGAAATGGAAGAGTTGGCAAGAAGCTCCCTGGTGAAACTAAGGTTTGCGGTTCTCCTGCAAGGGGGGTACTTTTGGGGCACCTGGGGGACTCAGTCGGTTGGGTATCTGCCTTCCTCTTGGGTCATGATCCCGGGGTCCTGGGATCGAGCCCCGCAACAATCAGGCTCCCTGCTCAGTGAAGAGCTTGCTTCTCCCTCTCCCTCTACAGCTCCCCCTGCTTGTGCTCTCTCTCTCTCTCTCTCTGCCAAGTAAATAAATAAAGTCTTTTAAAAAAAAGAAGGGGCACAGTTCAGCCACGCTGTGACCACCCTCCACGAATGTCCTACAATGCATGACACAGCGGCTGGGGACACAGCAAAGGCACCAGACAGCCAGGGTTCAAATTCCTGCTCCACGCACTTGGCTCTCCCTGTGCCTTAGTTTCTTCATCTGAAAAATGGGCACCAGTAGATGAGGATTCCGGAGGCCTACCTGGGAAGGGCTTACAGGCTGCCTGGTACACACTAGGAGGGGCTGTTGACCGTCAGCCACGGCCCGTCATATTCACACTGAGAACTTTCTTTCTTTAGGTCTGTGTGTTGTAGGAAACTGAATTTACTCACCAGTTCTGGAACATTTCATCCCCTGACTTCACACTCACTGCTCTTATTAGAATTAACCCTCTGAAGAGCCTCCGGGCACAGGTGGTGCAGCTGGAAGCTTTTCCTCTTGCTTCGGTTTATGCAAGGGAGAATAAGTGTGATTACAGGTGACTCATTTGTCAAACACAAGGTCAGAAATCTCAATTTGTCCATGTCACCAAGGCAGCGCCAGGAAGTTCCCTACATCCCAAACTATCCCCCCCACCAACGCGGACTGAAATTCCACCATTAGAGCCGAGGCACCCCTAGGAAGAGAAGCAATTTAGGAGCCCAGCATCTTGGAGTAAATGCACGTATCCAGGTCAGCAACGGGGAGTGAATCTCACAAGGAAAGGGAGGGAAACGCCACGGGCAAATTTTTGGCTCTTCTCAGGGCAGTTGAGAAACCTGCAGCCACTAAGAGCTGTGAGCTCAGTCTCACCCACCTACACATACACACACACACACACACACACACACGCATGCACACGCACACACACACACACACAACACACCAATAATCGCTTTGCCCCGGCAGTTCGGCAGTCCGGCAGTCCTGGCTTAAGCGGCTATGTAGGCTAGCCCCACCCCCGCCTCCAGCTGCACCGGCCCCCTCGGTCCCAACTTTGGGTTCCCAGAGGCTCAGCCAGGAAACTCTTGAGGGCTGGAAGCGGAATTCAACAGAGCCAGCAGCCACCAGTGGTAACACTCCACCCCGCTCCCTCCCTCTCTCCCTCCCTCCTTCTCTCTCTCTCTCTCTCTCACACACACCCATACGCTCTCTCTCTCCTGCACAGACACACAATCAGAGACAACATACTACAGGGACACACACTGAACTGTCCTCCCAAAGGTATGACAAATCCGGAGAAGCCATACAGAAGCGTCCTGTCCAGGAGAAAGCGACAGCCCTGCGTTCGCTCACACCAGGTCCTTCCCCGCCATCGCGGTCTCTCTCTGCCCCCACCCTGAGCCCCCCATTCCTGCCCCAGCCAGGCATTCCGCCCAACCCCAGACACTCCACGAGAGTCCCCCACATCTTTTCCCCAGGAGCCAAGCCCTGTCGGGGTCCTCTTTCCCCCCACCCCCTTTTCCAGCACTCTGGGCACCCCAGGAAACTGCTCACCCTCCTGTACTTCCCCCATTAATGTCCCTCCTGGCCCTGGAATTATAAGAATACAGGAACAGGGACAGCATCCTCCACTGTCCCCCCTCACAACCCTGCACAACAGGGCCACGCATAAGCACATGGAGGTGCAGGGCCGCCTTCCCCTCCCCTTGCCCTGGGGCTCAGCCCTCATCTCCCCTCCTCGGGAGCCACTGGCGGCTCTTCTCATTTTCCTGCAAGTGCATGAAAACAGAGATTAGAGCAATTAGAGAAAAGTCCGCGGAGGGCAAGGCAGGAGCCACCACGGTTCCTAATTACCAGCTCCAGCAAGGCATGGTAAAGCACAGACACTCACACAGATGACAAATGTGCACAGATTCCACCGCAGGGAGGGGCACAGGGAGGGGGGAAGCCCAGTTCCGTTTGCACTTCTCCCGTTTTTGTTTCAATCTGCTCTCTGCTATTTGCCGCAGCTTTCTCATCCACGCACCCCAGAGAGGCAGCCGGCTCCCAAATGATTTCAGCCTCATTCTATGGAAGGGGAAACTGTGGCCCAGGAGACTGGGGAAGAACGGTTTCAGAAGGCCCAGTCCACAGGACCCATGTTCCTGGCTGAAGGTGGGGATCGGGGTGGCCCCCGTCCCAAGATGAGGTCCCCGTGCTGTTTTCTGCTCTTCTCTTCTCCCCGAAAATAATCAGCAAAGGGCTGATGTACACAGGCATGCTGTCCAGTGCTCGTGATGGGCTCCGATCTGCACAGGGGGTGGGGGGGTAACCTTCCCCTACAGCAAATGGCAGAATTATTTCACTGATGGCTGCTGTCCCCAGCTGGTCACGTTTTGCTGAGCCTGGTAGATATGCTGTGTATGGAGGAGTGGTTTTCTCAGAATCTGAGAGCCGGGGGTCCATTTTCACGCCCCTTCTCAGAGGAGGCTCTTCCCAAGGCAGGCCTGGTCCCCCACAGCAGCTCCCCAAGCATCCTAACCTTCCTGCCTGGCCCACCTTGCCCTGAGCCTGGGACCCGGGCAAGAGGCCAGCAGTGGTGCAGGAGTGCCCCCTGGTGGTGATAGAGTGCCCTGCCCACCGGGACTCCAACCAGTGGAGCAGCAGGCTAGACCCTCCACTCACTCCAGGGCTGCCTGCCAGGGCCAAGGGAAGAGTGGCTCCTGTGGAAGAAACGCAAAGCCCCGAGCCCTGAAGAAGCTGAGAATGATTTCGTTCCTGTTCCAGCATCAGGGAGTGCGGAGGCTCCTGGAGGGACACCAGGCATAGTCAAGCAAGAGGGCAGGGAGGGTGCCCAGTATTGTGCGGGGTCCCCTATGGGATGGATGAATGAAAGAATGAGAGAATGAATGAATGAATGAATGAATGAATGAATTCCTGACTTCCTAAAAGGCGGTGTGAATGTCACTAGAATACAAGAGGTACTTTTTAGAGACTAGTAACTTCTTTAAATAGGGTATACTTATTTTTTAAAGATTTGTTTATTTATTTATCTTAGAGAGAGAGTACGAGTGGGAGGGACAGAGGGAGGAGACAGAATTTCAAGCTGACTCTGCTCTGAGTGCAGCCAGACCCCAGACTTGATCTCATGACTCTGACATCATGACCTGAGCTGAAACCAGGAGTCAGACACTTAACTGATTGAGCCACCCAGGCGCCCCTGATATACTTATTTTTATGTGTGTTACTTAAAATATATCTGGCCCATCCACTTGATTCTACAAAGTGTCTTTTTAAAATAAATGTCTTGGGGTGCCTGGGTGGCACAGTGAGTTAAACATCCAATTCTTGGTTTGGCTCAGGTCGTGATCTCAGGATTGTGAGATCGAGACCCACACTGCACTCCACACTCTGCACGGAGCTACTTGGGATTCTCTCTCCCTTTCCTTCTGCTTCTCTGTCTGTTTCTTTCTCTCTCTAATAAATACATCTTTTTTTAAAATAAAATTTAAAAAAATAAAAATAAAAATAATTTTAAAAATAATAATAAAAAATAAATAAAATAAAATTTTTAAAAATTAAATAAGATAAATGTCTTTAAGTACAAAAGCGTCAATGCCAGGAAAAACACAGTGTAAATAACATGTTGGTCTCCTCAGGACCTAGCAAAAAAGGTGTGTGATAAATGCTGGTGTTACCAAAGGAATGAAGGAAGAGATGGTCAGGCGCCTGTGGCTTGGCTGTAGACGGCAGGAGGTCCCAAACATGGCTGTAGGTTGGAATCATCTGGAGAGCTTTAAAAAACATCTCCGGGCAGGTGTGTATCTCTGACTGTCAGGGGGGCTGGAGAAGAAGCCCCTGTGTCCTGGACATTCAATGTGGGCACCGAATGAGGAGCAGCCTGGCTTCCCCACCATTTGAGATCGTGAAACTGCCGTCATCGGAGGAAGCAAGCCGTGCTTGGTGCCCTGGGATCCATCCCCACGCTGGGTGAATGGCCGAAATGAATGAACTTGAAGATATTCAAGGAAAGAGAAGTGAGCTTATGTTTGCATAAACTACTTCAAAGTAGCACAGGGTATAAAGTTGACATGCATTTACTATGATCTTACCATCTTGGTTAAATATCTTCCATTTATCCGTCCTGCACATCATGTTTTACTTACCATATGTCTTCACTATCCATTAATACAAGTATTACAATAATTGCTGTTCAGGACATAGAGCATTTTCTGTCCTGAGTTTATTTACAAGTTGGTTCTTCATTTATTGGAATTATCTCCCCCTCGAAAAATTGTCCCTTATTGAAAACTATGCCTATTACTTATGAACATGTATTAACATAAAGTGGTTAATGTAGTCATAATCTATTTATCTGTTTTAATTGGATCCTGGTTTGCTCCTAGGAATTTTCACTTGCTTTCTTGAGTAGATGTTGAAGGAGCAAGTAGCTTGGTGCAGGCTTTGTAAAGAAGTGCTGTTTGCTTCTCTCTCTCTTTTTTTTAAGGGTTTATTTATTTATTTATCTGACAAATGGAGTCACAAGTAGGCAGAGAGGCGGGGCGAGGGGGGCAGGCTTCTTGCCAAGCAGAGAGCCCAATGAGGGGCTCGATCCCAGGACTCTGAGATCATGACCTGAGCCAAAGGCAGAGGCTTAACCCACTTAGCCACCCAGGTGCCCCTGCTGTTTGCTTCTAAATCTACATGTAGACTAGAAAGTGCAGGTTGAGTTAATAGCTGATGTGAGTTGTTATCTTGTTAGATACTATTAATAAGAGCAAAGAGCTTTCAGTTGTGAATTTTCATGGCTATACCTCTGAGAAAGAAGTGACAGAAATAAAATTCTGTATTATTTTCAAAGATAGGCATAGCATTGAGCTCTGAGTCTGATTTTTTATATCAGCTTAATGGTATTCAGATAACGGCTTTTTTTTTTAACTTTGAATGGATCTGTAAAACATAAAATGTGGATAGGTTTGTCATAGCACAGGGTCAAAAATTAGTCTTGTTGATGGCAAGTGATTTGATATTAATTCCATTTTATGAACAAATGCAATTAAGTTGCAAATCCCTTCACAGGGCACAGTGTTGGGCCAATGTTTTAATCGGTATTAGGAAATGTCAGATTAGCATCCCCAAGGAAGAAGAAATCTTTGGCACCGTGCCGAAAACATATGTGTTAGTTTTAAAGCTGTGCCTTGTTCTCCTACTCAGGCTATAGAGAATATAAATCATTACATTCTCTCTCAAGGGCAATTGGAGAGTATCCACCTAGATGATAAATGCAGCTTCTCTCTAATTCACCCGTCCTCCTGCTACGAAATGATCCTTCAAAACACTCAGCATGTGAACATAATAACATGTACAAGAAAATTCATTGTAGCGTTTCTTTGAAGAGCCCGTGACTAGGAACCATGTCAATGTCCATCAGTAGAGGACCCGTTTAATAAATTAAAGAAAAAAAAAACAGAGAGCTATTCTTTGAAACACTACATGGCTGTAAAAAAGAATGAGGGCCCATCAACCACAGAAAATAACCTGATTAAAAATGGGGCAAAGAACTTAAGAAGACATTTCTCCAAAGAGGAGGTACAAACGGCCAACAGGCGGGTGAGAAGCTGAGCAGCATCAGTAACCATTAGAGAAATGCAGATCAAAACCACAAGGAGCTACCACCTCACGCCCACTGGGAGGACTACTATTCTTTTAAAAGAAAGAAAGAAAAATAACAAGTGCGGGGAGGGTGTGGAGAAAATGAAACACTTGTGAACGGCTGGTGGGAATGTAAAGTGGTGCAGCTGCTGTGGGAACGGACGGCCGTGCCTCGGGAAGATTAAACATAGAATTACCATATGATCCAGCATTTCCACCCTCACTATATTCCCCCAAAGAACCGAAAGCAGGGATGAAAACAGATATTTGTACACCTGCTGTGTTCTCAGTGGCGTTATTCACAAAAGCCAAAAGACGGAAGCGACCTGCGTGTCGGTGGATGGATGAATGGATCAACAAAGTGACGTACGCAGAGGAAGAAATAGTCTGATGCTCTAAAAGGGAAGAGAGTTCTGATGCTCCCAGCAGCATGGAGGAAACTTGAGGGCATGATACTTAAACATTACAAGAAAGTTTTGCTGGGGCACCTGGGTGGCTCAGCAATTAGGCATCCGACTCTTGGTTCTGCTCAGGTCATGATCTCATCGATCGCGGGAAGCCCTGCATCAGGCTGCACCCTCCGCTGGGGAGTCTGCTCGAAGTTCTCTCCCTCTGCCCCTCCCCCCACCCCCGCTCGTGCTCTCTCTCCCTCTCTCTCAAATAAATAAATAAATAAATCTTTTTAAAAAGCTTTGGTAATGGCTGCCCAACATGGTGAATATGATTAATGTCACTAAGTTGTTCATTTAAAGTGGTTAATATGCCACCGTTTGTTATATATGATTTAACATGATTTTAAAAATTAATAACGTACTTTTTAAAGGGGGTATGGGCATTGCCTGGGTGGCTCAGTCGGTTAAGGATCTGACTTCAGCTCAGGTCATGATCTCAGGGTCCTGGGATTGAACCCCACACCAGGCTCCTTGCTCAGCCAGGTGCCTGCTTCTCCCCTGCCTGCTGGTCCCCCTGGTGATGCTTGCTCTCTGTCTCTCTCTCTCTCTCCCTCTCTCTCTCTCTGCATCAAAGAAATAAATGAAATCTTTTTTAAAAAAATAAATAAAAGGGGTATGGGGAGTCAAACTCTTCCTCTTTGATTAGGGGTCAGCCTTGGTTACTGGTTTCTGTTGAAGTGATGCTCATTCCCTCCTAGGCCAGGTCATAAGAGGCAATCCAGCTTCTACCTAATCCCCTAGGCTGGGGGTCCTGAGACAATATGTAAGAAGTCCAGCTACCCAGAAAAGTCAGGCCAGAGAGACCTCTTAGAGGTAGAGAACAATGTCAGCAATTTGAGACTTCCTCACCCAAGTTTCAGCCTCGTGAGAGAGCCTCCAGATGATCCAGACCCCAGCCCAGAGCTGCCCAGCTGATACCTGGTTGAGCACAAACATTCATGTCCCGTGAATCCTGCCCAAACTGCAGATTCATGAGCAAAATAAGTGGTGTTTTCAGCCACTAAGTTTTGGGGTAGCAGCTGTTATGCAGCAATGAGTAAATGGAACAGTAAACGTCTTACTTATGTATTCGAGTTGATTTTGATTTAATTCTAAAATAACCAGATACAAATAAAACAGATTCAGACTACATGAATCTCTTGCAAACCGACTGGTAAATTGGGTGTTTCCTCTCTCATGGTCTGTAGCCAGCCTCTGTAAAGTCATGAAAGGTGCAAAGATACTGTCACCTGAATACTGAATAAAGCTGGAGGGTCCGTGGCCTGGAGAGACATGGCTGGCGGGAACACACCCAGGTTAGGATCTTTACCCCAGAAGGCGAGGATATGGGAGGAACATAGCTTGAAGGGACAGGTTTCCAACCCAGCAAGCCAAATGAAAGACAAACCTAGCCAGCAGGTGCGTCAAATAAAATCCAGAAGGCAGGGTCATGGTATGAGCTGTATACATACCATGTAACATGGTGGAAGTTACATGTCCAAAGGAAGAGAATTTCAGACCCGGACCACTGAGAGGCTAAAGGTTTATTAGTTGAACTTAGAAGAAGTTAAAAGCAAAGGGATAATGTGTGACCCCAAAGACCATCCACCATTTCCTCCCTGTGTATGTCCATCATCACACCATCATGTTCTAGAACTCCTGCTTGTGTGTTTACCTGTTTATTGTACCTCGCTGTATTTGTCAGGATCCAGTAAGCATTGTCACAAGCATCCCAAACCCAGGAGCTCAACCCAACACAAGTTTGCTTCTGGTTCTTCTAACAATTCAGTACAGCCATTTGGTGGACAGACTTCCATGGGGAGATTCGGGGTCCTGGGTTTCTCCATCTCCGTGCTCTGCCCTCCTCTAACCCACAGTCCCTACCAGCCAGCCAGCAATGAGGACAGAGAGAGATCCCCTTGTGTGGGGATGGGGGGCGTATTTACAAGTAGAGCACAACCATCAGTCAGAATTCAGTCACATGGTTGCCCTCACTGTAACGGATGCTGAAAATGGAGTCCAGCCAAGGACCAGGAAGAAGAGAGGAAGTGCCACCTCTGCCCTACACCCCAATATAAGATCCTTGGGTGACAGCTCTCATCCACCTAGTTCATGGTATCTGGCATCATGCCTGGCATAAATTTGGAGACTATGAACAATGAGTGGCACTTGAGCTGTGTTGTGGGCACTGAGCTGGATGCCCTGTGCCCAAGTGCCCTGTAATGGGGGGGAGGCTGTCATCACTCCCATTTCTCAGATTAGGAAACTGAGGCTCTGGTTTCTGTGCAGCCTGCACAAGGCCATGCAGCTAGTCTGTGCCAGGATCAGATCTCAGCACCAGAAAGCTTCTGCTGCTAGTCATCTGTTCATTTCACTCTCCTGTCTGCCTCTCCCGTACACACATTTGCTGACTAGGGTCTGGTTATCTTCAAGGCTGCTCTCCTTTCTAACAATCAGTGAACCATGTCTGACAAGCTGTCGGTTCCTTGGGGCAGCGGCTATACCTTGCTCATTCCTATGTGCCCCTTGGCTACCAGCACAGGTCTTGAACACAGTAGGTGCTCAAACCATATTTGGGGGATTAATTTGTTCACACCGGCTCAGCCTCCATGCTCTGCTGCTTGCACAGTATGGGGGTCATTTACAACTTATAAAAGAAATGGAGGGAATATTTATTATATGGTCCCTCCCTGTGCAGTCAGAGCTGTCTCCCACAGCAGGGCTGGTGCCTGCCCTGAAACTCACTCTTGAAGCAAGGATGAGAGCTGGGTAGACAAGGGAGTCAGCACCACAGGTGTCACCTCTTCCACACCAGGCTTAGTCCAGGCTTAGATCACGATTAGACCTTCTGCACCAGGTTAGACACACACACACACACACACACACACACACACACACACGGAATGCCCTTCCCCAGCTAGTCCCAGGGAGAGTAGATGGAGGCGGCTGGGAGGGTTCTGTCCGTGGTGCTGAACTCACCTCAAGCCCGCTTCGTCCTCTAACCCAGCGGCAATTTATAGCCTCCTGGGGAACCAGGAAAACATACAGACTCCTTAGCCCTTTATTTGGAGGTTTGGATTCTGAGGATCTAAGATGGGGCTCTGGGATCCCTCCGTACCAGCCACCTGAGATTTTAATGCAACCACCTTGATATTGGCCTAAAATTGACTCATTCATCTAAATGGTCACTGGTCTTCGTGATGTGCCTACTCTGTGCCCAGTACTGAGAAGGGAAATGCATCTAGCAGAGCCTCTGCTCCGGGAGAAATTTGCAAAGTCATTCAGGAAGAAGTGTCAGAGTCAAGGAGGGAAAGAGGTCCCTCTGCTTTACGTGGACACCATGCTAGGCACAGACTTCACCTTTATCCTGCGAGATGAGATAAGTAGACAACAGAAAACAGTATTACCCATAACCATAACCAGCATTGGTCCCTTTCCTTAGGGTCCCCCTAGTCCTGTCTGCAAGGTAGTGCATGACACACGCTGCTCCTTCTGATGGCCTCACGACTCAAGACCCAGATCCATCAACACCCACATCAAATCTTCCTGCCCCTGCTGCCTTGTAGGCTCCCCAGATTGTAGTCCTTCCTCCTTTTGCACCATGGTCTTGTTTCATCATCATTACCAGATACTCCAGGTTTTTAATATGTCCCGACTGGGATTTGAGCTCCCTCTTCAGGCTAGGTCCTGCATCTGTGTAAGCAACCTCTCACACAGAGATGTCTCCCCACACTCCCCCACCTCCCCCCACCCAGAGAAGGTGAGCAGTAAATTCTTACTGGACAGATGACGGAGGGGGTGGTAAGTGGGTGGAGGAATGTGTCCAATGACTGTGCACAGGGAGAGTGCCCTGGGTTACAAAGCAGCAGGAACAAGTGCTCAGAACTAAAAGAATCAGGGTAGGCCTCAGGGAAGCCAGGCAATAGGCCAAATGTCATTCGGGCAGGGCCAGCTTCCGGTCAAGGTCTGCCTCTCCTTTCTCTGGCTGTTTGGGGGAGAACAGAAAATGGAACCAGACTGCGGTGTCTGATGAGAACAGATGTTATCTGGACCTGAATGTGGGACATGGAGGAGGGGGTAAGGGAGGGAGAAAGAGAAGGGGGAGGGCCAGAGCCAACAAATGGAATAGCCACAGACCCTCATTATTTTATTTTTTATTACGGAAATGTTCAAACACACCCTCAAAGTACAGAGAATGCATTATGAACCCCCATGTGTCCATCACCCAGCTTCCACAACCACCCGTATTTTGCTAGTCTTATTTCATTCCTCCCCTCAAGCTCCCTTTTAAAGAAAATTCCAGACATTATATCATTTCACCCATAAATATTTCAGAATATCTCTCTTTTATGTGAGAACATTTCTTATTAAAAAAAAGAACCTGGGGGTGCCTGGCTGATTGAGTCAGAAGAGTGTGCAATTCTTGATCTTGGGGTCATGAGTTCAAGCCCCACCTCGGGCATAGACACTACTTAAATAAATAAACTTTTAAAAAATCAAAGAGAATCTCAGTATCATTATCACACCTAGTAAAATTAATAATTTCTTTTTTTTTCAGATTTCATTTATTTATTTGAGAGACAGAGAGAGAGAACACAAGCAGGGCAGAGGGAGAGGAGGAAGCAGGCTCCCCACTGAGCAGGAAACCCAATTTGGGGCTTGATCCTGGTACCCTAATATCATGACCTGAGCTGAAGGCAGACTTGTAACCAACAGAGCCACCCAGGTACCCCCAAATTAACAATTTCTTAACACCATCTAATACAAAGTCCATGGTCAAATTTCCTCACTTTTCTCAAAAACACCTTTTCTCGCCCATTTACTCGAACCAGGGTCTAAACAAGGTCCATGGGCTGCATTCGGTTGTTCTGCCTTTCAAATCTCTTATAATCTCTAACGTGCCTTGTGTATGCCCTCTTATTTGCTAAAGAAACCATGTTCTTCATCCTATAGAGTGATCTCCCTGTTGACGTGGTGGGCTGAACCCTCATGGGGCCATTGAACATGTTTCACTATCTCCCCCCCGCCATTTCCTGAAACTGGTATTTAGATCCAGAAAGTTGGCCTGCATAGGGTCAATGACTCAGGCAAGTGGACTTCCTGGGCAGTGCTGTGTCCTTCCTACTGCATTCCATCAGGAGCACGGAAGGTCAGGTTTTCCCTTTTGGGGTGATACTAAACATGGTCGGGTTCCCCAAGCTGATCACCCATCTGGGGGAAACCAGCTGGACTTCCACCAGGGGAAACAAGGGGGCCAGTGTACCCGCGAGCAGTGAGCAAGGAGGTTGGCTGCGGAGACACAGGTGAGGCGGACTGTGGCCCAGCCCCAGATGGTAGAGGGGAGGGGATGGCCAGTCCAGCCCCCTGCCCGCCCCCCTTTTACCTCTGAAAGGGGCCAGGGAGCGGCTCTTTATTTGGCAGGTAATACCTATTCCAGGAGAACTCTGTAGAGCACCTCCAAGCCACACAGCACTCAACGTAGGAGTCACCGTGTCTCTTTCACTAGTGGGGCCAGTGAATAGTGACATAACCTGCCCAAGGGCATGGAGCCAGAGGTGGAGAGGAGAGCAGAACTCTCCTAACCCTTCAGAGTCAACCCAAGCTGAGGCCACAACTGCAGAACCAAGTTGCCTGAAGCCTTCATTCTCTTACCTCTAAGTCCTGTGACCTGGACCACGGCCTTCTCCCTCTCCGTGCCTCAGTCTCCTAATCTGTCGAATGGGAATAATATCTGCCCAAGGGGCACCTCAAGACCAATACAGCATGGTCCAACCTTGTCCCTCTCCCCCTCTGCCAGCCCTGCCTGTGGGGCCCACTTGGGTCACCTCAGTCCAGAGCGCAGGCAGCTTTATCCTCTCCCCTACAGACATGCAAAGGGTTAAATCCAGACACCCACCCACCCCCCTTCCTCCATCCCAATTCTGATCCTTGCTGACTCTGCTCCCCCTCCCTACCATAGCTATTCTGGGACAATGGAGGCAGCAGATGGCCCGAGTCCTGTTCCCTCCACCCGACCCCCAGGATCTGGGAACAACCCGCAAATCTGCTGCTGCTGTTTCTAAAAGCAGGCCGGCCGGCAGCCTTCCGCATACGGGGTGGAAAGGACAACAGCTGTGGAGCACACCCGTCCATCCCCCACCAGGGCTGCAGGGCCAGGGCTATCCCTACTCCATTCGTGTCCCCAAAACCCAGCCTTAGCTTAGCCCAGAAAGAAAGGAGGCTTTACAAGAGCCCAAGCAGTCCGACTCTGCACTTGACCTGCTGTGTGACCACAAGCACATGGCAGTCCCTCTCTGGGCCTCAAACTCCCCTTTGAAAACCAAGCCCAAGGCTCTGGTGCTCTGTGGTTCCAGTTGTCCCAGACAGAGTTACATGAAGGACAAGGTCCTCCAGGGGCTGGAGGGGGTCCACTCCAAGGAGCCCCCCGCCTTGGTTGCCTGGCTTAGAGCCCCACTATCCCTCAGGATCTCTCCTCTGTCCTCCCTCCTACCCCCAGCCCAGATCTCCATGGTGGCCCCAACATCCCATGCCACTGGGAAGGGCGCATGGGGAGAAGAGGTGTCCCATCCCTACGGCTCCCCAACTTCAGCAGTGGTATTCCTGAACGTCTGCCGTGACTGTTTACCTTCATTCAGTGGGTCGTTGCAACCTGTGACCCTACACACGCTTGGATCGATTCACCTCCTATCCCAGCTGTCAGACTGCCCCTTTCTCTGGCCCCAGAGACTCCCTCAGCTACGTGTCCACTCTGCCTCTCCCAGTTCTCTCGCTACCCCCAACCCAGGCCCCGGGGGCAGAGAAAAGGAGAAGTATCCCATAGCATACTAGCGCCGCATGGCGCACACCCAGTCACACACATCTACGCAGTACATACGTGTGTGTGATGTGGGCACCCACACATACATTCACCACATGTGTGTCCTTATGCACAGACCTGTGTGGAAAGGGGACACGCCACACCAAACAGCCACGCACGCCCTCACACACCCTGGCTCTCAGTGACTCAGCACACACTAGGAGCACTCACTGCTCACGGAAACCTTCCTTCTCCGTGCCAAGCCAGGCTGAGCCCTTCACGAACACTCTATCACTTCACCCAGCTGTCGACCCACAGAGAAGGGGTTCCTTCCCACCTCTATAAAATGGGCAAAGAACCCAGGGAGACAAAGTGGATGCTTCAAGGTCACATATACAACCAGGAAATGCAGAACAGGAACATCTAGCCCGGGATCCAGACCCATGCCACCACCACTGGGACAGGCTGACCTAAGAGCCCACCCCAGCCAGGAACACACTGGCCGCGCACGTAACAGAAGACCAGACCAAGAGAGGTTGAAACAAGTAAGGGTTTAATCTTCTTACAGAACCAGGTGCCAAAAGGGACAAGTGCACATGACGGTCAAGGTCTTTCTTTCACGGTAACAAGGCAACTGCCCCAGACCCAGACATCACACCCACGTTCACAGCATGAAGATGGGTACAGGGCCGCAAAATCTTCCCCAGGAGCCTCTCCATTGGCCTTGCTTATTTCACACTGACACGCTGAGCAAGGGAGGCTGGGAAAGTGAGCAAAAGGACCGTCACGATGGGCTGGGAACCATCACCATCTGCCATCTGGGTCTGAGCACGCTGATACCCCAAACGAAATGGGATCTGTTTGCCAGGGGTCGGAGCAAGGAGCTGGCCGCTGGTCAGCAATGACAGTCCCTGCCCCAGGCCCCAGGTTCTGTCCTTATTCCAGCTGGGCCCCCTCAGGGGTTGGAGATCCAGCCGAAGGAGCCCGGAATGGATGGCCCAGGGCTTGACCCCAGGGGAATGACAGAGACCAGAGCTGGGGGTGGAGGCCAGACCCCACCCCAGGGCCCATGTGATCCTCTGGAGGTTAGGAACCCTAAACCCCAACCCAGTTCAGGGGTTCTCTGTGCTTTTTCAGTTCAGCCACCCAAGGCCCATAGAAGCCCAGCCCCTGGGGCCTCTCAGGCCCTCCCCTGGTGCACCTGTTCCCTGGGCTGTCCAGCCCACCTCCCAGAGGCCGAGGACGCCACGCCTTCACTGCCAGCCAGCATCCAACACTGGGTTGACCCACCACTCAGAGACCCATCCAGGGACTCCCCCGCAAAAGGCGTTTGCCACAAGACCCCAGGGCTGCCTGGGGAGACCAAGGACAACCAGAAGCCTCAGCCCAAATTTTGCCCTGCTGTTCAGGGTTCATCTGGCCATCAGTTATGGGCACCAAGGAGTATCTGGATAGAGGAGACAATGGAGGGAACGGAACCTGTGGAGAGACCAGAAATGGACAAGACGGTCACCCCAACTTGCACGCTCACTCCATGGGCTCCTAGGGGAGCCCATGTCACAGAGATGATTTGGAACAAGATTTTTCCCCCTCGGCACCCTTACAATTTAGGGCTACATAAGTCTTCGTTGTGGGGTGCCCTGTGCCTTGTCGAATGTTTATAGCACCTAGGCCTCTTCCCATGAGAAGCCAGTAGAATCCTCCTGAGTCATCACAATAAAAAATGTCTCCAGACATTGCCAAATATCCCTGGGAGGGGGGAGGGGCTCATGGAAACCACCTGTTTAGAGAGACTCCAAAGGCCAGAGATGTCACGGTGAGACCCCAGCTGAGGCCAGACTATCCAGTCACATGTATCTGAGTCCCCAGTCAGCTCCAGCCCTACAAGGCAGGAACCTTTGGATTCTAGAATCTTCAGGCTCAGAGAGAATTTCACATCTGCTCTTAAACCTCCTGATAGTCTAGCTATAGCTGTGCCCTTCCACTGACGAGGAGCTCACCCCATGAGAAGGCGGTTCCTTTCATCTTAGAAATGTGAATTTTTTTTCCTATATTGAGCCAAGCTCTGTCTCTGTGTAATGTCTAACTTATTCAACACAGCCCTGGCCGCAGGGCCCCTTAAACAGTCATGAGCCCTCTGCCCTACCTACTGAAAGGGACCACTGAAGAGTATCAAAGAAACAGAGCCTACAAAAGCTCAAATAAAAATTTTCCCATCAGGGCCTGAAGTTCTTCCCTTAGAACATCTCCTTTGCTCAGGGAAGACACTTCAGTATTCCAGGAGCTCCTGAAGAATCCCAGAGGCCTGGGAGAGCCCTTCAGATCCACGACACCCAACCTCCTTGTGCTCCAAATGGGGAGACTGAGGCCCAGAGAGAGCAAAGTATTCACCCAAGGTCACACAGCAATTCTGGGGGAGAGCAGAGACTGAAATCCACTCCCTGCACTCCCAGCTCTGTGCTGTCAGCCTCCAAGGCCTTCCCTCCCTCCAGGTTCTCCTATGTTTGGACACCCGGACTCAGACCCCCAGCTCCGATCCTATAGTTTGAGCCCCTAGACTCACCTGGAAGGGTCCTCCTCCGGGGAAAAGGGGCCTTGTAGCTTAATGACATTGAGCTTCCCCTCAAAGACGCCATAGCTGAGGGTGACCTGGGCAGAGAAAATTCGAGAAGAAAATGAAGGTTGGTGGGGTGTCCCACAGAGAACACCACAAGGGGGCGGTATTGGGGCAGAAGCAGGGAAAGCCCATAAGGCACTCTGAGGGGCGCAGAGAGCCTGCCTCTGCCCCTAAAACCCCACCTGTAGCACTCACGGAGGAGCCCATCCCACTCCGCAGGAACTTCAAGCTTGTGGGGAACTATCCCTAAATTGCATCCCCAGCAGTGGCCCTACCTGAGAGGCTGGAAAAAATCCCTTGCCTACAGACTAGGAAACTGAGTCTCAAGAGGGGAAAGCACCCTTCCAGTAAATTCCATGCCTGGACAGCGGCTTCTTTAGCCTCACTGTGGGGCCTTGGCACTCCATCTCCACCCAGACCCTTGCGATACTCCACACGCAATGAGGACATGGGCTAATGCCCCTTGTCAAGAAGCAGTCAACCACAGTGGTTAAAGACTGTGGGCTTAGAGGCCACCCGGGCAGGGTTCAAATCCCCCTCTGCCTAATGCTAACTGTGCCATGGTTAGTTCTGCTCTCTGGGCCTCGGTTTGTCCACTTATAGAATGGGAATGTTAGAGCTCCCCTCACGCAAATGTTGGAAGGAAGCAGAGTTAAAGCAGATAAAGTCACGCACGGTGTCTGGCGTGGTGGGTATTCTGGAAATCCCTGCCATTAGGGTACCTGGTTTGGGCTGCCCAAAGTCAGTGCCCCTTTCCTGGCTTCAGCCCATCTGGTCTTACTGAGGCCAACACTACAGCCCAGGTCCAGGCCTGGTGAATCCACACTAACTCCTGGCTCTGGGAGGGCACGCGTCCTGTGACACAAGCCAGCCTTCCATGAGCATCAGCTCAGGCCATCCAGACCACTGAGCACCAGCCCTGGGATGTGGCGGAAAAAGGAGCACTCCTCCTCAGGGTGGGGTGGAAACCTAGAGCTGCCATCTTGCCCCCCAAGGAGTGAGCCTCCCTCAGGGTGAGCCCAATGTTAGGGAAGACAGGCCAGAGTGGGGCAGTCTGGGCGCGCAGACTCAGCCAGAACTAGCAAGCAGCCCCTGGCTTCCCAGGCTCATGAACTCTTATAGGTCCAACATATGGTCTGTGTTGCATTTGTGTCCCTCGCTACCAAAGGGTTCTGACTCACACTGTTGGGTGGAGGATCTCAGGGACCTTCCCAGCCAGGATCCCCTACAGGACTGGCCACCCATGAGGAGGATGGCCACAGGCACAAGGCAGAGCCAGCTGGAACTCTGTAGAGTCGTTGCTTGCCAGGTGGTGGAATGGGGTCCCCCTCCCCCAGCCAGACATTATGCCTGAGGTTTCCCACTAAGCACCTGCTCTCTCCCAGCAACATCTGGGTTAGAACAAAAGCAGGGGGGCAGCGGGCAGGTAAGCTCTGATGAAGGCGGGACAGCCAACAGGCAGAGTTGGAAAGGGCATGCCTGACCCCTTTGGAGGGATGCTGGGGGATGGAAGACTGAAGAAGGAACAGAGGGACAGGAGGGAGTGGCGAAGGCAGGGAAGGGGAGCAGTCTGAGCCTGAAGGTAAGCTTCACCTGGTCCGTGCAGGTCGTTGCAGCTGGCACTGGGGACCAGACCAAAGAATTTGAGCATCATAAGCACTAACTCTTGAGGGCTTGTGGTAGAGGGCTGAGTCACGTGGGTCCATCTGAGGGTCCTTTCTCACCTTGGGCTTCAGTTTCCCCCTCAGTAGGGAATACCCCCCTGACATGCATCCCTCCCCTACTGCCCCAAGGCCAGCTCACCTGCTCTGGGAGCTGGGCAGCCCCCAGCAGCTGGAGGGTCTCCAAGTGGGAGTGGAAGAGGGGGCTAGACTGCAGGCGGCCGCCTAGCTTGCACTCGACAATGTAGCCCACGGTGCAGTCGTCGGGCAACCGGATGAGGGCGGATGTTTCCATGAAGCGGGAGCCACTGAGAGAGAGAGCCGTGCAGTGGCGAGTGGCACAGAGCTCGCCCTGCCTCCCAGAAGGCCCTCCCTCCCAAGGACAGATGGGAAGAGCAGAGCTCCAGCTCCAGCATCTGCCTCCTGGGCACCGGGTGACACGAACCAGGGGACTCTCAGCTTCCTCTTCTGTTAAATGGGCGTGATAATGGCCCTGCCCTCACTGGGCTATTGTGAAGTTCAAGGGGAAGAATGGCAAGAAGAAGCCCTTTATAAATGTATCCCTTCCTCTCTTTACATTCATTCACTCATTCATTCATTGCTGAACTCCAGGAGCTACCCGTGTGCCAGGGACCATGCTGGGGCTGTAAATACAGAGATGACAGCGGCCCCCATTCTGAAGGGAGACAGAGGAACACATCATTTCAGGGCAGGACTGGCTCTGAAGTCAGAGGAAAGCATGAGGCTTGGGAGACACAGGGAGGGTAAGGTGGGCTTCCCAGAGGAGGCGGCACAATTTTCTTTTGCTTTTCATTTAATCATGACAATGGCAGGCTTTAAACGGAGTCTTACAGGATGCGCTGGAGTGAGCCAGATGTGGAGGAGGGAAGGGGCCGTGTCCCAGGGAAGGGCATCACCGGACTGCATACCCCATGAACACCCCTTGGGGCCAGGTTGGGCAGGCTGTCCTGCTGTATAGAATGCCTGACTGAGGGGCACAGGGCCAGCCTTCCCTTCTCATTCCAGGTTGTGCCCGAGGGCTGCACCTGTCCAAGGGGGGATACTTTTTCCAGTTCACAGAAATATACGATAAAGGTGGGTGGAAGCCCAGATGGGGGCACCAGGCCCAGGGAGGACCCCTGGTCATGTGTACACACCTGCTCGGGACATGCCCTAGTTAGCATTACAGCTCCCAACCGGGGCCCGAGTTCCCCCCCTGGAGGATCCCTCCCATCCAGGTTGGATGGAGCAGGCAGGCTTTGGAGTCAAACCCAGCAGCTGAGTGACCTCAGACCTGGGTGACCTTGGACCAATTACTTGCCCAACCTCTCACGACTCAGTCTCCTTAGCTGTGGAAACAAGACTGACAAGCAGTCAGTCTGGATGCCTTAGTGAAGTGCAGGCCTGGCTCAGAATGGGCCCCCAATATAAGGGAGTAACACAGATATTGTTGCTAAAATCAACAGCTAATAACAATAGTTGCTAATAACAACAGCCTGTCCAGGCAGACCTCAAGAGGCCAGGCCTTTACTACTTCCTCTCCAGAATATCAGTACCCTCATCCCATTTTAGGGGCTTTGGCCACCCCCAGGATCCCCTTCACTCGGGGGCCTCTAGGGCTATCCCAGTTCAAAGGTCACCTCTTCCAGGAAGCCTTCCTCCTGGCCCCAAGCAGAAGGCCCTACTTCTTCCTTCCTCTGAACACCTCTACACTTGGCCTTCACCTCCCCTGTGACATGGGGGACTGGGTGCCAGCCCAATTGTTCAGCCTCCCGCCAACCATTAGCTATCATATTATCAGGTCCATTTTACAGATGGGGGCACTGAGGCTCCCAGGGATTACACAACTTGCCTGTGTGTGGCAGAGTGCCCTGATGGCAGGATGGCAGGTGGCTTTCTCACCACTAACTGTGTAACTGTGACACAGCAGGAATGAGAGGCAGGTTTCTCCTGAGCTCTCTCTCAAGCCCTTCCTGCAGCAAAAGACCCCCTCATACACCAGCCCCTGCTCTCCACCACCCGCCTGTGGGGCTTTGCTTACCTGGCCCACGGGGCCATCTTCAAGGCCAGTTTGCGGTTGATGCAGAAGCCAGCACCCCCGGTGGCAAACCAGAACTGTACCAGCCTCTGGGGGGAGAGGTGGGGAGGGCCAAGGTGTAGGATGAGCCTGGGGGTGGGGGGGCCACGGCTGGGCCCCCCTCCACTGGCAACCAGCATGACTCAAAACCTTTTTATTTCACCTTTCCCTAAAGTCTTGCTACAGCTTGACATCATCATGCCCATTTTACAGGCAAGAATACCGAGGCCCAAAGTCACATGGCTAATTAAGAGTGATGGGGTCACCAATTAGTCGTAACCTATTTGTCCGCAGAGCACACCTTACCCCTTTCCCCAGAGGAATGCCCCCACCTCTCCCCAAGTGGTTCAGGAGGGGCCACCAAATACAGCACCTGCTTCCCTGGATCCCAGGAGGGGGGCAGGTGCCCCAGGAAGAGTAGATCACAAGGCCACACCCCCTGACCCAGCGATTGGTCCAGTGACGGGCACATGACTTAGACCAGCCAATCCAAGTTCTTCCCTGAGCTCCCTATACTAGCTGGGAGCAAGAGACGCTTTCTCAGCTTGGGAGCGGTACTCCTGAAATACCCCATACCAAGCCACCTGCACTGGCCTCATCACTTCCAGCTCCAGGGACTGAGAAAGCTTTTCTGCACAAGGAGAGAATGAAGCTTCCCACGGAGTAAAGAGAGAAGGATGGGCAGGCCTGTAAGGCCCCAAGGCTAGCAAACCCCTTGACATCTCAGTCTCAGAAACCCGTAACCTCCCTTGGGGTTTAAACTACTATCTGCCCCGCTTCTCTGGGAGGCCTCGTGAAGTCACAACTCAAGAATTTCTCGGGGCGCCTGGGTGGCTCAGTGGGTTAAGCCGCTGCCTTCGGCTCAGGTCATGATCTCAGGGTCCTGGGATCGAGTCCCGCATCGGGCTCTCTGCTCAGCAGGGAGCCTGCTTCTCCCTCTCTCTCTGCCTGCCTCTCTGCCTACTTGTGATCTCTCTCTGTCAAATAAATAAATAAAATCTTTAAAAAAAAAAAAAAAAGAATTTCTCTAAGGCTCTGGCAAACCCTGTTCCCTTTCAGCTGTCCTATCTCTTGACCAAACTCCCTATGGTTATCTTCTCCCAAGTACACGGTTGGTGCTTAACTGATGCACATTGCATGGGGTTGGGTTATCTCCTATGATGCAGCAATGAGAAGAACCCAGGGCAGGAAGCTGGAAAGCCTGATTCTGGGGCCTCAGCCTCCTCCACTGCCCAGCTGTGTAACCTAGAGAAAGCCACCACTCCTCTCTGGGCCTCAGATTTGTTACCTTTGAGCACCCCTGCTCCAGTTCAGCCATCCCTGTGTCCTCCTCCTAAAGACCTCTATGAGCTGCTTCTGGAAATGCCACCCTCTTAGACAGAGGTGTTCAGGCCTCTAAGCAGAATGAACAGGTTCTTAAGATCCTGACATACAGCTGGTGCCCAATGAATGCTTGTTTAATGACTTATGGGTCCAGGGCTTCTTCTCCCAGATAATTAAAGGAACAACAGCAGTAACAGTAGGCATGCCCAACCCTGAGCACTGATGTGCAGAGAAGGGAGGTCACCAGCCTGAGGTCCCAGAGCTGGGACTGAGCCTGAGCCGGAAATCTTGCCCCCTTTTGCTATCTCCCCCCAACACCACATAGCCTGGGGGGAACCCCAGAATCCAAACAGGCTAGGACACTTTGGGGCAGAGTCTAGGGATCCCGCCGGGGTGCAAGGGTATTAGTGCCCATTGAGGGGTTGGGGCCTGGGTGTCCCCAGCAGGTGCTGAACCTCCCCAGGAGGAAGGCGCCAAGATGAAGGCTGAGCTGGGTTGGGTACAGACTGCTGACACTCCGTGGTGTCATCACATGCCAGATCCCATTCCAAGCACTTGGGTACATGACCTCATTGAATTGTTCCCTTTTCTGCTCATAACCACCCTATTAGGTGGGGACGGTTATCACCCATTTTGCAGATAAGGAAACTAAGGCACAGAAGGGTGGGGTGACTTGAGCAAAAATCGGGAAGCCAGGAGGTGGCAGAGCTGGTGTGTGAAGCCAGGAAGCCAGGCTCCAGAACGGCGTTCTCAACCCCTACAGCCAAGCATGTGGTGGGGGGGAGGGCCTGGGGCACCCCTCGCTCACCTGGAGTCGACTTACACACACACCCCAGGACCCAAGAGGATTTAATTAGGGCTCAGAGGCCGATGAGCTGCTGATAATTAAGGTTGTGTGTTTCCTACTCTTGGTTTCCCTAACGAAGCAGATGGTAGAGAGCCCCACTGCGGGCCCAGCTCCTGCTCCACGTGCGGTCTCAAGGCAGGGGCACCGCCTGACTAGCTTTTTCCCTGGGGCCAAGGGAGCCCTCTAGGGGCCTGGGCCACACCAATGCCAGAAGCCTGGTGGGTCCTGGGGACCAGGAGAGAACCACGCTCCGTACTTACACTACAAAATTCTTCCCTGTTCAGCTGAAAGTCCAATTTAACTGTTACCCTGATTTTTGGCGTATTCGTTTCCTAAATCTCACAGCCCTCATTAGCGTCCATCTAGATCTGGAGCTGAAGCTGGTGCTGGGGATCCCATTGTGCCAGGTGTCACCTCTTTAGTTGCCAATCAGTGAAGTCCGGACAAAGGAGGGGTACAGAGGGGTGGGGAGAACTCAGGGGGTGGAGGGCAGTGCAATTTACCACAAGGCCCAACAGTATCCAGCGTCTGAACAGTCTGTACAACTGCCTGACAATACCAGGGGCTGGGAGCCCTGCCATGGAGTCGGAGCCTCAGCTCACCGCCCCCACCCCCCACCCCACCCCAACCCCACCCCCACATCCCTACCACTGCGTGACCAGAAGGAGCCACTGCTCCTCAGTGACTGAGGCCCTGCTGTATGCCAGAGTCTGCGCCTCACCTGCATCATCTCAGCCTCCCCATTTCACAGAGAAGACAGGATCGGTGGTGAAGTCAGCAACCCAAACACACAGTGAGGATCCCAAATGGGAAAGCCAGAAAACCCACCTGGCTCTGCCAGGGCCAGGGCCAGGGCCACGCCCCCACATGGCCACGCCCCATATGGCTCCGCCCTGGTGTCCCCGCCCCCATGTGGCTCCGCCCACGGTCAACGCAGGAAGGAGGAAGGAGGAAGGAAGGGACCAAGGGGCCCACCGTGCGGTTGTGGGGCCTGGGCTCAGAAGCGCGGATAGGCCGGTTCAGGCTGGGCCGGCCTACGTAGACGTCGCGAGTCTGTGGGAAGGCTTTCAGCAGCTTCAGCAGTGCCCTTGGGTTCACATAGTTGTCGTCATCCACGTGGCAGAACCACCTGTGGGGACAGAAAAGGGATGGGAAGCTTGGAGGAGGGTTCCCAAGGGCTGCCAGCTAGCCAGACTCCCCCTTCGCCCCCCCATAAGTCAGTCAGCAAAATTAGGCAGGGAGAGAGTAGCTAACACCGAGGGCCCATGCCCTGTGTGAGCTCCTGAGGAAAGCGTGCCCACTTAACAGGTGGGGACAGAGGCTCAGAAAGGTTAAGACACCTGCCCAAGGTCACACAGTCTGTAAATGGCAAGATTTGAACCCAGATCGTCTGCCCAGAGACAGACCTCAGGAGGCCCTTACATGCTTAAATTCACTGGACCCAGCTGACTTCACTTTTTTGTCACAACACCCTATTCAGGAACTAGACCGAGGCAAAGGTCACACTTGCCCTCAGAAACCCAGGTGCACCTACCACAGCCTGCTGGCCAAGAAGGTGTCAAACTCAGCAGCCATCTTGCAGGACAGGGCGGGGTGACTGTGCTCAGCAGAGCAGTTGGTGACCACGAGGTGGGACCCTGAAAAGTGGGGACAAGTCAGGGGACCCTGCCCAGGTCCTCCCTGCAGCCCTGCACACCGTGAGGATGCAGAGCAAGACCCCACCCATTCCCATTTTACACACGGGGAAACAGACGCCAGGGAGGACTGACCCTCCCAGGACCCCAGAGCTAATGAATGGGAGGCTGGGCTGGGACCCAGGGGTCCAGGGTACTGTCCAGGACAGCCGCTCCTCGTGTCACACCCACTTCCAGGAAAGAAGCCTGCTCCCCTCCCCTCATGGCCAAGGAGGGCAGCCCTGTTTCCTGGGGACCCGGGACCAGGGGACAGCCACACCAGCTTTCCCTGGAAACAACTGAGGAGTCTCCACCCCCATCTGGAGTTACCCAGTCTCTCCTGGAGGCCTTCATCTGGGCTGTCAGTGAAGACAAACGTCTAAGAAGGAGAAAGAGGGAGGAGTCAGGACCCAAGTCGGCCAAGGGCAGCCCGCAGCCACGCCCCTGCCAAAACACGGGTCCAGAGCAGTGCCCTCCATCAGCGACAGACACACCCCTACCAACATCATCACACACTCCTTTCAGACACCATGACTTTCTCAGCTACCCCCACAAGACACACAACACAGCCTCCCAGCATGCACCAGCCACTGTGTCACCTGCCCGAGCACCCTTATAGACCAGCGCCCATGGAGACCCTCCCCGAGTAACACCGTCTTCTATCCCACACACATACACACACTGCGGTCCCAACTGGCCCCTCCATCACCACACTTACACAACCCAAGACACTTTGTCAGGAGACAGACTCTACGTGGGAAGACCCACGCCCTGGGGCACCACACCAGCCTGGGGAGTTGGTCGTGTCTCTCCATAGTCGCACCGGCTGCCCCAGGGCAGGTGCGGGGTCCTTACACATCTCAGAAGTTTTACATCGTGATCCAACACCGGCTCTGATGACCTCCCTGAACCTCGAGCCAGGTGATCTGTTCCCCTCACAGAGGGCAAGGCTGCTCCCCTCACAAGATGGCTAAGGGACAGACTATGGTTGTACAGTTGGAAACTGCTGAGCTGGGATTCAGACCCACAGGTCTCAGAACCCCCCGAAACCCGGGCAGGGAGAGGCCGCTCAGGCCCTAGATAAATTGAGCACAAACTGAACGAGAGACAAATTAGAAGTCACTTGGGGCCAGACGGAACGCAGCTGGGGACCCGTCTAACCCCCATTCCACGCCCTGCCCAGTACATGTCCCTTTCCCTGCCTGAGCAGGTCCTCTCATCTGCCAAGCACAGCAAGAGCCTCCTCTGACCCACAGGGGACCCTGCCCAGACCTGGACAATTTTGAATTCTTTCCAAGGGAGGACCAAGGAAAAAGCCTCCCACCTGTTTAAAGGCCCTCAGCCACCCCGGGGCTGGCCCTGTCCTCCTTCCAGACTCAGGGCCTCCAACTGCATGCGCCTCCCTGCTCAGCCACAAACTTCTCCCTGGTTTCCAGGAACCAGCCCTTCAGATCAGGTCGACCCCTGCCTTGAGCCTCAGTTTACCTGGGTGGAAAATGGGGACTAGGGGTAGCTGTGATGGTGAAGTGAGATGATGTGAGAAAGGAGAAGAAAAAGGTGGCAGTGAAGCCAGCCTCCGCTTCCTATCTTGGGGGAAACTGAGGCATCGGCGGCCAGAAGCCAGGGTTGGGCACAGGAAGGGGCTCAAAGGAAGAAGTCCTTTCTCCCCAGGGCCCATAATCATGGGCCTTCTGAGCTACTTACTATCTTTCAATGGATTCGTGCAAGATCTTCAGATCTGTTCTCTTGTCGGCACCAGAACCAGATAATACCCATATTCACCACCCTGCCTAGCGCCTTCTGTGGCTCCCTACTGCCCTTGGGATAAAGGCCACCTCCTAAGTGTGGCCATGAGGGTCCACCCAGCCCCTGGGCCTGACGCAGCCTATCTCGCCACTTCCTGCCCCACCCCTATCTTAAACCCAAAGGTTTTTCAGTTCCCCAAATGTGCCACACACGTGCACGCTCCTCTGAGCCTTTGCGCATGCTGTGCCCATTTCTTGTCCCCTAAGTCCTAGTTCAGTCGCCGCTTCCTCCAGGAAGCCTTCCCTGACACCCCTCCCATGTGTCCCTCAGCCACCTGTTCCTCCTGATGGTAAGTAACAGCAGCCCCTCAGTTACAGAAATCTGTCCTTTGGACTCTCCCACCAGACGGTGACATCCTGAAGGGCACTGGCCTGGTCTGCTTTATCTCCCTGTCCCGGGACCCAGCTCACCTCCGAGAGGCCTGGGCAGCACCCACCTCCTCAGCAGCCCCTCCCTGGGATATGTCTCCCGCCTTCAGATTTAGGTAACACTGGAGGTCCCCGGATATCCCTGCAGAAAGTGCTGGTGGCCCGACACTGGCCCTCTCCTTTGCCCATCCACTGCCACAGCAACACTATCCTGCCTCTCGGCATTCAGCCCTATCAAGAAGACATCAAACCCCAAGGCAACCACAGTTTTTCCCTGGGTGCCTCAGATTCAGTGGCCCAGCTCCCCCCAGACCTGTGCCCCTCTGGGTGCTCCCCATCTTGCTGGGTCCCAGCACCTTGGGGTCACCACGCCTCCTCTCTTCCTCACCCAGGATGTCAGCTTTCCACAGCAGCCAGCATGGCCAGCGGTGGCCCAGCCCTTCCATGGTCCTCTCCTGCCAGCTTTGCTGCAGTCACCTTTGCCCTGGTCTCCCAACTCTGTCCTGCCCTCACCCCAAGTCTGTTTTCAACACAGCCTCCTGGAGAGCCAAGGAAAGAAATCAGGCCTTTCTTGCCCTGCTCCCTGGCACTTTTGCCACCAAACAGCCATCAGACGTTGGAACTGTCTGGAGTTTGGAGCATGGGCCAAATGGGCCAGGGCATATTTGCTGATGGATGAATGAGCCCGAATCAGTGGGGAAGTAGGGGGGTTCCTGCAGCAGGGCTGGGGGCTGGGCGGGGCGCGTGAGACTGGTGTTCCGGTCCCCAGGAACCCTGAGATTGGCACAGAGCAGTGGGCAGAGTTTCCTCTGAGCCAAGGGTTGCATTTAATTTGTTTGAGGAGACTCTGACAATGGTTAAAACCTCACAGGAAAACGAAAGGCCAGGCAGACCGCTGGGGTCAGGGGAGGGGGGCTGGGGGCCATCTGCTGGAAGATGTGAGGCAGGCACTGTGGCCCCACCCCCAACCCACTGCACTCGAGGGGCCTGCGGGGAAGGGAAAGTTCTCCCCACTGATCACAAAACAGGCCTCCCCCAGCCCGCCCCCTCTGCCTGGGACAAAGGCCACACGAGCCCCAGCCTGCCGCAACAAAGGCCCACCTGCCACCCGGCTGCCCTTAACCAGCTGGGGTGGGCGCCCAGCCCTGGAGTTAACCAGCTCAGGCCCGCTCCTGATGGCAGAGCTAAGAGAGGCTCCGAGACCCTCCTGTCCTATGCAGATGGGGAAACTGAGGGCTGAAAAGGGGAGGGCCTCGGCCAAGGTCGCAGAGAGAGATGAGCCAAAGGATAGAGACAAAGGGGCCCCAGATGAGGTGCCGTGCGGTAAGAATGTGTCTCCCTGTCTCCCTTCCTCTTCCTCAATGCGAGCATCCTTCCTGTTCTCAACTCTGCATAAAGGACAAGTTTTCTCGACTCTGCCCCTTTGTGCTGAGGTGGGGGTTGCGCAACTAAGTGAATTCATCTCCCACCTCAATCCCTCCCACTCGTGGCTGTCGTGGGGGTGAAAGGGAGCGAGGCATCTGATGGGCAGCCCCTGGGGTACTGAGCCGCTGACAGCTCCTCCCGCTGCCCGCCTAGCTGGCATGTGGGATTGAGCTCTAGACACAGAGTGGGTGGCTGCTTCCTCTCCTTTGCTGACCTGGTCCTGCCAGGCCCACCCAGGCTGGGGGCCCAAGGACCCTCTCCTGTAAGCCGAGTGATGAGGCAGCTCTGGGATCCTGGGTCTTAGCAAAGAAAAAAGGGTCCCAGCCGGGAGGAGGGGGCTGGGTTCCCCTGGGCTCTGCGCCCCTAGGCCTTTGGGGTGACACCGACAAGCACTTCCCCTCTCTGGCCTCAGTTTCCTCATCCGGGGCAAGGGCACCACCATGGTGATCAAGACAAGGCAGGAAGGGGCCTCAGATCACGTGAGGCAGGCTCCCGGGTACACAGACCCAGCACCATAAACAGGAAGGTCTGCGGGGAGGGCCAGACTCGGCGGCTTCCGCAGGAGGAACCGGAATCTCCCCCAAGATGAGAAGCAGCGCGGGGGCCCCAGGGAAGAACTTGGGTGGTGGTGTCCCACTGGAGGAAGGGTTAGATAGGGTGCTAGAACATCATGGTCAGGAAATCGGGGGTGGGGTGCCCTCATCCCAGAAGGCCCTGGGCTCCTATAGACATCACCTTCCCTACTCCTTGGTCTCCCAGGAGCCTCCAGTCCCCCCCAAAGGCCCAGTCACTTCCTCCCGCTGAGCCAGTCACCGTAGTAGTGTGTGTGTAAAGCTGTGTGTGTGTGTGTGTGTGTGTGTGTGTGTGTAAAGCCTTCACCTTCCCCAGAGATGGTTCCCTAAATCACTGACTTGGCTTGGGGAGGGCACTGGGTCTGGGGAGGGCAAGAGCCAGAGGGACTCAGCTTGTCCCCAGAAAGACACAAGTGACACACCCCTGTCATCCATCCACACACGTCTTGTCATGGCCTAAGGCAGATACCAGGCTCCATGCAGAGTCACACACACACACACACACACGCATGCACACACACACACATACTCACATGCTGGGCACACCTCTAACCTCTCCCCGGCATCACTCCCTCGCTTGGCCACCCCCTCACAGCGGACCTCCCCACTCCGTCCCAAACTGCCCCACAGGAAAGCAGCAGAGGAGATGAGACTCAGCTGCGCTGGGCACGCCCTGGGCAGCCGCCGCACAGGGCCCAGGGCTGTCAGGAATTCTGAAAGGATGCCCCCCACCCCGCCCTGCCCGTCTCCGCCCAAAAGGCGACCCCCAGACCTTCCCCTCCTCAGCGGCTCAGCGCCTGTTCCCCCCACCCCAGCACAGCCAGAGCAATGGGACAGCCACCGGGGCCTGGACTGCGGGGGCACACATCAGAGTCAGGACGTCACAGAGGTCTCTACCCCAGCCGCCCGGCACCTCCCGCTGGCCCCATCGCCAGGCTGGGCCAAGGTGGGCAGGAGCAAACTAATGCTAGAACAGCCAGGGACAAGAGGGACCCCCAGGAGTCCGGGGCAGGGCCCGGGCTGGCCCCTGAAAGACAGGGAGCAGGGGGCCTGAGGAGAACCTGGCTCCAGGGCCAGAGAGGGGCACAGGCAGGACGGCAGGAGCCCCTGATCCCAGGAGGAGGGAGAAATGGGAAGACAAGCCCAGATAGGGCAGGTGGGCAGGTGGCTTCTCCCTGGAGGCCACCAGGGACCCCAGCCCAAAAGAAAGGCCTCCGGGCATCCCTCAGGCCAGGGCCCACTCCTGGGGCCCAGAGTTGCCCACTTGTCACCTGTTCCCTGGTCCTGGAGACCCACGTGTCGAGCAGCAGCTCCAGGCGGGAGCGGTGGAAGGCTCGGGTCGTCTTGACTGCAATGAAGACATCCTGCAGCCGCAGCTCACAGGACAGAGGGCTTGGCGGGCTCAGCCTGGGGGTCTCCTGCACGCCCTGTGGGGACAGGCTCGAGTGGTACCGTAGGGAGAGGAGCCCCATGCACAGAAGGGTGAAGAGGGCTCCCGCCAGGCCCCGGAGGAGGCGGCACTGCATTGGCCCTGGGACCCCAGACAGCTCAGCCCCCGAATCCCCGCCGGACAGGGAGGCGAGGCTGGTTGGTCGGGGGCCCCAGCCAAGGCAAAAGTCTGGTAGGCATGAGGGGCAGGCGAGGAGGGGAGAGGTGGGGACTAGTGCTCTGGCCCCAGAGGCCAAGCCAGGGCAGCGCCGCCACCGCCGCCGGCCCTCCCCACCTGCTCCGGACGAGCTCCCGCCCGGCTCTGGGACGCCTGGCCCCGCCCCTGCCTCCCGCGCAGCCCGAGGGGCGGGGCTGGCCCCGGGGAGCCCCAGAGGTGGCCAGAGAAGGCTCCGCTGAAGGGCCAGCCCCAGCCCCGGCCGGCGGCCAGCTGCTGCAATGGGGGTGGGGACAACAACAAACCCTCCGTGCCCCATGGAAGGGAGGGGCCTTCCAGCCTCCCCACTCCCCAGAGGCTGTCGCTTAGCTCATTCAACACGCATTGTTTTTTGGTGTCCTGCTCTCCAGCCTCTCAGCTTTTGCTCACACTGTACCTCCTCCTGGATGCCCTCCCCCATCCTCCCCATTGTCACCCCTGTTCCTTTCACCCAGCTTCATACTTTTCGGAAGTTAAGGCTCAGCTCAAGGGTTCCCGCCTCTAGAAAGCCTTGCCTGATGCCCCCCTCCCAACCTCCGGGGTGCCCACAGTAGTTGGCTCCGCTCCTTGGCTCTTGACAACAGCTCAAGCATTGCTAGTCCCAATTGAGAGCTGAGCATATAAGGCACGGAACGATCAAAGACGACCCAGCAGCTCAGCCCCAGAGCCAGTGGAACCCAGGTCTCTGGGCCTCCCCTGGCCCACAGGAAACCCCAAGGAGTGCCTGTTCTGCTGTGGCTCACCGCCCACCCACCCCCCATCTCACTCAGCAGTCTTTATTGCTGCCTCTCTCCCAACCAGGTGGGGACGGAGGGCATTCTCCAGCCAGCGCCTCCATCTGGTTGGACACAAGGCCACTCGCATCTCATCCTTCCTCTGTTAGAACCCTGCATCTCTCATCTCCCTCAGAACAAAAGCCCAAGATCATACAGCAGCCAACAGGTCCTGTGTGAACTGGCTCCCCCTTCCCTCCAACCCCTCCTCCTCCTACTCTTCCCTTGCTTCCTCCACTCCAGACCCACTGAACTTCTGGCTAGTCCAGGCACATACCCACCTCAGGACCTTTGCACATGCTGTTCCTGCCTGGGCCTTCCCTAGAAGTTTGCACATCTCACTCCCTCACTCCTTCAGATCTACACAAATATGTTCTCCATAAGGACTTCCCAGGCCACTTTTTAAAAATTGCAGTATCTTCTCCCCACTCCTCCCTAGCACCGCCCCCCCGCCACCCCCAGGCCTGCCCCTTTTTCTGCTATGTTCTCTCCACAGCACTTTTTATCTTCCAATACACTGTATATTTCACTTGTCTATTGTCTGTCTTTCTCGTGTGTATATCAGGCAGGAAGGGTCTTTTTTATTCACTGAATCCCCACTGCCTAAGCACATAATAGGAGCTCAAGAAATATTCATTAAACGCAAGAAAGTACCAGAAAAACACAAGAAGATACCAGATGGCTGGTGGACTGCATTGGGCTTTCCATGGTCCAAGCCTGCACTAGGTCTGTGGAGGGAGAGGAAAGTAGAACCAACCCTTTTGAATCACCTTCCTGTGGGCCAACCCCGTGCCAAGCCCACTCATGGCCCATCCCCTCAGAATGGCATATCCGAGAGCTGATCCTAGGATTCATGCCACATGGACCAGGGTTCAAATACTGACTGAGCTACTTACTAGCTGTGTGGCTTTGGGCAAGTTACTTTATCTTTCTGAATTTTAATTTCACCATTTGACAGATAGAGACAAACTTAAGATGTGGTGAGGATTAAGGGGTTGAGGGCCTCCCAATAAAAGCATACCTACCATGGGACCAGACAAAGGCAGCTGCCTCACTGATGTCCCACAATGTCACCCAGACTCATATTCCATTGACCAAGCACTGGTCCATGCACACAGCGAAAAGTGGGGAGGTTCATTTACCCAAATGGGCATTACCCGGTCTCCACACCCAGGAGGGGAGAGGTGGGGACTAGTGCTCTGGCCCCGGAGGCCAAACCCGGCAGCCCCGCCGCCGCTGCCGCCGCCGCCACCGCCCCTCCCCACCTGCTCCCGGGGCACGGGCCCACAGCCACCTTCAGAGATCCACTATCCTGCCACATGGCAGCCCATGGCATGGCTAAGAAGTCCCAAGGTCTGGCAGAATCAAGCAGGCTTCATGGAGATGGTATCTGAGCCAGACCTCAAAAGACACTGAGATATAGGCAGCCCCAAACCCTGAACCCCAAACCCGCTCCCCAGGGGGCCAAATTCAACCCATTTTCTGTCTCTGCGGCTTCACTCTGGGGATTCCCTCCACCTAGTAACCCACTCTCCCAAAACCTGCACAGGCTAAGCCAAGTTCATCACTGTGACTGAGGGCAGCAGAGGATGACCGAGGACAGCACTTAGGCACATCGGCCCGATTAATACTTCTTGAAGGAATCCCAGACCCTGAGCTGAAGCAGCACCCCCGCAGTGATCCTGTCTGCACTGTCCTCTCGCTGGCAGAACAGTCTTAGGACCTGACTGTGCACAGACGGTTTACTCTGGGTCCCCTGGACTTGGTAACTGGACGCTTTAAGCCAAGACCATACCCTGCTAGCCTCAGTGTCCCCTCTCCAGGGGATGCTCTTTTGATGATCAGACACAGGCTGAGCTGAGCGTGGAGGTGGCCCATCTGTGGGGCCCTTTTTCGGTCATTCGGGGGCAGGTAAGGTGATGCCAGCAGATGGCGTGCGGCTCTGGGATGAGCCAGGAAGGAAATCTGACCCTTCCCATGGGTAATCAGGGGGATGGGGGAGCCTGAGAGGTCGTTATCAGCCTGATCTGGGGGTGGGGACAAGTCAGGGGAGTGGAGAGGGGGCCCTGCAGCAGGGAGGCAGGCAAGCAAAAAGCCACCAGCTTCTATAACAAACTGTTTAATGTTCCATAATGTGCAGATTCTGAGTGAAAAGGGCCCATTAAAAATCAACAGGCCATACATTCTGGTGACAGAGCAGCCACCTTCTCCCTGCTGTCCCTGCAGAGAGATGGCGCTGTGAGAACATGGTCCTCGGCGTGCTCCCGGGAACACACGACTGTTAGTGCCCAAGGTCACGGGCCGGGGTCTGACATTTACACAGGAGAGAACCACAGATACACAGGAGACGAGAAGACGCGAGGGGCACTGTGGGCCAGGGAGGCCACGGTGCCCATGTATGGAGGTATACATAAGGAGTGTGAGTGGGGTCGAGGGGGCAGGGGCTCGTGGGACGGGCTTGGGGTTCCTCAGACAGAAGGGAACAAGAACCCAGATGACCTCAGGTGCCTGCCGTGAGAACCTGGGTTTGTAAACCAGTGCACAGGAGTGAGAGCTCAGATGCTTCTGGGGAGCAAGAAGGACAAGGACACAGACGCGCGCGTGAGATCCGCGAATGGCATCACAGAGACACGGGGGGGCGCACAGAAGGCCCAGAGCAGCAAGTACAGGGGTGGTGGGAGCTCTACCCCAAAGGCTCCCGGAAATTGGCTCCGGATGGGGGAGAGCCCAGAGCCGGGGGCCCCACGTCTGCGAGTCCAAGGGTCTAGTTAGGCTCAGGATGGGGAGAACCCAGCTCCACTGCAGACTCCCGGGGCCCCGTCGGGGGCTTCGCAGGCGTGTGAGGAAGCCACAGGCATTGGAAGGGGCCCCTCAGGCCTCGCTGCTGCCGCCCCCGCCGCCGCCGCTGCCGCGCTCCACCCACACGAGCCGGGCCTGCTCCTGCAGGATGCGGCCGCGCACCACCTTGGCCAGCTCCTCGGAGCGTCCCCACGCGTGCGCCGGCACCTGCACCCAGGAGCAGGGCAGCCCCCACAGCACCTGCTCCGAGCGATGGCACTGCCGCAGCAGCTCCGAGTCCCGGCAGCCAGGCCGGCCCAGCAGACCCCTGCCGAGAGAGCGGGTGGGCCGTGGTCAGAGCCGGGGACAACGCAGAGACACAGCAGGGTGTGGAGAGCCGGAGAGAACACGGACAGAGGCAGGGAGACACAGAGAGACACAGACATCCAAAGAGAAGGAAAAGGCTGGTCCTACCCACCCCCAGCCTTCCTTACCTGACTTCCCGGACATTCTTCTCTGTCACCTCCACGTGGATGACAATGGGGTAGATCTCGTTCTGGACCAGCTCCCGCACGCCCCGTGCGCCCAGCTCCAGCAGGCAGTGCTTCTTCTCCGGAGACCAAGGCTATATTTTACTCCAGCCCAGAGACTCGAACCTCCCTGCCTCCACTGGGCCCCTGGGGCACAGCCCCCCATGGGGGCCCCTGTCCCCCTCCAGAAGGCCCCCTCTTATGGCCTTGGCAATAAGGAAAGACCCGCAAGGGAAGGCGAGAGGCCTGGAGAAGTCAGTCTCACCCCTGCTCCGGACCTCACCCTTGCCATCAGTGGGATGGAGTGAACCCCACCACCACCCCCGTGCCTGGCAGTCCCTGGCCAGCCCCCCAAGTAGCGGTGAATCTGAGACAGGACAGACAGGGGAGATGGACCAGCCAAACACGTCAAGGCTGACCCACATGTGACCAGCCCAGCCATCCTGTTCGCAGGTGAGACAACAGGCCCGTGGAAGGGCAGGGAGCAGCACAGGCCTGTGCTCAGACTCTAGCCCCCCCAGCCCAGAGAGGTAGCCCCCCACCCCAGCACCTACCTTCCCGACAGACTCCTGGATGGCACGGAGCCTGCTGCCCAGCCCGGGGGTGGCAGGCTGGGCCTTGGGGGCTCCAGGCGCTGCGGATGAGCACTGTTCCTCCCCAGAGAGGCTTTCTGCAGAGCAGCAAGAGGCAGGGAGGAGGGGCCAGTGGGCCGGGCTGCCCTGAAGTGCCGCCCAGCCCTGCTCTGCCCTCCCCACCCCTGCCCGGGCACAGGCTCACCTGCCGGGCACACTTGGAAGTCCAGCCGGGAGTTGGGCAGGTCAAGCAGGTCCCGGATGAGCCGGGACGCCAGGCACTCGGGCAGCAGCACCACGGGCCGCAGGGCAGATACCAGCAGCGGCCGCACCAGGCTGTAGGGTCTGAGGCTTCGCTCAGGCTCTGCAGTGGGGTGGGGGACAGAAGAGACGAGGCTGCCCACAGGGTCCTCCTTCTCAGGGTGGCCAGCCGCCCCCATACCCAAAACCCCATCACCTCTTCTTTCCCTTCCTGAGCCCTGTTGCTGCTCCTCATACGTGTGTGCACACACACACACACACACACATACACACACACACACACACTTCAATGGGCCAGTGACTTCCCATGACCCTCAGGAAGAAGGCCACATCCTCCACCGGGTGACCCAGCCCTGCCAGCGCCCAGACAGGGGGTGACAACACCTGGTCAGCTGCCTCCAATCACAGGGCCTCCGCATGACTTTGCAGCTGCCCCCCCCGCCCCCACGAGGCAGTATGCCCCCAGGGGAGGTGCCACGGTGTCCCCTGGTCCAAGCACAATTCGCAACAGAGCTGCCGTTTGGTATACGCTTGCTGTACTCAATGGCCTGCACACACACCACACACAGCCATACCTCAGTGCCTTTGCATGGCTGTGCCTTGTGCCTGGAACAAACTCCTCTTCATCTCTGAAAATCCCACCTCAGACCATCTCCCTTCCAGAGAGTCTCCCCCAAACACCATCCTCTTGCCCATTTGGGGTCCCCCAAGCCCTTCTCCCTGATCTGACCCGAGGCCTCCCCTACTGCCTCCAGAAACCCACTCTGGGGTCTTGGTGGCGCCCGCCAACACACACCCATGAGAGGCGCAGTTCCGCCCGCTTCGCCTGACAAGAACGGTGCCGTGCTCACGTGTGCCCCAAAGTCGCACAGACCCACAATCCCACGTGCACACAGATGCCCCCTTCAACCAGTTCCCTCCACCCTGGTGGCCCACCTCCCCCCTACCCCCCCACCGGAAGCCTCTCAGGCCCCTGGACACCCTGCTCCCCACGGGAAGCTCCACAGCAGGCTCTCTCAGGCCAAAAGGACCACGGGGGACCCAAGCCCCCCAGAGAGACACTCTTACAAGCCGCACGGGGTGCGCCGCGGCCAGGCGTGCTCACCTGAGCAGGGCTCCGGCAGAAGCGGCTCTGGAGAATCCCCTGACGAGCTTCCCCCGTGTTTGGGCTTCACCAGCCGGAGCTGGTCCAGGGCTCGCTTCTTCAGCTGGGGAGGGGGCAGAGGAAGAGGAGCCCCTGAGAGCCAGCTCTGTCCCACCCTCAGGGAGGAGAGGAGGGACGGGACCCCGGGGGCCGGGCTTCCCCTGCTGTCCACGCTCTGCAGAAGCGCTTGGGTCAGCAGGAGAGCCCCCTCCCCACCAGGCCGTCTCCCCGCCCAGTGCAGAGTGCCCCACCACCACCCCAGCAGGTGAGGGCCACCATCCCTGTGGGCTCAGGGAAGCAAGATTGTCAGAGGCGCCTGAGGTCCACCCCCCACTTTACAGATGGGGAAACCAAGGCCCAGCGACCCAAGGAAACTAATGTCACATAAGAGACAAACTTTGGGACTCTTTCAATGGATGAGCAATGTGATCTCGTGTAAGGAGAAAAAGAACGTCAATAATGACAGCACCAGGGGCGCCTGGGTGGATCAGTGGGTTAAAGCCTCTGCCTTTGGCTCAGGTCATGATCCCCGGGTCCTGGGATCGAGCCCCACAACAGGCTCCCTACTCAGTGGAAAGCCTGCTTCCCCCCTCCCCCGCCTATTTGTGATCTCTCTCTCTGTCAAATAAATAAATAAAATCTTAAAAAGTACTAATAATAACGATGACAGCACCAATCACACCAACAGCCACCAGGGGTCTGGTGACTACCATGTGACAAACACTGAGGCCCAGATGTCAAGAGCTCACTGAAGCCCACGAGGCAGGCAACATACCCCCCACTTCGCAGATGAGGAAACAGAGCCTCAAGGGTGGGTCAAGTGCTGGTCCAAGGCGGTGCGGCTGGCAAGTGGCAGAGCTGGGACTCGAGCCCGGGCAGCCTGGCTCCAGAGCCCAAGTTCTCATCCCTGCGAGCCCCACAGCCTCGAGTTATTTTTACTTCTCTGAGCCTCACTTTGCCCCTACGGATGCCAGGAGGCTCACCCAGCCTGGCCCTTATCCAGGGACCAGGGAAAGGGGTGTGACTGCTGCTCTGTCAAGTGCTCCCAGTGGCCAGGCCGGCCCCTGAGCACGGGGCACCCACCACCTCCCTTCATCCCCCCAGCGCCCCTGGTCAGTGAGCCATTTCTCCATTTGCCCGGAACCCAGCAGACCCCAGCCACATCCAGGGGGAGGAGAGAGGTGGGGGCCTCCCTCTCCTCCTCCCCACAGGGCTGCCAGAGAACGGAGCCCAGCCTCACCCTTTGGGACCCCATCCCTGGCAGCCCCTCACCCCAGGCCCTTGCCAGGCCACCCAGCACCACTTACGTTACTTCGGGACCCTCGGTGGCGGCTGGAGAACAGGCCCTTCTCCTGAACTTCTAGGAGCTGCTGGGCTCTATGGGGGAAAATAGGGGGCACGTGTAATGCATTTGTAGGGAGAAAGGGAGCCCCTCCCCTCCAGCCCCCTCATCCTGTCCCAGAGGAATGCCAGGGGTTTGCAGGGAGAGGGGAAAAAAGTCTCCCAGCCAGCTCCTGGCTCCCTGCGGGACCTGTCCCCAGACTCTTAGTTCCGTGTCACCTCTGGTAATTGGGCACAGTGCCCCGGTCGAGGTCCCGCAGCGTCAGGGGGTCAACCCGAGTGCAGAACCACTCTGGCCGCCGCTTGTACGCTGGGTCCACCAGACGCAGGATCTCCTGGGCTTTCACACATAGGGCATGAGGGTCCGCTCGCTCAGGCAGGGAGAGGTTGGCTCGAATATAGAAGGGCTCGGTGCTCAGCCCCTTTGTCCAGGCATCCAGGGCCTCATGGAAGGACTGACAGGCTGAACGTGGGCAGCAAGGAGGGCAACAGAAGGATAAAGTCAGAGAGCAGCCTCGGGTCACAGACGCACCCCTTCCAAGGCCTGAGCTTCCAAAACCCTACTCTTCCTCTTTCTAGAGTCAGAGTCTGAGGCCAGAGAGGGCAGGGGCCTGCCCAAGGCCACCAAGCCCACTAGGAACAGAGCCAGGACTTGAACCCAGGTCTATGGACTCCTGTCGGGTGCTCCTTTCACGGTAAGCTCCTTACTGAGGATGAGATGGACAACCAGCAAGTGGGACAGCAGTTCGGAGGGAAAAGCACTGCCAAGAGTCAAGCAGCAAAGTCTTTCTCTCTCTCTCTCTCGTGCCTTGGCTGTCCCACCTACACAATGGGCTGGACAAGCCCTCCCTTGGACTCCCTCCTTCTAGGACCCGGAGTCCCCAGTTTCTCCCTGCCAGGGCCAGACTTACCCTTGAAGTCCATCAGGAAGGGGAGCGTGGACACCTGGTTCCAGGGCAAGGTTCTCTGCAGGACCTCACCTTCCAGGCTTGTGCCCTCTAGGCCAGCAGCCTCGGCCCTTGTCTGAGAGAAAACCCAGGCAGGGAAGGAAGTGAGCTTCCCAGGGCAACACAGCTCTGGGGCTGGAGGAAGACTGGGCTGGGGATGACATGTCCCATAATTCTGAGGCCCCCATCTGTCAGGATGCCTATCCAATCAGATCCGTCTCCCATCAACGGGACTTCCCACCCAGGCTGGCACATCCCGTCTCTCCCGTATTCAAGGGTGGACATCCATCCAGGTGTTGTCAGTCTGCCCCACCTCCCAGCCCCTGCCTGATCAGATTTAATTTTCTGCTGGTTGAGGTAAGACAACCCGCAGTGCCATCTCTGAGCCTCCCACTGCTTTGGTCAACACCCCACCCAAAAACTCCGCCCAGTGACCCACATTCACCAATCAGAGAGCTCCAGACCCAGCTAATGTGTTGGCTCCACCCCCAACTCAGAGGGGCGGGATCTCACCTCTCTGGACTCCACCCTGGCGGACCCTGGTCCAGAGAGCACCCTCCGCACGACCGCCCCAGACCAGCTGTCCCCAAGGAACGACAGGCCATCTGGGCCCTTGTCATGGGACTCAGGCCCCCCCGGGGGGCTCCGGCAAGACACCCGGATGGCCAGAGACCTGGGAAGAGAAAAAGGAGAGGGGAATTCGAGTTCAGTCAGTATTTACGCTCAGTTCAACGTTCTTGGGAGAACCATCACTGCTATCCCCAAAATGTGACATGACTCCCCCCCCGGGGGCCGCTGCAACTGCCGTGTGGCTGGAACGCCCTTCCCCCTCTTCTCTGCCTCTGCTCTGCCTGCAAAAGCTCAGCTCCGAAGCGACCTCTCTCCCAGACCCCTGCACATGGTGAGGCAGAGCTCTTCCTGAAGGACCGAACCGCGAGCTCGGCACCTGTCGGGGAAAATCCCCTCGGAACCAGCCTGCTAGCTGGCTCGGCTCCAGCTCCCTAACACCAAACCCAGTGTCTGGCACATGGCAGACGACAAAAGTTTGTTACGCCCACAGTTGAGGGAGGAAGGTCACCGTGAGAACACAACACAGACCAAAGATGGCTACAGCCGGCTGTGGGAGCACAGAGGAGAACTTCCCGGAGGAAGAGGCCTCAGGGCTACACGGTGGTGGAGAAGAGAGGCGCTTCAGGAATAGACAGAGAGGAGGTGGTGTTCCAGGCCGAAGGGCTGGCAGGGGCAGAGGTGTAGAGGACAGAATACAGAATGTGGGGAAGGATTCAGTAACAACAGTAACGATAGCGGCACCGAACGCTTACTGAGTTCTCCCCGTGTGCCAGACGCCACGCTAAGCTCCTTGTCCTAATTAACTAATTTGACATCATGGGAAACAGCTCCCAGAAAAGGCTGCTGGAGCCGGCCTGCGGAGGCACAGAATGAAGGCGTCTGGCCTTCCCCTTGTGGGCAGTGGAAACCGCTGACAGTTAAGACAAAGATTCACCCAGATTCCCATCCTAGCGGCGCTCTTCCTGTCCCCGGATAGAACTGGTTGGGCCCAGTGGCCAGCTCAGAGACAACTGCCTGGAATTCCCTTCTGTGAGCTGCACACCCCCACCCCACTCCAGGCCAGAGCAGCAGGGAAGAGGAGAGGCCAGAATGTGCCCGGCCTCCCCACCCGCCCCTGCAACAGCCGTGCACGGAGCCACACTGCCCCCTGCTGCCAGCATGCGGTGAGCAAGGATGCGAAGACTTGAACCCCATCAGCACCTACGAAGAGTGAACTCTGATGAGTGAGGAACTTTGACGTTCAGAGTCTTTCTCAGCTTCCACCCCCTCAAGTCAAAACAAAGAGCCAAGCCCGAGGGGCTACGGCTGGACATGGGGGCCAGAGGCATCCACGCTGCCTTCACGGGCCCCTCAGCCCCAGGACTGTCCCGGCTGCTGTCAGTGTGGCCCAGCCAGATGGGAGGTCCAGGCTGGGCCTGGCTAGGCTGCCCCACAGCTGGAGACCCACGGTCCCGCTGACGCCCAGCATTCACTAGGCCCCAGATTTGGACGAGTGAGCTGGCTGCTTCATTCTGTCACCACAGCCCCAGACCGGAGACAGTGCTGGCACCGCCTCCCACCACAGGGGTGGCAGTCAAACTAATATAGAGATGCAGGGAGAGTGTAAACCAGAGGGCTCCAGGGAACACCCAGCTGCAGGCCCAGCCCCCCTGAGGGTTGTGAAACTCACAAGGTCATGGCCAGGGCCATTTCTGATTGGAGTGGCACAGAAAACGTGTGTGGAGTAAATCCAACCATTGTTTGGGAATGTGTCCTGGGTGGGTGTCTGTCGCTGTGGAATCAGGGGAGTCTGAGGGAAGGGGCAGCAGCAGGGATTCTGGGGCCAGGCGGCCTGGGCGCTTAGCCTCTGGTCCTCAGCAGCCCCAGCGGCATCCACCCACCTCACGGTGGGATTCGGTGACTCAAACTCGGAGCACTCAGAATGTAGCCAGGTAACACTGAGAGCCCAGGAAGACTTGGACACCTACTATCCTCAGGTGTGGCCCCCACTTTCCCCACCTGTTCCAGACCCACAGACAACCAAGCATCACGGCTTCCCCAGTGGAGAGCCCACCCAGCAGCCTGCACTCAGCCCTTCTCGTCACACCTGCTTGCCCCACCCCCACCCTGGCACCCCACCCCACCCCCACCCCCACAATCCCTCCCGGAAACCCCAGGTTTTCAGGCTCTTCCCACCGGCTCTGGCACCACCTCCTTCAGAACACCCTTGCCCAAATCCCTGAGGGACTAAGTGACTTCACTGGGGAAAAGGGGAGAATCCACCGGGGAGGTCCCTGCGGCCAGGTCCAAACTGGGTCCCTCTTGGCACCAGGCCTCAGCAGACAAATGCATGGGGACGGGGGATGGGGCTGCCTCCTCCAGCCTCTGGATTCCTGGGTCTCTAGCAACACAATCGGACTGACCCCAACCCTGCCTGTGAGTGGTAGGAAGGATGGGGGTCCCCATATCCCAGCCCCTTTCCCCAGTGTCTGGTCAGGAGTCGGGTCATAGAGGGAAACCGGGCCAGTGCTTCACTCTGCCCACTCTGAGCAGTGATGGGCGGAGCAGCTTGGAAGAGTGCTCCCCTGCCCCATGCACGGTGGGAAGTCCTCCAGGCAGTGCACATGACTGCTCTGCTCCAGGCCAGGGACCTATGACCCTCAGACTCAAGCCTGTCACATAAATGACCTCATTTAATCCTCCCGATAAGGGTGCCTGGGTGGCTCAGTGGGTTAAAGCCTCTGCCTTCGGCTCAGGTCATGATCCCAGTGTCCTGGGATGGAGCCTTGAATCGGGCTCTCTGCTCAGCGGGGAGCCTGCCTCTCTTCTCTCTCTCTCTCTCTCTCTCTGTGCCTGCCTCTCTATCTACTTGTGATCTTTGTCTATCAAAAAAGTAAATAAAATCTTTTTTAAAAAAGTCCTCACGATAGCTCCATGGGAACCGTCTGTGAGCCCTCATGTAAAGAAGAGGGAAACTGAGGCACGGGGCAATTATAACTTGACAAGGGTGGCCCGGCCTGCGGGTGGTGGACTAGACCAATAACATCTCTGGGCAGGGGCAGGCAGTGCCAGAGCTTCGGGGTCCACGTGAGCAGTGGGCCTGCCAGCGAGCCCTACCCTGACACCCAGCAACCCTCGCCCAGTGCTTGCCCCACTCAGCGCCCCACTTACACTCTCTGGCTCTTTCTTGCTATCTCCCTGCCTGCCCAGGTGTCCACCCAGCCTTCACGCTGCACCAGCTGCCCTGGCCTGAGGCCCTAGGAGCCCAGAAGGGGTCTCCTCCTAGGAGACCTGGAGGTTGCAGAGGCCCAGCACACAGTGAACACGGAACACAACCACGAGCTGAAAGCAGCTTAGCCAGAAGCGAGGTATGACGGAATCCCCAATTCCACCACCTAGTGGCCTTGGGACAAATTCCGGACTCTCCCTGGGCCTCAGTGTTCTCATCTGTATAATGGGACTAAATGTCCCGGCCCTGCAGGGTTCCTACAGGGACCGAGCAGCACTGTTCCAAACACTCTCATGGGGACCCTGGGGCCCTATGACAACCCCACTTTACAGAGCCGGAAACTGAAGCCGTGGGAAATTTAGAGACTTGCCCAATATCCCTCTGCAGCTGGCTACAGAACCTCAGTGTCTGTTCTTCCCACCATGCTCTGCGCGGTACCACCAGCCCGGGACGCACACACACGTGGGCAGCACCCCGCCCACCGGTCTGGGCTCCCCCCTCCCTCCCCACCCATCTATCCACATGCTTCTCTCTCAGTCCCCCACCCCAGCCTCACTCTGGGATCTGTGCTCTGGTCCCCCACCAGAACCGCAGAGGTGGCCCCTGGGATCCCGGGCCCCTGGCAGGGGCTGGGCCAGAACCTCCTGCCCCCGGTGCCCCCTGGACAGCAGCCAGGACTCCTGCTGCAGCCCGAGCTGCAGGAAGGGAGGCAGGCAGGAAGGGAGGCACCTCCGCCCCTTCCCCCAGAAGCATGTCCTGCGAAGGGAGAAACAATGTAGTACTGGGCCTGCTGCCGGAGGACCAGAGTGGGGGCGGGGGCCTGGACGAGGGCCTGGCCCAGCTGCTTCAGGCTCCTGATCCTGCTCTGGCCCGATTTCTTGCGCAGCCAGCATTCCCACAGTCCAGCTCTGACGTTCCGTGCTGCCCCAGACCCAAATCTGGTCAGGTCACTGTGGACCTTGGCCCCGGCACTTCCCAGCTATAGGACCTCAGGCAAGCGCCTTAACCTCTCTGAGTCTCAGTTTGCTCTTTTCTATAAAACAGGGATAATCATAACAACACCCACCTCCCTGAACGGAGAGGATGCTGCAGGCAGCCGGCAGTAACAGCCGAACCTTCGCCACGGTTTCCCGGAGCGTGCAGGCCGAAGTCCACACTTTCCCGCCTGACTCACACCACCAGCCTGACTCACCAAGCCTGTCCCTGACCCTCCCCCTCGGGCTCCCATCACAGCCAAGTGCAGGGCCCTCCCTCCCTGGACAGCCTCTGGCCTCTGTTCTTCCCCAGCCGCCCTCCCTACCTGAGTTTGAAGGCCACGCTCTCAGCACGGCCTCCTCTATCACTCACCCTCCTGAGACCCACCAGCGAGCCTGACTCAGGAGGTCACCCTTCACCCGACACTGACAAAGCAATTGGCCCGCCATGCATGCTGAACCCATCTGTTTTGTGACTCCCGCCGCGAGTTGCAGCCAGCCCAGTGGCAGGGCTCCCAGGGTGGCCCACCCACAGCGCGACACTCTGCTGGGAGCTCAGAACCAGGGGGATAAGTAACAGTTAACCATTTTCTGAGCACCTGGCAAAGCAGGGTGCTCTCCCGACACGGGTCCTAGACCCCCAAACACCCACATGCAGAAGAGATCACTGACCACCTCCAGCAGAGGCAACGGAAGCCCCAAGATAGAAGTGACCAGTCCAGGTCACGCAAAGGATGAGAGGCAGGGACAAGATGTGCATCCCAGGTCTCTGAAAAGCCTGAATATTCTTTTTTTTTTTTTTTAAGATTTTTTTTTTTAATTTATTTGACAGAGAGAGAGATCACAAGTAGGCAGAGAGGCAGGCAGAGAGAGAGGGGGAAGCAGGCTCCCTGCTGAGCAGAGAGCCTGATTCGGGGCTCGATCCCAGGACCCTGGGATCATGACCTGAGCCGAAAACAGAGGCCTTAACCCACTGAGCCACCCAGGCACCTAAGCCTGAATATTCTACAGCTACGGGAGACTGAGGCTTAGCTGCTGCTCCCTCCCACCCCCCACTGCCGCCCTGCTGCAGGAGCCTGACCCTCCTCCCACCACCCCACCCCACACTGAACCCCTACCACCCCATCCATACCCCCACACCCCACCCCTAGCCCAGCTCCACCACCCAGGCAGCCACAATACCTGTTGATGAGATCAAAGCCACAGCCTCTGGCGAGGGGGCCGTCTGGCTTCCCCAAAGGCCATACGCTGTCGGAGGACGAGGACGAGGAGAGGCCAGGAGACCAGGGTTTAAGCGTCACACTCCCTGGTTGGTGGGGGGAGGAGTGAGGTTCTGGGGTGCCAAGCCAAGAAACAAGGGCAAGCCAGGGATCATGAGAAGAGGGTGAGCCCCTTGAGCTCGGGGACTGCCCAGGACCTTGGCAGGTTTGAGGCCCAAGAAGCACACTGGACCCGTGGGGCTCAGGGCTGCGCCCAGGCTGGCCAGGGTGACCCTTCCATTCCCTGGGAGAGGACAGATGGCGGGCTGGAACCAAGGAACCCACGTACAGCACAGTCAGGCGTGGGAGAGAGGAGCAGGCCCGGGCTCTGGGGGAGCAGCGCGTGGCCCGACTCCCCAGGGTCCTCCCAAGTACAGCCTCCCTGCCTGGCCTGGGCACAGTGGGACCTTGGGAAGGGGGGCCAAGGGCAGAGCTGGCAGTGCAGGCCTCAGGTGGGCTGGAAAGCCACCGCCTTCCCCCAAGATGAGTCCTCCCCACGGAGTCCCCGAGGGTCATCACCTGTGATGTCCGACATGCTGCTGAAGGACCTGGTTGTGGGGGAGAGGAGGGAGCTGAGGCACGGGGGCACTCTGCCCCATGCCCTCCTCCATGCGCCCTGGCCCCGGAGGGTCCTGCACCCCCTGCAGCTACAGCCGAGGCAGGGGTCCCAAGCACAGGGCAGTTGTGCCAACCAGCCCCCTTAAACTCACAGGGCAAGCAGCTAACGTCATGACCTCCGCCTGCCCCACGTCCTTCCCCTAGAATGCCCCCTGGCCTGGCCTGGAATGCCACCCCCTTCTGGAAGTCTCCCCTGACCTCTCACCCCCTCACCTCACCCCTACTCTCTGCCTTTGTCATTCCTGTCGTGTGCCTCATCACACACCCTATCAGTCACGTCCATGTCAATCACAGCCCCTCATGCCCAGCATCCATGAGGGAACAAATCAAGGGCAACTTACCCGGAAAAAGCTGTGACCGGGGACATATACCATCCCCTGCCCTTGGTCTTGCCACCAGCAGATACAGCCTGACTTTTCTGGACCCCGTTTGCGTTCACATCTGAACGTGGGGCTTGGTTCTCCTGCCTGAGGCTCCTGGCACCTTGGAACATTCTCCTCGTCCCCTAGTCCTGAGCCACCTAGGCTTCCCCCAGGGTTTAGGATCATTGAGGCTTGCCCTCCAGTGGCTTTCTTGCCACAGTGCTCAGGAGGGGCCTTTTGGCCTCGTCTTAGCCCCGGGCCTGGGTCACAGCTGTGACCCCTGAGACCTAAGTCCCCAGCACCCCGGCTGTTGAAGAGCAGTCAGGGGAGGCTCGGGCCCAGCCCTGACACTGGCGCTGGCGCTAGGGATTCTGGGAGACGGCTGTTCTGAGAAAAAGCAGCAGCACCTCCCTGAGCCTCGACTGATTTCTCCCCATCCTGTTTACCTCTTTGGGGGTGCAGGGTCCTCCTCACGCTGCCGGCGGAGGATGGAGCCAGCGCTCGGGGGGAAGGGCAGGATGGAGAGCCGGTTGATCTCCTTCTCGCTGTCGGTGGCCTCCTCCTGCCAAGGGCCACAACAGGGTCTAGGTCACCTCCACGACGCCTCCCACGCCTCCACGCGCCTACTTTGTGTCCATTCCATAGGTGACAAGTGGGGCCCAGGGGGGTGGTGTGGGCTCTGCCAGAGTATGTCGGGGGTCCCAAGTCTCCCAGCACCCGGATCCAGCACCGAGCTAGCTCTGGACAAGCTTGAATAAGACCCTTGGCCTTCAGGGGCCTCCACGTCCACACATGTGAAACAGGACTGCTGGCAAACTGGACAGCGCTCCCCGTGTTAGTAATTACATGACGTGAACACTCTTAGCGTCCACGCGCAGGGAGGGCAGTTGTCTTACCGAGGTGTGGGGCTCGGATCCCCCCATGACAGCCACCTCCCCGGCTGCTTCCGGGCCTCCCAGCAGCGGGGGGAGATCGCTGAGGCTCCAGGTGCTGCTGAGGTTGGAGCACAGGGAATGGGAGGAGGCACAAGCCTGAGAGAGGAAGCGGGGAGAGGAGGTGAGCAGGGCGGGGCAAGGGCCAGCCAGTCATTTACTGAATGCCGGGAACAGGGACACAGCAGAGAATGAGACAGCTGGATCCCTGCCCTCGCGGGGAGCTCACAGACAGACTGTAAACAAGCAGGCTGATTAAGGAAATAACCCCAAACTGCCAAGAGAGCAGGGAAAGAAGGTGCCCAGGGTGAGGAAGGCATTCCAAGGGCCCAAAGGGCCCACCCTACCTGGGGGTAATGAAATGCCTCCGGAGAAAGTGTGGTTTGAACTGAGGACTCTAGGGTAAGTAGATGTTAAGCTAATAAAGTTGAGGAGGATTGTCTAGGCAGAGGGAATGGTATGCACAAAGGCCCTGGGGCAGGACTGTGACACTGTCCAGGAATGAAGCGATGTGACCCAGAGAACAAGGGTAGAGGAGGAAGGGGCCCACGTTTCAGGTCTCTAGGGTCTGATAAGGGGCTCTGTTTTTCCCAAAGCAAAAAAGCCACTGAGAATTTTAAGTGAGAAGGGACAGATTTATGCTTCCTTTGTTCTATTCCTCCAGGCTCCATGCATTAAACACAAGGCCAAGGGAACATCTTTAAGCAAACCCAAGACAGGAAATGGCAGAGCTTCCAACAAAGGTCCGAGGACTAGTATTTGGCTGAAAGGGTACTGGCTGGCTGTGTGACCTTGGGCAAGCCCTCACACCCTCTGGGCCCCATACAATGAGGGACTTGGCCTAGGGCTTTCAGGGCCTCATGAAGCTGTACTTCTCCAAGTATACACAAAAACAAACTCCACTATTCCTAGTGCCCTAGGAACAACCCCAGAGACTTGGAGACACACATGCCCCCTTCCCACTCCCTGATGTACCAACCCACACCCACACCCGCAGAAAGTTCCACCAGACCTGCATATTCTCTGTCCTGCCCAAGAGCTCCCTCCCAGACCAGCAAGTTCTTGACCCAGCCGGCTAGGGCCCCAGGCAGAGGGCCCCAGCCAGGAACTCACATATTTCCTCCTGAGCTCAGCCAAGGGTTCCCACTGGGTCCTATGGAGGCCCACCCCCAGGGCTGAGGTCTCCCATCAGGTCCCGCATGTTCCCAACCCGGCCAAGAGCTCCGGCCAGGACCCCAGCTTTCCCACCAGCACCCCCGTAGCCTGACCCTGCTCACCTTGAGGCAGGGGCCGCCCTGGACCCGCTGCAGTTGTGCCTCCAGCAGGGCCTTGGCACCCTCCAGGCTGGTGAGTGAGGTCAGCAGCTCATCCCGCTCAGCCTCCAGGCCCCGCACCTGCTTGCGGTACTGGTCCTTCTCGATGAGGCTCTGGGAGTACTGCAGCTGGATCCGGTCACGGCTCTGGATGGCCTAGGGAGAGCGGGCAGGGAGAGTGAAGGGGCCACACTCACCCAAGGGGAGGGTGGCGGGGGATGGGGGTCAAGACTAGCAGCGAACATATAGTAAGACCGGGGCTAAAGATCAGCTTGCTTAACCTTCACACGAACTTTCCAAGGTGGACGTTGTCTTTATTCTCATTTTCCAGACCAGCCCACCCAGAAGGGACAGAACTGGGGTTCAAACTAGGCGGTGGAGGGGCCGAGTCTGGGCTCTTACTGTCTCCCAAGGGCAACTTCAGAGTCTTCAAGGAAACCCACCACGTGCCCCGGGCTTTACTCACAGCATCTGGGCTAGTGGATGAGCTGGGATTCAAACCCAGCACCCCACACCCAAAGCACTTGTCCCCACCGTGAAGACCGGGATCCCTGGGAGCTGGACCATGGGCGTATCCTGCCCCCCAATGCCTCAGAGGGAGTGGGGGCACCAGAGGGGTGCAAGGTCCTGGGCCGGCTCCAGACCACAGGGTGGGGCAGGGGGCACCTGCACTTTCACCACGCCCACCAGGGGGCCCCAGGCTCCTTCTAATGCAGACTTCAACTCCTCTAGTGGGATTCAAACTTGGGGCAAGGACAAAACCTGCCCTGCGCCCTGCCCTAAGTGGGGAGCCCTCCACAAGGAAGGAGGGGGGCCAGGAGGAGAGAGCTCGCCCTGTGGCCTCAGGAGATGAAGGCCATGGGATCCAGGGCCCAGGATTTTCTAGGGAATTTCTTCCCTGGCAAATATTTCCAACGCCTCCCCATGTGGGCCTCGTCTTTGACACAAACGGAATAAGGGGTCGAAAAGGACGAGTGCAGGACCCGCTCTCCTGAACAGGGAGCTCTGGTGAGGCAGGTGTGTTCAGGGGGCAGGGCTGATGGCTCTTGAGGGCTTATGGGCCAGAGTCTGTGCTTCTGCGGGCCTCCTTGCCCCGCCCCCCAGACCAGTCGGAGCACCGGGAAAGTCTCCAGCTTCAACCCCAGCCCCACTTCTCTGCATTCCCCCCTCCTCCCCCCACGAGAACCAGCGGCCGGCCCCACCTGGTCCCGCTCCTTCTCGAGCTCCTCCAGCTGGGCCAGGACCGTGGCCATGCGGTGCTTGTACAGGTCGCAGTCCTTCTGCAGCGTGCGGTGCTTCAGCCGCAGGTCCTCCATCTCCTGCAGGTACTGCCGGGTGGCGTGGGGCGGGGTGGGGCGGGCCGGGTCAGACCGCAGGGCGGAGACCAGCCCAAACTCACCGGCACGTGCCCAGCGGGTCCAGGGAGAGAGATCAGAGCCTCAAGCACAAGGGCCCACCTCCCCCGCTGGGTGGCCTGGCCCGCAGACTGATTTCCCCTCCCTGGGCCCCAGTGGCCTACCCTGTCAAACGGGGAGAATCCCAACAACGAAGTCTCCCCCCGCAACCCTGGCCGCATCCCATCTAAACAGGGATCTGCCCTGCCACTCGGCTTCTTGCCCGGCACTGACCCTCTGCCGCGTGCAGTAACAGACTCGGGATTATGCACACAGAGGACTGTGGGTCTCCCCTGCTGGAATTTGCCCTCTACAGGGCCAGAAACCTTTGTTTTGTTGGTGGCTGTTCTCAACATTCAAGAACAAACGAATGCACGTTTCTTAGCCCAGGTGCCCGGCACACAGCGGACACTCAGAGAAGGTGGGCTGCAGCCCAGCGCTGAGACCCAGCCCCCTCCCCTCCCCGGGAGCCAGGCTGTGAGCAAGGAGGACCGAGGGGACAAGGCCGAGACCAGGCAGGGTGGTGGGGGAGGGCACGAGGGCAACACTACCTTGTCCCGCAGCTCCTCGGCCCACTGCAGCTCCCCCTGGACAGCATCCAGCTTCTGGCACAGCTCCTGCCTGCTGTCCTGAGCCTCCCGCCAGTCATGCTCCAGGATGTCCAGGAGGATACGCTCTGAGCCCGGGGCCCCCAGCCTGCTCGCTTCCTGAGGGTCACAGTTCAGAGGCCGCCTCAGCCTCTCACGCAGGGCCCACCATGACTGGGGCAGGAGAGAGGGGGACACACAGCCCTCCGCCCTCAGCCCCGCCCCACTCGCTCTGCTGCCTTGGCCAAGGGCCTTGACCTCTCTGGACCTCCACTTCCCCCATCTGCAGAATGGGTGCGGCCCAAAGCCCTGCACACCCTCCAGGGAACATCAGGGATGGAAATGAAGTAAGTATATGAGGGCGTGCTTACACAAGTTGGCCCGGATTTTATTCCTGAACAAGAACCAGGCCCGTTCGCTCTTGCTCCAGCCCCCACCCACGGCCCAAGGCAGCAGATGGGCCCTATTTTCAAAGTCTGTCCCCAGCCCACTGACAAGGGGTCTTCACAGGGGCTGAGCCTGGCCCAGGCAGGTAGACATGGGCCCGAGATACAGCCCCCAGATCCACACCCCAACCGGGCACCCCAACCTTTTTTTTTTTTTAAACATTGTATTTATTTATTTGACAAAGAAAGATCATAAGTAGGCAGAGAGGCAGGCAGAGAGAGAGTAGCAAGCAGGCTCTCCACGGAGCAGAGAGCCCAATGCGGGGCTCGATCCCAGGACCCTGGGATCATGACCCGAGCCAAAGGCAGAGGCTTTAACCCACTGAGCCACCCAGGCGCCCCCGGGCACCCCAACCTTGAAAGGCAAGAGAGGCCCGGCTCCCAAGCAAGTCCAAGAGTCACCCAGACCTCTGGAGTCTGAACCTTTCCAGGATCACAGACTCTACCAATCTGAGGAAAGCTGCAGGCCAATTCCCAGAAAAATGCTCACACACGTAATCAGGTGCACTGTTTTGGGATGTTTGGACACTTCCCGGGGCCACCCCCAGGCCCCAGAGCAAACACCCAGGGAGAGCCGAGCGCTAAGGACCCTCCACTCAGGGCCCCTGCTCTGGAATCCTCACCCTCCGGGCCCCGTGGTCTGACCCTCCCGCCCCTCGCACCTGCTGCAGGCCTTCCTGAAGCTCCCGCAGGGACGCGGCCAGCCGCTGGTTCTCGGCACGCAGCTCGGACACCAGGTCCACGCCGTCCGGCTCCTTGTCCTTCTCCTTGTCCTCAGCCCCGGGGGGCAACCCCCTGGCCCTCCGCAGCAGGGCGCACTCCTCCTCCAGCCGGCTCACCTGGAGCTTCAGCTGATCTACCTGCGGCCCAACACTCCGATCAGCCCCAGGAGGGACACGGCCCAGGGAAGGGCCACCAGCAAGGCCACAGGGAGAGAGAGCGCCTTCTCAGCTCCCACTGCCATCCGGGTTCCCTGAGCAGGAGGAGCCCTCCCTGGACTGGTCTATGGAGAAGGGACAGGCTGGGCAATGATCACGCTTCAAGGACTCAGGGGCAGGTATAGCAACCCCCCCCCCAAACAGGCTCTCCTGTCCCACAGCTCCAACACGAACACAGGTAATCCAGTCCCAGGGCCCCATGCGACAGAGGAGCCAGGCTACACTCGGCACAGGGAGAGCCAGGGTCTGGGCCTAGCTCTGCCTCTACTTCAGCATGACCTTGGGCAAGTCATAGCCCCCTCTGTGCCTCAGTCTCCTCACCCATTAGATGGGCCCCCCCTTCCATGACCCTGCTCCACATCCTAGCTCCTGAAGTCACTGCAAAAATGCGACAACACTGTCGACAGGTAGAGGCCTTTGAACGGTCACAGGCCGGCTTTTGGACTGCCAGGGAAGGGACAGTGGCTATCTTCACAGTCTCTGCTAAAACCCCAGAACCCCAACCTATCACCAGCTGAGTGTGCACAGCCAGAAGCCGGCCCAAGAGGATGGGTGGGCAGCCGCATGGTGGCCTGGCCGATGGCGACACGCAGGCCTGGCCTGCTTGCTGGGTGAGGAGAGCGCTCGGCCAGAGCTACTTCCCATGTGGGATCTGAGGTGGCTGGGCAGTGACAAGGGCAGCAGTAGGTGGCAGGCCACAAAATGAAGTCACTGTTGGGATAAGGATGCAATGACCTCCGGCACTGGGCACAGGCGCGCCAACGTCTGGTGTCCTAGGAAGGCCCTGCGCTCTCCAGGAAATGGCGGGTAGCCCCGCACCCCTCAGAGCCAGGCATGGCCGCATACACGCACACACACGCACACACACGCACGCGCGCACACACACACACGTGGGTCTGGATGCTGGGTCAGGCAGCTCCACTCCTCCTCCACAAAGGACTCAGAAAGAAATTCATGACTCTCACATTCCTTTCCCCTCACAAAACATGCTTTGTGAACTGCCAGAGAAAGACAGCGGCTAGTTACAAGGGCAAGTGTAGTCACACCCTCTCCAGCGAATCACAACCACACACCACGGCCCCGGGCCTGCCCCGCGGCCAGCAGGCGCCCCCGATGAGCTCAGAGGACAGGCCACTTGGGAGTCTCCCCCCGCCCCCGCCCAAACACCAGGAAACGTGGACGCGTTTAATCCTGGCGTACACACTCACTGAGCACAAAATTACAGCGTTTGCGCCTGGAGTTTATGTTGCTCAGAAATAAGAGCTCATTAAATTTGCACCTTATAAAACACGGTATTAAATCACAGCCACCACACACCTGCCCGTGGGGGGAGGGGACCCAAGCGGCCAAGACAGGCGCTGTTGGCTGTTCTGTTCATTTCCACCTGCGACCCCTCTCTCAACTTCGCGGCAGGAAAGCTCCAGAAAGTTAAGGCAAATTGACGCAGGCTACCTTCAAAGAAAATCCTATCTATTGACCGAAGTTCATTCCTTGCCCTCTAGCCGCTAAAGGAGAGGAAAGCAGTCACTAACCGCCCAGGGGCAGATGACCCCGCCCAAGGGGGGGGACCTACAAACGAACCCGCTGCTAATCCAGAGACACACAGAGGCACCCCCAACACCTCTTCTTCATCCCCTTACCCCACCCCTAGAGACCCCAGATAGCTGTAAACACACACACACACACTCACACATCTGCCACTTCCAAGGCCCCAACTCACAACTACACCCAAGCCAAAGACAAAATAAGCCATGTCCCTCCTGACACCCCGGGGCCGGTGGCCGCCCCCCGATCCGCTCTGAGTAGCAGACCCCTTTCTTCCAGGAAATCCTCACAGCAAACCCCCGCACCCATTCCAGGAAAAGCAGACACGGTGAAGAATGGGGGACCCTCCGCCACCCCCAGTGGCAGCTGACAGCAAAGTCAGAAATCCTTCACTCTTAGAACCCAGGGAAAGTGCTCCAACCAATCTCTCTGGGCCTGTTTCCTCAACCAGAATCAGGGGCGCTCCCAGGTGCCCCCCGGCCCCAGCCTGGCCCGGTGGAGCTGCTGCAGAAGTCCGGGAGAGCTGGTGTTGGGCAGACACGGAGGACCGTGCGTGAGACGGGAGGCATGGCACCGCGGGTCTAGCAGCCTCTTCCGTAACCTCCCGCAAGGACGAGACGGCAACTGAGGCACAGGGAGGGAAGCCTTGCCGGGGCCACCCTTGGCTCAATCTGCCGCCAGTCTGCAGGCCTCAGGCAGCCCCATCGCAGGCCAAACACTGAGCAGATGCTCAGAGGACAGCCTCACGGTCCCCTCACACCCTCGCATCGACCACCTACACGCCCGGCAACTCTTTAACGAGTGGCCTCAATGCCCCGATCAGGATTCACTCCTCCCCAAACATCAACCCACCAGCACACGTGGCCACAGGCTCTGGCACTTACAGCATCACGCATGCCACCCATCGTCCTGGGGAACCCGCCACACCCGCAGCACCCCAGCGACAGGGGGCTTCAAATCACACCATCAGCATCCCCCTATGCCCCCGCTGGTAGACCCCGTACCGTATCGCTGGAGAGAGCCACTGGCACTACTCAATCCTGGACTAGCATTTGCTTACTACACCCTTGGGACAGGTCTCCGCGGCGGTAACACACCAGCTTTAGCCCCGTGCTAAGTCCCAGTAAAAGCGCCACAGAGGCAAGGCTCGGCTTCTCAGCCTAGACAAGGCACAGGTGCATTTGCCGCCAGGAGGGAGCAGGTGAGGCGGCCCCTGGATGGCAGCAGGCAGAAGAGCGTCACCGGGCAGAGGCCAGCACGGGTGCCAAGCCAGGCTGTGTCACTTCCCAGCTCTGGGACCTCGATCCAGCGCTCCCCGCAATCCCAGCCCTGGTGCCTATGTTTCAGAATGAAATCTGGTGCTTGGTGCCTCAGCAGGACGGCACGACACGGCGTGATAACCTGGGGGGGTGGCACACAGCACACTGAGCCACAGCGGTCGACAACACTGGTCTGAGCTTAGCCAATGGCACCAGGCCCTTGTGTGTCTCAAACTCTGGGTCTTAACTTCCTGGAATCCGCACTAACCAAGGCTGCTGCTTCCCCTCGGCGCTTAGCGACATCTTGAGCTAGGTAATGTGTGGCTGTGGGGGTTGTCCCATCCACTACATGCTGCTCGGCAGCACCCCGGAGCTCCACCCACAAGAGGCCAAGAGCACGCTCTCGCTGTGATGACCGAACACGTCTCCAGACGCTGCCAAATGTTTCCGGGGGTGAGCAAAGTCACCCTCCACTGAGAACCACCATCATAACTCAATAAAATCAGTGCTACCAACATTCCCATGTTACAGATGAGGAAACGGAGGCACGGGACGCAGAAGGGACCTGTGCCATGGTCTGAGAGCTGGCAGATGGTGGCTCTGGGACACAGGCCGGCTACCACAGGACTGGTCAGTTTTTGCAAAGGTGGTCTTTTCCCAGCTTCCCCACTCTACCCCACTCCCCTCCCCGGGGCCTACCGCCAGTTGCAAGTCCCGGCTGCGCAGCACAGCGGAGTTCTTCTCCTCGCTGAGCTGGGCCAGGCGCATGGCAATCATGTAGTTCTCGTCCTTGAGCCGCAGCAGCTCCAGGCTGCCTGCCTCCCAGTCCTCCCGCAGCCTCTGGCAGCGCTCCTGCGTCTGCTGCTGCTCCCGCAGCCGCTGCTCCAGTCCTGCCCGTTCCTCCTCCAGCACCCGGCCCCGAGCCTGCAATTGCTGCTCCCGCTGCAGCTGGCTCTTACGAGCCTCCCGCAGCCGGCGCACCTCTGTCATCAGGAACTGGGTCAGGCCTTCCGGCCCCTCCTCATCTGCCAGGGACAGGGGAGAGAAACATCAAGTCAAGCAGGTAAAATCCAGGGGGACAGGAGCCCACACAGAAAAACCCAGACCATAAAAACACTAGGTGGAAATTTTGGAATGCAGTTTTATCATTCTGGAGTGGAGAAGGCCTTCCTAATCAAAGTACAAAATCTAGAACCTATAAGAAAAAAGATGAACAAACCCATATAAAAAAAATTTTTAACTTCTGAACCATGTAAGAAAAGATGTAACAAAAAGTTAAAAGATAAGCAGCAGAACAGGAGAAAGTGTAACAAACATAACAAATGACTCAGAGCCACAATATGTAAACAGCTCCTACAAATCAATAAGAGCTATAAGAGGAATAAAAAACAGACAAATCCATATAAAAATTTTGTAAACTTCTAAACAATGAAAGTTCTAACAAAAAAAGTTCAAATGTAAAAAGCAGAGCAGGAGAAAATATAACAAATATAACAAAGGATTTGGAACCACATATACAAAGAGCTCCTACAAATCAAAAAGAAAAGAAACCAACTAAACATATGGACAAAAACTAATGAGCAAGTTTCAAAACAAAGTTGGTTAATAAACAAAGAAAAGGACACTACAACTCACCAACAATAATAATGATAATTATAATTATAGTAACAGTAGCTATGAACATTTGGCTTCCTTCTTTGTGCTAAGTAAATATAATAATTTACTTAACCTCATGACAAGAGCATAGGGTACTGTTATTACAACCACTTGAAAGACAAAAAAACTGAAGCCCAGGAAGGTCAAGTCATTTGCCCAAGGTTTACTCACTCCTAAGCCGTAAACTACATCTCTCAATAAGAAAACAAATTTAAAATAAGGTATTTTTGACATAGGAAACTATAAAAAACATTTTTAAATGATCCCCAGGATTCACGAGGGTACAGCAAAATGGGCATTCATACCCTGTTGATGGGATGAACGCTGATTTAACACTTCAAATACGTATAGTCTTTGAGAAATCTTACTTCCCAGAACCTCTCCTCCCAAGACACCCATTTGCACAAACATACACATACAAAGATGTTCCCAGCATCACCAGTAAATGTTACAAAATGAGAAACAATCTGGATTTCCATGAACAGAGGGTCCATTGAATGACTTACGGCCCTTCACTAAGGAACATCTCCAGTCATTTCAAATAAATGCACCAGATGTGCTAGAATTACTAAAATCAGTTTTCAGGAAAAGTGGAAAACGGAGCAACTCAAGTAGTTACACCTGTGAGTATACGTGTATGTCTGTGTGTGTGCAAATGCAAAGAAAAAAGAGACTCACCCAACTGTCACCAGCAGAACAGAGCTGAAGGAAGAAGTAAAGATCTTTTAAAGTCACCCGGAGTGTCTGAATTACTTACACAGGAAACTGTAAACCCTTGTAGGCCTGACACACACGCATCCGAAAACAATTTTAGGGGGAAAGGGCCATGTTAAGTGCACAGGCTCTGAACTCAGACTAAATTGGGCAAACTGCCTTCGGTCTCTCCATGCCTCTGTTTCCCCATCTGTTCAACAGGGATCATGGAAGCGCCTCCACGACAGGGCTGGGGTAAGGAACCTCTGCATGGTTGCCTGAGGCCAGCACCTACTGGGGACTCACCAAGGATCATGGAGCAGCGCTGGGCAGGTTCCTGGCCTGTGAGCAGCGTGAAGTGTTCGGGGTAGTAGAACTCCAGTGATTCCAAGAAGGCCTCATAACCCCTCTTGCCACGGCAGCGCAAGATGTCCATCAGGCGCCCTGGGGAGGGGCAGGGGGGATGCCCCAGGGTCAAGTTCAGGGCTTCCCCCAGGACCTAGCTACTTCCCCCACCTTTCCCACCCCATACTCCAGAGCCCACATTCCCCAGACTTTTTATTTGCCCAGATTTTTGAGCCAGTGACACACACTGGGGCTTGTCTCAACACATCAGTGGGCAGCGCCTATCTGCCACAGCCAGGAAAGCCAGGACCCTACTGCTAGGGCACTTGCCCTAGGAGCCCTAGGGCTCCCCAACCTCCAGCCTGCCCCCCCACCCAGACACACACACAGATCTGGGGCCAGCAAATACTCCCTGCCTTTTCAGAGGCACACATTGAGCCCCCTCTACCCCAAACACAAAGAAAAATACCATTACTTCTCCCAGCAGTCAATGCCTGAAATCCTACCATTAGACCCTCATCCCTCTGCCAGCTCGCTCTAGTTCAAAGACACACCCTGTGGGAGAGGGCACCCTCACCAAGTCTGATGGCTCTGAGCACTTAAGGAAAAGCGGCTCTCCAAGGAAATGTGTGCCACACAGAGGGAGAGGGCACAGAGGACCCAGGAGATCAGAGGGCTCAGGAAAGATGGCAGGAGGTCCCAGATCTAGCCGGCCCCGGCAACCGCATCCACCTCCCGGCTCTAAAGTGGGCCCAGGAAGTGGGAGGAAAGTCCAAGAGAGATAAACCCCAGATGTCCGAGGGGGCACCACACACCCGCTGGATCACAACGGTGGTTCAGCGGGAGGCGGGTGGGTGGGCACCAGAACCCCGGGCCTCGAGTTCCAAGGCTCCGTGCGCGGCGCTCGGCCCCCGGGAAGGCCCGACCCCGCGCGCCCCCAGAAGCTCACCGGTGCGGTTGACACGGCACGGGAAACGGTAGGTGCTCAGCACCTCCTCCTCGTCCTGCTCGTCGATGACCCGGCACTGGCGCAGATAGGGCGTCAGCTTGGCCGGGTTCAGGGCGCGAGTCAGCCGATGCCGCACGCCCTCGATCCGCTCCCACAGAGCGTCCTCCTCCGCCTCGGACCCGGAGCCGGCCCCAGCCTCCTCCTCGGCTTCCCCAGCCTCGGCCCCGCCTGGCATGGCCGCGTCCTCGGGCTCTGCGGGCCAGAGGCGCGCGCGGGGTCAGGCGGGTCGCCCAGGGGCGGGGTGGGCCGGCCGATCCCCTCCTCCGGACGGCGCCCGCGGGACCCGCCGCCTGTCGTCGCCGGAGCCCCCGCCCCGCGCCTCACCCTCCTCGCCGGGCCCTCGCGCCCCGCGCCCCCGGGACTCACCCCGCACGCCGCAGCCGCCGCGGGCTCCCGGGTCCGCGCTCGGGCGGCGGCTCCGCCGGCGCAGGGGGGCGGTGTCCGCGGCGCCCCGGGCTCCGCCTCCGTCCCCGCGGCCGCGGGGGCTGCCCGGGCCCCCCCACATCGCCGCCCCGGCCCGGGCCAAGCGTCCGGCCCCGCCAGCCACCCGCACGTCCGCCCGCACGCCCTGCCTCTCGGCCCTCCGGCCGCGCGCCTCCCCCCGCTTCCTGTTTCCCGCCGGCGCTCCCGGCCCCGGCCCCCGCGGGGTCCAGGCGGCCCGCCCACACCTGCGCGGCCTGCGCGCGGGGCGGGGGCGGGCCACTCACGCTCTCCCCGGCCAGCGCCGGGACTCACCTCCCCCCTGCCAACCCCGCCGCCACTCGGCACCCGGCGTCGGCTGCCCCCAGCGCCGCAGTCTGCACCGCGGCCGCACGGCCCGCGTCCCGCCCGCACGCAGCGCACCCGGCACGCGCGTCCCGCCGGCACTCGGCGTCCTCACACGGAGCTCCCACGGCACCGGGGTCCCGCTCGACGACGCACACAGCGCAGCGGCTCTGTGCAGAGCCCCACACCCAGTTTCGGTCCTATCTGCTCCGTGATCTGACCGGGAAACGTGGGGCGAGGGCTCCCGTGCTTACAGAACACCAGAGGCCGCCCACGTCTAAAGCACGTCCATGGCCCAGCTGGGTTGTGGGGCCACTGGCGCCCTCGGTGTGGGAGCACCGCCCGAGAACACTCGATCCTGATCCCAGTCACGCCTCTGACCTGCTCCTGATCTGGGCGACTGGGCAAGTGCTTGTCCTCTTGGACCTCGGTGTTCCCAAATAGACTTCCAACTCTGTCAACTTCCCTCAAGTTTCAGGGCAGCCTCTGGATGGGCAACAAAGGACAGAGGTCACGGCCACCACCTCAGAGATTGGAGTCTGAACTGTAAGGCCACCACTACTATCTCCCACCTTACATAAATTCTCATTGAAGAACATAGGGCCAGGGGCCCCATGCTTCGCAAAGGGGTTCCTCCAGAGGAGCAGCTGAATCCAGAAATGCTTGGGAGTAGTTCTGTGGTCAAAGCCAAGTAAGTTTGAGAAACGCTGCGTCCATACTCTCCCCTCTTCCCCCTTGGGAAACTCATGGTCACTTACCATGATAAAGTCTATACCCATATCTACTGGCACAGGCGATACTTATCTCTCTGCGCATTAGAAATTGCTGATGGTGTCTGCTGGGAGGGGGGGATCAGGCGGGGCCAAATCCTAGCCCTGCCCCTCCAGTGAGGTCATCAGGCTGGGCGGGCTTGAGAGTGGAGACAATAAACCCGTTAAATGACTTCACAAAAAGTGCTTGGCACTGAGTTGGCCTCAATGACAACAATAGCAAACGGTTTTGAGCGCTTATTATGTATGTGACATATTATGTTCAATCGTTTTCCAGAATAGATAGCTCCTTAAATCAACAAACCCATTTGTTAGGTTTCGTGGGGCTTCTCCTATTAGCCCCATTTTCCAGATGAGAAAATAGCTAAAACACGCGGAGCCACATGGGTGATATTGTTGGTGCCCTGCTAAGCCTGGAGGGCTGGGGGTCTGCCCTGCCCTATATGAGCCCCCTGCCACCTGCCAGCGCGGTTGCCTTCCCATTCTCTTGGAGCAGCACTGTTCCGTGCCCAGGACCAGCCACCTTAGAGCAAATTGCTTGCGGCCCTAAGAGTAGGGAATCCTCAACTCTGCCCAGGGACATTAAAAACTAAAACTCGGGAAGAAGCAAGACAGCAAAGGGCGGTCCTGAAGAAGGAACAGACAGTGCAAAGGCCCCGGGGTAGGAAATCTCACTTTACATTCCCAAAGTGTCCTTCATTCCTCTCACTTGCTCAAACTCGCAACATTCTAAGCCATCGGTCCCACTCACCAAGTCTCCATGACTCAGAACCCCCCAGGGGTAGAGATGAGGTGAGTGGGCGGTCCTGCCCAGAAGGATGGTGACTAATCACCCCACTGGCTTTGCAGAGGGAGTTCTGACCCTGTGCTGGATTCTGGACTCATTACCTCTCACGCAAGCCCAGAGGGGACGCCAGCCACTCTTCAAGGACAAGTGAGAAAGCCGAAGCTCCGGTGAGGCCACGGGCTGACCGCCCACCCCTAACCAGGAAACTGTTGACTTCAACCACCCTCTTGTGAGAATGAGCAGTCTCGGTGTGGACAAGGAAAACAGGTTGAAATCCCTACTCTGCCCCTCAATCAGTACTGGACTTCGGGGAGCTGGAAACTCCTCTCTTGACTTAGTCTCCCCCGCCCATGCAGTGGGCCCAGTCTGAACAAAATGTGAAACTGTGACCTGGCACAGGCTCTGGAACCAGACTGCCTGCATTCAAAGCCCTCTCTTGGTGCCTCGGTCTCTTCATCTGTGAAATGGGGAGGATAAGAGTACCAATCGGGGGCGCCTGGGTGGCTCAGTGGGTTAAAGCCTCTGCCTTCCGCTCGGGTCATGATCCTGGGGTTCTGGGATCGAGCCACAGTCAGGCTCTCTGCTCAGCAGGGAGCCTGCTTCCTCTTCTCTCTCTGCCTGCCTCACTGCCTACTTGCAATCTCTATCTGTCAAATAAACAAATAAAATCTTTAAAAAAAAAAAAAAAAGAGTACCAATCAGATAGAACTATTATGAGGATGAAATGAGTTAACACACTCAGTGCCCGGCACGTAATAGGTGTTCAGTATAGTACCGGCTGCTGGAATCCACGAGGGCTCTGTCTGCTGGGAAGGCCCACAACCAGCAGGTTCTACCCCGGTCCTGGCCACCCTACCTCCACATTCGTCCTGGCTTCAGTGCCCGCACACTTGGACCCCAAAGGAACCTCTGCCCTAGTCTATCTGGAATGTTCCTCCCTCCCTTTTCCTCATGACTGGCTCCTGTCTACCCTTTAATTCTCTGCTCATAGGTTCCCCCCTCAGAGCAGTTTCCTTGTCTGTTTTGCAGAAAGGACACCCTCCCGTTACTTCTCTTGGCTCCCCCTCCTTCTTTTGCCCTTTGGGGCTCTTGTGAAAATCTGCCAGTTCTTCAGTGCATCTGTCCGCATCCAACCCTAATAGAATGCAAGTCCCTAAGGGCAAATGTGGTATCCACGCCTGCATCCCGGCATCTGCAGAGTCTAGCTCGGTGCCTGGCACACAGCGGGTACAGCAGCAATACACGGAGAGTAAATGAATGAGCGAATGAATAATACATATTAGGGTCCCATGCATCTCACAAACCAAGTAAGCTCCCAGAGCTCAGAGCTGACAGGACCCCAGGGCTTGGGGCAATAATAAGGCTCACCAACACTGTGGAAATGCTTCCTGTATGCTGGGGTCATTCTGGGGGCTTTCCACAGATTAATCCTCACCACAGACCTGGGAATTAGCCACTACTACCACCCCATTCCATGGATGAGAAGACTGAGGCTAAGTAAGTTGCCCAAGGGCACCCACCTGGGAAGTCAGAAATCTGGGAATTTAACGCAGACATAATCTACTTATGGAGTCAGCTTGCTTTTTTTCTTTTTTAATAGGCTTTTTTTTTTTAGAGCAGTTTTAGGTTCACAATAAAACTGACTGGAAGGTACAGAGATTTCCCAAATAATTCCTGCCTCCCCCATTATGACCATCAGCTTGCTTGTCGGCACTGCCCAACTGCAGACAGGAAGGCTTCCTGGAGGAGGCAGGGCGGAAGCTGAGCCTGGGATATTGGAAGAGATTTCTGCTTGCAGACAGGGGGAGATGGCCTGCTCCTGCAGGAGGGAACTGAATGTACCTGGGCGCAGCTGGCAGGAGACGAGCAGAGAGGGCCTGGAGGGAGCCCTGGGGAAGAAAGTTCGGAGGTGTTCTGGTTGCCTGTTGGTGCATATCAACTCAGCCCAAACAGCAGCATGAAAAAACCACCACCACTTTATTTGGCTTTGTGACTTGGCAGTGGAGTAGCTGGTCTCAGTTCCCATGGCATCCGCTGGGACACGTGAAAGGGCGGCGTAGGCTAGACAGTTGCAGCTCCTCTGGCCCTTCTCTCTTTCCGTGGGCTCACAGCACGGTCTATCTCCAGGGCGTGGTGGCAGCGGGACAGCCAGCTTCCCAAACAGCGGTTTCAAAAACACACGACAATAAGAGAGTCAGGGGAAGCCATCCCACTTTATGACCTGGCCCTGGAAGTCAGCCAGGGTCACTTTGGTCACCCTCCACTGGTCAAAGCAGTCACAAGCTTGCCCAGGTTTGGCAGGGACGGGGGACAGGGCATAGACGGCCCCTCTGGATGGAGGAGTGCAGAGTTCCGCCAGACATTTTGGGGAGATTTATTCCGTCCCAGCAGACGGCTGGGGCTGGATCAAGGTGTTAGCCAGGAAGCCCGTACACCGTAGATTCAGTCTCTGAGGCGTGGGGGAGGGTGACCTTATGCCCCAAGCCTTTCTTTAAGGCTCCGCAAACATTTTTACCCCTGTCTAAAACACAGGAAGTTGCACAGATCTTAAGCGAGAGCTCAACTGATTTCTACGTTTGCGCATACCCGGGCGACCGCCCCCGCAATCAAGGTACTGACTGTTCTCCACGCCTAGTCAAGACCCCCCTCCAGAGGCAGTGACTCTCCCATCCTGGATCCCCATGGACTGAGTTTCAGCAATTGTGCTCTTCCCATGCAGGGACCCACACAGCAGGTGCCCTTTGGTCTCTAGGGCCTTTCACGCGGGTACCTGTGCCTGTAGTCTGCCCGTTCTCGGTCCTGAGTGTTGCTCTGTTACATGACCAGCCCGTGGGGTGGGCATCTGGGGCAGTTCCTGTTGGGGTTCACCGCTGCTGTGAACATGTGAGAGCACTTCTTTTTTTTTTTTTTTTTAAGATCTTATTTATTTATTTGTCAGAGAGAGAGAGAGAGAGCACAAGCAGGTAGAGAGAGCAGGCTCCCCAATGAGCAAGGAGCCCGATGTGGGACTCGATCCCAGGACCCTGGGATCATGACCTGAGCCAAACGCAGCAGCTTAACTGACTGAACCACCCAGGGGTCCCAGGGAGCACTTCTGATAAACACATCAGGCATTTCTGTTGGATTCATCCTCCAACAGGGAGCTGGCCTGATCAGGGGGTGGTTCCCTGCGGGGCCTTGGTGATCTGCCAGGCAGTCAGCCTTCCCCATGCCAGCACCACGGTACCCTCCCGGTCCACACCCTCCGCGGCACATGCTGAGATCAGTTTAATTTAAGCCAGCCTCTTGGAGGTGAAGTGGAAACCACTTTTTTGAGCTCGGTCTTCCTCCCGTTTCTAAGACAAATGAAAGCAGACGTGAAGTGAAAGCGAGCGCTAGGGAACACGGTGTCTGTGTTGGACTTGGTTGACCCTGTGTTATGTATCGCTACTTTTATCGGGGTGATTCTGTATGATAAGATGAAAAATAATAAACATCAGGCATGTCTGAGGCTTTCCTGGAAAGGTTGCCGGCAAGGACAAGGAGCCACGTAGGAGAAGACCCTAGAGTAATGATCTCAGAAATGGGGAAGCCGTGGGGACCAAGGCGAGCACGAAATCCATCTCACTATAGAATTAAAACGAAACAAGGGAAGAAGTTAGAGTGGGGGAAAAAACCCACAAAACCTAAGTGTCATAAACTCCAACAAAGCAAAAATAATGTAAGCAATAATAACAGAGAAGTGAGAAGGAGGGCAGGTGGGAGAAAGCGGAGAGGGAATCCAACGTCAAAGAGTCCATTCATGGGGCGCCTGGGTGGCTCAGTGGGTTAAAGCCTCTGCCTTTGGCTCGGGTCGTGATCTCAGGGTCCTGGGATCTAGCCCCTCATCAGGCTCTCTGCTCAGCAGGGAGCCTGCTTCCTCCTCTCTCTCTGCCTGCCTCTCTGCCTTCTTGTGATCTGTCTGACAAATAAATAAAATCTTAAAAAAAAAAAGTGTCCATTCATTCTGACTAAATGGAAATATGTCATTTTTTGGTTTTACTCCAAATATTCCAAGGGAAAGATAAAATTGTGCAACTAGATACAAATAACCAACCCAACTATGTGCTACATATGAGAGACACGATTTAAATCTAAGGACACAGAAAGGTTGAAAAGGTTAGAAAGACATACCACACAGGGCACTTGGCTGGCTCAATTGTCTGAGCGTCTGACTCTTCGTTTCGGCTCAGGTCATGATTTCTGGGTCGTGAAATCGAGCCCTGCATCGGGCTCCTTGCTCAGTGCAGAGTCTGCTTGAATTTCTCTCTCTCCCTCTCCCTCTGCCCTTCACCCCCGCTCATGCACTCTCTCTCTGTGTCTCATAAATAAATCTTTCCCAAAAAAAGAAAGGCAGGGACGCCTGGGTGGCTCAGTTCGTTAAGTGGCTGCCTTCAGCTCAGGTCATGATCCCAGGGTTCTGGGATCGAGTCCCACCTCCGGCTCCTGGCTCAGCAAGAAGCCTGCTTCTCCCTTCCACTCTGCCTGCTGCTCTCCCTGCTTGTACTCTCCCTCTCTATTAAATAAATAAATAAAATCTTTTTTAAAAAAAGAAGAAAGACATACCACCCAAACCATAACCAATCAAGTCTGCTACAGCTGTCCCAGAGTAGACCTGCAGATGAGAAGCATTACTAGAAATAAAAGTGGACATGTCAGGAAGATATCAATCATCCCAGATGTGTCCGTACCCCGGGGCAGAGCTTCAAAATACAAGTAAAACCTACTGGAACTGGGTCACCCGGCTGGCTCAATTGGTGGAACATGTGACTCTTGATCTCAGGGTTGTGAGTTCGAGCCCCACATTGGGTGTAGAGATTACTAAAAAAAAAATAAATAAACTTGAGAAGTATAGAAATTTTTTCAAAAAGATGCTCATCGTATGTCATTAGGGAATTGCACGTTCAATCAACTGTGAGATTACACATCTATTAGCATGGCCAAATCCAAAACATTGACAAACACCAAATGCTGTCGAAGATGTGGAGCCACAGGAGGGCTCATCCATGGTTGGTGGGAATACAAGAAGGTACAGTCCCTTTGGAAGACAGCTTGGCAGTTTCTAACAAAATTAAACAGACTTTTATCTCACGATCCTGCTGTCACACTCCTTGGTCTTTACCCAGAAGAGTTGAAAACTTAAGGTCACACAAAAACCCACGCATGGATGTTTGTGGCAGCTTTATTCACAATTGCCAAAAATTGGAAGCAACCAAAATATCCTTCATCAGGTGAACGAATAAATAAACTACGGCATCCCCAAGCAATGGTATATTTTTCAGCGCCAAAAAGGAATGAGCTGTCAAGCCATGAAAAATAAGGAAGAACCTCGAATGTATATTCCTGAGAGAAGCTAATATGAAAAGACAAGATATAGTATGACTCTAACTCTGTGACTTTCTGGAAAAAAGCAAAACTATGGAGAGGTCAAAAAGATCAGTGGTTTCCAGGGGTTGGTGGCGAAGGAGGGATGAAGAGACAGACACAGAGGACTTTTAGAACGGTGAGACTAGTCTGTATGGTCCTATAATGATGAGCCCATGTCGTTTCAAATTTGTCCAAACCCATAAAACGTACAACACCAAGAATCAACCCTAACGTAAGCAATGGACTTTAGGCAATAAGCGTCAGTGTAGTTTGGTTCTTGATAAAACAGACTGTGTGTAGTAGCGGGAGCTACATGTGCAAGGGATATATGGAAACCCTCTGAACCTTCTGCTCAGTTTTGCTGTGAACCTAAAACTGCTCTAAAAAATAAAATCTGGACACCTGGGTGGCTCAGTGGATTAGGCGACTGCCTTTGGCTCAGGTCATGATCCTGGAGTCGCGGGATCAAGTCCCAAATCGGGCTCCCTGCTTGGCAGGGAGTCTGCTTCTCCCTCTGACCCTTCCCCTTCTCATGCTCGCTTTCTCTCTCTCTCTCTCTCTCATTCTCTCTCTCTCTCAAATAAATAAGATCTTTAAAAAAATAAAAAATTAAAAAATAAAATCCATGCTCCATCTATAAGTGCATCAAAAACATCAACTTCCGGGGTGCCTGGGTGGCTCAGTGGGTTAAAGCCTCTGCCTTCAGCTCAGGTCATGATCTCAGGGTCCTGGCATTGAGCCCCACATTGGGCTTTCTGCTCAGCAGGGTGCCTGCTTCCCCCCTCTTACTCTGCCTGCCTCTCTGCCTACTTGTGATCTCTCTCTGTCAAATGAATAAATAAAATCTTTAAAAAAAAAACAAAAACATCAACTTCCTAGGCATACAGGTTTCCCCCACTATGCACAAGTGGAGTGTTGCTATGAAAACTTTTGTTTTCACAAATCCTGTAAACTGAGGGACCGTTACCATTCATTTCTATGGGAACATGTCTGAGTGTTCCCAGACCCCAAAGAAACAACCTGTCTTAGGCTTTTCTGATAGCTGCGGACACATCTTGCTAAGAGATGCGTAGAATAAACCTAGATAAAGCAAAGATGTGCAGAGTTCAAAGCTCTGGCGGCTGGATGCGGAGGGTACTCCCAGGGAAGGAGCTCAATGGGGTGACCCTTGCCATTCGGGGTGGCAGGGGCAGGCTGCTTCTATAATGGCTCCTTGCAAAACCAATGCTGAATGTTTTTGCTTTGGGCCTTTTTTGGTAAGACTGAAAATCTTCAGATTTCTTTAAGCTAGTGAAAACAGGTGCCAATGGAGGTCCTCTGTAAAAACGAAGTGGTGAGACACCAACTTTGGAAAATTGGGGCGGGGGGACCCAAAAACCGAACAGTGTGCAAGATCCCTACACTGAAAATACAAAATCAGATTTAGCGTCAGGAAAATAAAAACAGAAACCACAAGAAGATCATATTCCACACCCACAAGAATACCTTAATCAAAATGACAGACAGTAGCAAGTGTTGGCCAGGATGCAGAGAAATGAGAATGCTCCTCCATTGCGGATAGGAATGCAAAAAAAAAAAAAAAAAAAAAAAGGTGCAGCCACTTTGGAAAAGAGTTTAGCAGGTTTTCAAAAAGTTAAATATAGAGTTCCCAGATGATTCAGCCATTTTCACCTCAGGTATAAAATATCCAAGAGAATCAAAAATATATCTGCCCACACAAAGACTTACACATGATGTCCATCGCAGTGTTATTCACAAGAGCCCAAACGTGGAAACAAACCTAAATGTTCATCAGCTGATGCATGAACAAAATGTGTATATTCCTGCAATTAAATATTATCCAGCCACGAAAAGGAATGAAGTCCCGACACCTGCTACAACATGAATGAACCTGGGAGACATTATGTGGTGTGAAAGAAGCCAGACATATTTTTATTCCATTTATTTTTTTAAGAGTTCATTTATTTAGAGAGAGTAGGGGAGGGGAGTGGGGAGGTGGAGGAAAAGAGGGAGAAAGAATCTCAAGCAGATTCCGCTCTCAGCACAGAGCCGGATGTAGGACTCTATCTCACAACCCTGAGATCATGACGTGAGCAGAAATCAAGAGTTGGATGCTTAACCGGCTGTGCCACCCAGACGTCCCTGGTTGATTCCATTTATATGAAATGTCCAGCAGAAGCAAATCCATAGAGACAGGAGATGACAAGTGTTTGTCAAGTGCTGGGAGTGGGGACAATAATGAATGGCTACTACTGGGTATGGAGTTTCTTTGGGGAGTGATAATAATAATTAGGAATTAGATAGTGATACTAATTTTACACCTTTGTAAATATGCTAAAAAGCCACTAAATTGTAAACTGGCGAGTTTTATGGCACGTGAATTATATCTCAGCTTCTAATTTTTTAATAACATTTTAGTGTCGAGCTACAATAAGATCAAAAAGAACTGAAATTAAATAAGATCTAAATAAATCGAGGAACATGTCATGTTTATGGACTAGAAGACTCAATATTGTAAACATATCAACTCTTCTCTGATTACAGATTCAGTTGAATCCCAATCAAAATCCCAGAAGCTGAAATTAGCATGCTGATTCTCAAACTTACATGGAGATGCAAAGAAATAGCCATGATATAAAATACAAAAATAAAGGACAAAACCGGAGAACGTACTATACCAGATATTAAGAACAATTGGAAGTATCAAAATGTAGACATTGTGGGGGCACCTGGGTGGCTCAGTGGGTTAAACCTCTGCCTTCGGCTCAGGTCATGATCTCAGGGTCCTGGGATCGAGCCCCACATCAGGCTCTCTGCTCAGCAGGAAGCCTGCTTCCTCCTCTCTCTCTGCCTGCCTCTCTGCCTACTTGTGATCTCTCTCTCTCTCTCTCTGTCAAATAAATAAATAAATAATCTTTTTTTAAAAATGTAGACATTGTGGTGTTGCTATAAGAATAGATAAACAGATTAATGGTACAGAATAGAGTCCAAAAACACCACACACCGGGTCTATGACAAAATGACGCCACAGTGTGGTGCAGAAGGATGATCTTTTTAGTAAATAGTGCTGGATCAACTGGGCAGGACTGGGGAAACGTGTGTGTGTGTGTGAAAGAGAGAGAGAGAGAGAGAGGGAAAGAAATCTCCCTCTGCCTTCCTCCTATAAAGATATATGTCGTTGGGGCGCCTGGGTGGTTCAGTAGGTTAAGTGTGTGCTTTCAGCTCAGGGCATTACCTCAGGGTCCTGGGATCGAGTTCCACAATGGGCTCCCTGTTCAGAGGGGAGCCTGCTTCTCCCTCCGCCCCACCCCCACTCATAAAAATAAGTAAATAAAACCTTTTAAAAAAGGGTACATGTGGTTGTGTTTAAGACCCAACTAGAGGGACGCCTGGGTGGCTCAGTTGGTTGGACGACTGCCTCCGGCCCAGGGCGTGATCCTGGAGTCCCGGGATCCAGTCCCACATCAGGCTCCCAGCTCCATGGGGAGTCTGCTTTGCTCTCTGACCTTCTCCTCGCTCATGCTCTCTCTCACTGTCTCTCTCTCTCAAATAAATAAATAAAATCTTAAAAAAAAAAAAAAAGACCCAACTAGATAAGCCAGGATAATCTCCCTATCTCAAAATCCTTAACTTAATCACATCTGCAAACACACTGCAAGGGTTGGGGTGGGCACATCTTTGAGAGCCCAATTTTCAGCCTACCACAATCCCTACCTCACACCATAAACAGAAATAAATTCCATACCTAAATGTGAAAGATTAAAACAATAAAGCCTTAGAAGAAAATACAAGAGCACATCTTCATGACCTTGGAACAGACAAAGTTCTCTTAAACCAAAAACAAAAGCACTAACCATTAAAAATAAAAAAGCCATATGTAGGTGTAAATGGACGATACTAAAATTAAGAAATATGTTCAGGGCGCCTGGGTGGCTCAGTGGGTTGGGCCTCTGCTTTCGGCTCAGGTCATGATCTCAGGGTCCTGGGATGGAGCCCCGCATCGGGCTCTGCTCAGCGGGGAGCCTGCTTCTCCCTCTCTCTCTGCCTGCCTCTCTGCCTACTTGTGATCTCTGTCTGTCAAATAAATAAACAAAATCTTTAAAAAAAAAAAATAGAAAGAAAGAAATATGTTCAACAGGGGCACCTGGATGGCTCAATCAACTAAGCCTCTGTCTTCAGCTCAGGTCACGATCCCAGGATCCTGGGATTGAGCCCTGTGTCAGGCTCTCCACTCAGCAGCAAGTCTGCTTCTCCTTCTCCCTCTGTGATTTCTCTCGCTTTCACTCTCTTGCAAATAAACAAATAAAATCTTTAAAAAAAAAAAAAAAAGGAAGAAGAAGAGTTAAAAGACAACCCACAAAGTGGGGGAGGATATTTACAATATACACATTCAACAAAAAACTCTACTTTATATATATGTATAAATATATATATGTGTGTGTGTGTGTGTATACAAAGCTCTTACAAATCAGTATGAGAAAGGCAGACATCCCAATAGAAACATAAGCAAAAGACTTAAACAGATAAAAGAGAATACCCAGATGGCCAGTAAATGCATGGAAAGGGGCTCAACCTCATTAGTCATCAGGGAAATACAGACTAAAACCACGAGGCAACTGCACTGTACACCTACCAGAATGGCCAAAATGAAAAAGTTCAAAAATGCAAGTCAGGGAGGATGTTGAGTAATCAGAACTGATGGGAACGTAAATTGCTTGCTACCATCACCTGGGAAAATCTTTAGGGCAGCTTCTGCTAAAACAAAACATTAGCAGACCTCTGACCCAGCAGGTCTGTCCCTAGGTATACACCCAACATACTCACCAAAAGACACGTAGCACTCTAGAAAACTAATAGCAACACTGTTTGTAACAGGCAAAACCTGTAAACTCTCCGAATGTCCATCAGTGGGAGAATAGACAAAATGTGGGCACCTGGGTGCCTCAGTCGGTTAAGTGTCCGACTCTTGATCTCAGCTCAGGTCTTGATCTCAGGGTCAAGCCCCATGTTAGATGTGAACTTACTTAAAAAGAGAGAGAATGCGGCGCCTGGGTGGCTCAGTCCTTAAGGGTCTGCCTTCAGCTCAGGTCATGGTCCCAGGGTCCTGGGATCAAGCCCCACTTTGGGCTCCCTGCTCAGCGGGGAGTCTGCTTTTCCCTCTCCCTCTGCCTCTCCCCCTGCTTGTGCTCTCTCTCCCTCTCTCTCTGTCAAATAAATAAGTAAAATATTTTTAAAAAGAAAGAAAGAAAAGAAAAGAAAGAGAGAGAAAACTGTAGAATAGATAAAATAAAGTGTGGTATATTCATTCGCACACTGGACGACCACACAGCAATGTGAACAAATAGTGTACAAGCACAGTGACAACACGGAGGGTCCCACAAACATGGTGTTGAGCAAGAGAAGCTGAAGACAAAAGAGGATATGATTCTATTCACACAGAGAACAAAAATAGGTCAAAATTTAAGAGGTCAGGACAGTGGTTCCCTTTGTGGGGAGTTGCAAGGGGCACAGAGTTCATGAGGGGCTGGTGGTGTTCAGTGTCTTAAGTTATTATTTTTATTGTTTTTTAAAGGTTTTATTTATTTGAGAGAGAGAGAGAGTACCAGCCGGGACAGGGTGCAGGGCGGTGGGGGGAGAGGGAGAGGGAGAAGCAGGCTTTCCGCTGAGCAGGGAGCCTGATGTGGGGCTCGATCCCAGGACTCTGGGATCATGACCTGAGCTGCAGGCAGACTTAACAGAATGAGCCACCCAGGTGCCTTTGTTATTTTTTATTTTTTAAAAGTAGGCTCCATGACCAACATGGGGCTTGAATTCACGAGATCAAGATTTGCTGTTTGGGGCACCTGGATGGCTCAGTCCATTAGACGTCTGCCTTCGGCTCAGGTCATGATCTCGGGGTCCTGGGATCAAGCCCCACATCAGGCTCCCTGCTCAGCAGGAAGCGTGCTTCTCACTCTCCCTCTGCTGCTCCCCCAGCTTGTGCTCTCTGGCTCTCTCTCTCTGTCAAATACATAAATAAAATCTTTAAAAAAAAAAAAAGAAAGAAAGAAAAAAAGAAAAAAGTTCACATGTTCTACCAACTGAGCCAGTCAGGTGCCCCTCCATGTGTGGGTGCTGGCTGCTTATCAAGTTCAGTCTGTATACACTTACGAGTTTTGCATGTAGAGTTATATTCAATAGAAAATTGTACCCACAAAAGTAAATTACACATACTAGTATAGGTCAAATGTAAAAATGTAATAAAGTGACAAAGTAAATGCAGAATGTATATTGCATGCCACCATTTGTTTCAAAACATGGGGGGGGGTGTGAATATGTGTGCGTGGGTGTGTATAAGTGCATGTATATATGCAAACATATACAGATATATGCATATGCAGACTTCATCCCCTGACGGAATCTAGAAGCTGCCTTCAACTTACTGTCTTTCGGAGCAGGACCTGGAGGCCTGCGTGAGGTTTTATCCAGGAAGTACATTTTCAAAACTATTAAATAGTTCACACATGTGAAAGTGTTTACAGAAAGACAATAAACACCTTAAAAAAATGTCTGAAAGACCAGTATTTGGAAAGTACTGGGAAGTGGCAAGGTCCACAGGATACCTCATTTGGGTTTCTTTTTTTTTTTTTTTAACTTTTTTTGTTTAAGTTTTCTTTTTTTTTTTTTTTTAAGATTTTATTGATTTATTCTTTGAGAAAGACAGAGAGAGAGAGAGAGAGCATGAGTGGAGAGAGGGAAAAGCAGACTCCCGGCTGAGCCTGGAGCTCCATCCCAAGACTCAGATCATGACCTGAGGGGAAGGCAGGCAGATGCTTAACTCAGGTGCCCCCTCATTTGGGTTTCTGTCGAGATCAGAGAAGGCGTGGGGGGCGCGCACCCCCTCTCCTTTACAGGCCAGGAAACCCTGAGATAGAACGGGCAGCCCAAGTGTGCGCAGCGTGCCCCCCTCCCCCCAGGTTTGACTCCGGCCAGAGGCGGGGCTTTGGAGTCCGTTGGGGGTGGAAAGTTGTGTGACCTCTGAGCCGGGCTCTGCTAGTCTGAAAGTGGGGACAATAACCTCCACTCCGTTCAGATGTCAGCAGAACCGAGGTATGTGGGTGGAGTGGCCGGCGGGCCCCGGGAGCTCTCTAAGTGGCCGCCTCACATCGCCTGCCCGGAGGGGACTGCCCGGAGTCGCCGCGCGCTCCAGTCCAAAAGGGACACACGGTGGCGCCCTCCCCCCGCGGGTCCCGCGAAGTCCCAGCCTCCGAGGGCCGTGGAGGCTGGAGGGAGGGAGAGGTGGGCGGAAGCTGCGTGGACACACTCGGCTCAGGCTTCAGGGCCCTGGGGTTGGAAGGGTGAAAGGCGGAGGGCATCCCTGCTCAGGGAGGCAGGACCGTAGGGACTGGCTAATAAGCCCAGGAAGGAGGGAAAAGGCAAAAAAAAATTCCATCGGGCTCTTGGTTAAGATCTTGCCGTGTGTTGAGGGGTGGTCCCCTAAAAGATACGTCCACCTGGAGCACGTGAATGTGACCTTATTCAGAAAAAGAGTCTTTGCAGATGTAATTAACACAAGACTCTAGAGATGAGATCATTGGATTACCCAGGCTGGTCCTAAACCAATGACAGGTGTCCTTGGGAGGGAAGACACAGACTGGGAGAAGGCCTTGTGGGGGCAGTAGAGGTTGAAGTGTTGCAGCCATGAGCCAAGGAAACCAGGAAAGAAGCAAGAAAGGACCCTCCCCCTAGAGCCTTCCGGGGAGCCTCACCTGCCAACACCTTGATTTCAGACTTCTGGCCTCCAGAACCAAGAGGAAATAAATTTCTGTTCTAAGTCACCTAGTTTGTGGTCATTCGTTCTAACGGCCCCAGGAAACCAATACATGTTTAAATTCTTTCGCTGCTGCTCAGGCTGCTGACTCCCAGCCCCAATAGCCTACAGGACAGCACCCGAGGCCCCCTAGCTCCTGACCCCACGATTTGCTCCCCAAATCCAAGTTCCACCATACCCACTGCTTCCCAAGCATGGGCTCTTTCACACCTCTATGCTTTTGCTTTCAGTGGCCTGCTGCCTGGGGTGCCCCTCCTTATGGGTCCCCACCCCCCACATACAACTCCTATACACCCTTCAAAGTCCTCCTTAAACATCCTCTCCATCTCTCCCCAGGACTCTTGTGCCACTCCTCACCACAGTGTTCCGCTGAGGCCCAGAAGGAAGAACCTTCAGAAGTGGCAGAAGGATCTGACCCCAGCCTGCACTGTGGCTCCTCCCATGGGGGTCCTAGTCGAACACTGCCGATGCCTCCCCTTACCCACACCGCAGCTCCTGGCCCCAAATTCATGGCTGGCTCTTCTATGGATTCTTAACCTTGTCAACACAGTCCTCCAGTGAGCAGGAGTGACCCGATCACACGATGCTCTCCCCACTAGGAAGCGCCTGAAAAACTCTCTTTACTTCCCTTGCTCAGTGGTAACTGAGCAATAGCAATGGAGGGGTTCTGTAAACCAGAATGAATGAGCGAGCCATTCTGAATGACAAAATGGTTTCCAAGGATGTTAGGTCCTGGGAATGTATCACTCTCCTCAAAGGCCAGAATAAATTATGCATATCTCTGAAGCCAGACTTTTTGCCTTCTCGCTCCCTGCCTCCTTCCTCCAACCACCTCCACCCGCCCCCCCCACCAGGTTTCTGGGAGGGCACTGGGCTCTCCAGAAAATGCCCCAGGCTCTCTAGTGGCCCGTTTCCTGATTACAGACGAAACTAGAGCTTAAAGCCGGGTGAATCACTAGCAGCCACCAGCCAGGGCCTGTTGGGGTGTCGGGCAGGAAGGGAGAAACCAGGCTCCCCCACCCGCCTCCCCTACTCCTGCCACCACCAGCCCCGCCATCACTATACAACTTGGAAAACCTCTGTAGTCTTGGCCCTACAAGGTGGAAAGTGCCGAGCCCTGGTGCAGGCGACTTTGCTCAGCTCCAAGACTGTCCCCACTCCCAAAACCCACTTGGTCACACCCAGATCCCAAAGAACCCACAGCCTGAACAGCTTGTAAACCCTCTTCCCATCCCTGGCAACTCACCAATGACACCCAGGTACAGCAGCCCCATTTGAGCAGTAGGGAAACCAGTTCAGGGAGCAGGAACTACTGAGACCATCGTCAAGTGTTCCTGGGGCTGGAGGCAGAGGTGGGGGAACTATAGAACCCAATAGTTAAGAGCCCAAGTCCAGGTTCAAATTCTAAGTCAACTCTGGCAAGTCTCGGGATCCTGGCAAACTTGGGCACATTTCTTAGCTTCTATAGGCCTCAGTTTCCCTGTCAATAAAAATGGGAGTCCTGGGGTGCCTGGGTGGCTCAGTGGATTAAAGCCTCTGCCTTTGGCTCAGGTCATGATCCCGGGGTCCTGGGATCGAGCGCCCCCCCCCCAAAATCAGGCTCTCTGCTCAGCAGGGAGCCTGCTTCCCTTCCTTTGCTCTCTCTCTGCCTGCCTCTCTGCCTACTTGTGATCTCTGTCAAGTAAATAAATAAAATCTTTTTAAAAAAATAAATAAATAATAAAATAAAGTGGGAGTCCCTCTAAGTACCTGCACATCTCAAGATTGTTTTAAGGATCCCGTGAGTTGACACAGAGAAGGCTTAGAACAAGCAACGCATCCTCTATAAACAGTGGCTGTTTTTTAAAGGGTATTTTGAAGGAATCTTTTCCCAAGGACAAAGCATTTAGAAGAATCCTTGTCATCAGAGAGGAATGTTCTCCACACCTGTCTGGTAGAAAGCTTAGGCCTGGGGCCTCCTTATAAATCCTGAGGCCTGCCCCCCCATCCCCGCCACACCTGCCAGGTCAGAGTCTGGGGGTGGGAAGTTGATGTTTTTAATAAGGGCCCCCAGGGTTCCTTGAATCAGGCAAGTCTGGAGATCTCAAAAGACTTGGAAAGTCAAGTCTTCTGAAGATTCGTCTGGTAACATACCTTCCGCCCACCTGTCAACAGGTCCTTGGGGGGAAAACCAACTTTCTCTTTTTCCCAATTAGTAACACCACTCCTTGTAAACCAGTATAAGCACTCACCAGCGATACTGAATACTAAACTCATTCCATCCATCAACAGCCCTCTAAGGCAGGTTCTCTCTCTAGCCCCATTCTACAGAGGCAGAAACTGAGGCCAGGGAACTTGGCAGAGCCAGGACTTCATTCGCCATCCCAGGGTGGCCTGTGCCAGCAGCCCCAGCTCCTCAAGGACGTGCCTAGACGCTCTGGGACAGGTGTCTCAGGAATCTGCAGTCTTCTCCAGCTGCTTCGCAGAGCTAGAGGCCAAGGTCCCAGTCCCAGTCCCCAGGACCTTCCCTTCACCTTGGTCATGAAACCACACCAAATCCTGCGGGCTCCTTTACTGGACTCCCCTTTGCCTCCTGGCCTAAGAGCAGAAGAGGGCGCTCCAGAGCCAAGGCAAGTCCAGGCTTTGAGGCATCCCCCATCCCACCCTCTCTCCCCTCGCTCCCTCACCTGCTCCTTTCTCCAGCTCTATCGTGTCACTAGCGTTTCTCTGGAAGTGCAGTGCCTTTGACCAGGCTGTTTCCCACCCCCCACCAGGCCCTCCCTTTCCCGATTGTAAGCTTCCATGTTGAGAGGGCAGCCTCCTCCAGGAAGCCCTCCTGACTGCTGCTCTGGGTTAGTTGGCTCCTCGGTGCCCCCACCGCCCTCTAGGGCATGACTGCCTCAAACAGGGATGATGCTGTGACCTAAGGATCTATCTCCAGGTACTCTAAGCTGGTGGGGAAAGCAGGGAGGAGGAGCAGAGACAGAGAACAGGTGTCACTCACCTCCTTCCAGGCAAGGCAGGGGAAGAGGGACAGGGCCAGTCTCCCTGCCCTGCCTCTTCCACTGGCCATGACCCCAGGCCCTTAGTCAATACCTGTTGGGCAACCACAGGACACGCTGGCAGGGATTGACTGGAGGGGGAGGAGGGTAGAGCTGTTTGCTTCCTGAGGGGCAACTTTGACCAGCCCCACCCCTCTCTGCACCCCCCCAAGACACACACACCTGTGCTTGGCCTGGGGCGGAGCTTGGAACACGGAGGGATTCCTTGAGGTGTGACTTCTTGATGGGTGGTCTCTCCAGGGGTCCCAAGCCTCCAGGAAGCCCCTGCCCCATCCTCCCGGGGACCCCACGGGAACGAGGATGATGTTGTCACTGGCCCGTGGCCCTTGCCCACAGATGAGAGCCTGTGGCTTCCAGAGTCCGGTCAAGCCAGAGCTGAAGTCTTGTGGCCCCAGTGAGGCCGGATGGGGTCTGGCCTCCTCCCTCCCAGCTCCCACAGCCCTCCCTTCTCCAAGCAAGGGAGGGCGCTGGGGTGGGGGGAAGAGAATGGGGCCGGGTGCCCAGAAGGTGGGGGTGGGGGCTGGGCTCTGGAGCCAGGGATGCTTCCTGCGGACATTCTGGACATTCGACTCCCACATTCCGGGCCATTCCAAAGACTCCTCACTCCTCCTCCCTTCTCCCTTTCCCGGTGTAGGGGGAGGGCAGTGGCCCGGGTCTGAGCTAGCCGGCACGGGGGCCTCTCGAGGAGGGACTGAGGTCTGGACTGGAGGGGCTGCCCCGAGTCCTGTCCGAGGCACCGCCCCAGGGGTCCTTGTGATTCTCATAAACAGGAAGTCCCCCCCCACAACCGTTGCAGACAGGCCCCTGTGTGTGCAGACGCTGGCTCTGGAGGCCCAGCGGTCCTTGACCTCTCCGGCTGCTTCCTGTTAGCTGGGCCAGAGGAGAGAGAGGGAGACAGAAATGACCCGAGATGGGGAGAGGCCTGAGGGAGTGAGAGAGCAGCAGAGACAAGCACAGTGAGGCCAAGAAGGGGGGAGGCCAGACGTCTGGCCCATAGTAGGTGCTCAGGAAATAACGCGGCCTGCGGCTGAGTAGAGAGGAGCAGGCCACTCTGGGGACAGGAGCACAGTTAGGGGAGACAGAGGCACCCCACTCTCACTGAAGCCTGGCACGTAGTAGGTGCTCAGCAAGCATGGGAGGCCTATGTTTAGGATAGGCAAGAAGGGACTATTCTTGGGTGAGTAGCACTACTGGGGGGCGGGGATAAAGGGGCTCCCCTGGCCTGGCTGCTCCCTGTGTGCGGACAGCCCCCCAAGGCTCAGCATCCCATTGTCCCTGTCTGGCCCCCACTCACACCACCCCCCACAACTGGCTGGGCCAGGCCACTGTCTCAAGGCCCTTTATTTTTAAAATCCCTGTGGTGTTCCCACCCCAAACCGAAGGAGCGGTGCCAGCCACAGATCGGCCTGCGGCCTGGGCTCAGGGCCCAGAGGCACTGGGGGCGGGGCATCCGGCCAGCCTGCAGCTGCTGGGACAATTCCGGGAGGCCAGTGAGGCCAGCGAGGCTCCTGGGATGCCCCCACACTGGGCCCAAGGGGTTAGAGCCCAGAGGCCCCCTGGGGCAGCAACCAGAGGAGCATGTTAAATCCAGTGATATATTCTTCTGCCCAGCAAACGTCCGTGTCCCCCACAGTCCACCAGACATAGGAGCACAGCACCTACTGGGGGGTAAGGAAGGACCAGCAGGCTTGACCTCAAGAGGGGTGACAGGTGGGGTCTTGCAAGGATGCAAGTGCGACATCTGTGGAGCAATTCTGGAAAGGGCCCCCAGCTCCTCCCAGGCAGTGTGGCCTTGGGCATGGCATGCGGCCTCTCTGAGCCTCGGGCTCCTCCAGTAAGACAGGACAGTGAGAGCCACCACAGAAAGCTGTGTGCCACCTCCCTGTGCAGCAGTGAGCAGGGCAGCAGTGGTTCCTGCCCTCGGGGACCTTAATGTCCTGGGTGGAGGGGAGGGGCCCCTGTATGAGCAAGGTCATGGTAGTCTCTTAAGACACAGAGGAGAGGCACAGGAGGGAGTGTGCACGTGAAGGTCTATGAGGCTAGGGGTGGCTCCGAAGTTCATTTAAATGGGTGGTCTGGGAGCGCCTGGGTGGCTCAGTCGTTAAGCATCTCTCTTCGGCTCAGGTCATGATCCCAGGGTCCTGGGATGGAGCCCCACATCGGGCTCCCTGCTCAGTGGGAGGCCTGCTTCTCCCTCTCCCACTGGTCCATCTCTCACTGTCTTTCTCTGTCAAATAAATAAAATCTCTAAAAAAAGAAAGAAAGAAACAATAAAAGGTAAAACGTATCCCCTTAAATAAATAAATAAATAAATGGGTGGTGTAGCAGGCTTCCGAGGAGGTGAATTGGGGCTGACAAGGAGGCCGACTTTCACTTAACTTGGGGAAGAGTGTTCCGGGCAGAGGAAGGGCAGAGGAAGATGCAGTGCAAAGGCCCTGAGGCAGGGATGGAGGGGAGAGCCTCAGATCATGGGTAGAAAAGGACTTTGTAAACTCTGGGGGCTGTGCACTTGCCCTTCCAAGCCTTCTTGGTATTGTCATTATGTCGGTTCTGGGGAGGAGACAGGAATGTCCCATACACTCAAACCGCCGCTGAGGGCCGTCCAGGCATCTGTTCCCCTTCATTTACTCCACCTAGAGAATGCCAGGCTGGCTGGCTAGCCAGCCGAGGTGCGTGGGCCCTTGGACTACAAAGGGTGTTCACTCTGGCCCAACCCGTTTTCTCCTTTGATCCTCCCAATGGCTATGAGGTAGAGAGGAGGGGCGCTCATTATCACTGGGTCCATTTGATGGACGGGCAAACCGAGACCGGGGGTGGACGCTAGATGGTGGCGGTGGCTTGCTGAGATCACCCAGCTCATTAAGGGCAAAACAAAGCCATGTACCCAAGTAGCCTGGTTCCCAGGCAAGTCCATTTCCCCCCCTCAGTCGTCCCTTGAGACCTCCCCCAGGCCTCCCCCAAAAAGCATTTCCCTACCTTACCCCAGCATCTACGTTGGCACCCATAAACCAGCATGCAAACTCCACCAGGAGGTACCAGCCTCCCCCCAGGCTCTCGCCAGAGAAGAATGTGGCCTGACCCTCCCCGCGGGAGCTCTGGCCAGCAGGCCTTGGCAGAAGAGACTCTGGCTGAGTCAACAAGAGACTGGCAGGGGCTCAGCCTGCCCACCGAGTAGAGTCAGAGACCAAGAGGGGGCTGCCCATCTCCTGCCCCTCACTCTCCAGACCACCCACCCTCCTCCTGGTCTCGGCAACCCCCAACCCGCTTAACCCCTACAGGCCTGCCCAGGAGGTGGCCTGGTGAGAATCAGTTGGTCAGTCCCCTGCAGAGAGGTGCTGTGTGACCTCAGGTAGGCTGCTCCACCTCTCTGGGTCTGTTTTCTTACCTGTGAGACCCTCTACTCACCCCTGAGGCTGTCGTTGGCTTTGTGAATGAATCAAGGTTACTCTGCACAGAAAACCACAAGCCACTGTGTCTCTGCGAGCTGCAGGGGGCGCTCCAGAGTCCAAAGGCAAGAGCTGTGGCCTGTTGCCTGTGCCAAGTAGGTACTTCCCGAGCGCTTGCTGGGGTGCGACAACGGAGCCCATGGAACAATGCAGAGAAGGACAAGAAGGCTAAACATCTGCGATCGATCATGACCCACATCCCCAGCCTGTGTGTGCAAAGGTCCTTTCCCAGCTATTTTCCTTGATCACAGGCATTGTCATTCCCATTTTACAGATGAGAAAACTGAGGCCTTTGGAGGTGAAGGAACTGGCCCCATCCATAGCTGGGACTAATGGGAGCCAGGTCTTCTGACTCCTATGGGGAACATTGGGAGAGGGGGATCCCCCGGGGGCCTCTGTGTGCAGCATCAGGAGGTGGAGGAAGGTAGAATGAGCAGGGGTTATAGGGAGTCCATTTTGGCTCCATTTCAGGGAAAAATTCTTGACTGGCAGAGCTGTCCCCTCGGGATGAGCTCCCAGTCACCAGAAAGGTAGAGACAACACCCAGTAGTCAAGACTGCTTCTGAGCAAGTCCAGCACCAGGAGGACGCGTGTGTGGCCCTTCCAAGACACTAAGACTGACGGAACAGGGTCCCTCGTGGCCTCAGAGCCTTTGCCCTCAAGGCAGCCGAGCACTGGGGACACCACAAGCCTGGGCTTGAATCCCGTGGGACCACTTCCACACTGTGAGAGGTTGAGGAAGTCACTTTACCTCCTTGGCCTCAGTTTCCTCGTCTGTACAATGGGGGTGTGAGGATTAGAGCAAACCCAAGTAAAGTGCCCAACCCAGAGCTCAAGCTCGACCCAGACAACTTAGGTGGTGTTTCGTGAATGTTCTTCTGGCTTCTGATAACCTTCCTCTTGCCCTCAGTCTCAGAGAGGAAGGAGAAAACCAGGAGCTGAGAAGAGGTGGCAGGGAGAAGGGTCACTGGATGAACCCAAGACTTGGGAGCCGGGAGCCCCGGGTTTGAGCCCCAGCTCCACCAGGAACAGGATACCTGCTTCCCCTCCTCTGTAAGAGACCAGGTCCTTAAAAGCCCTTCATCGACCCAAGCGAGCCAGCTTTTGTTAGAAGAAAACAGATGGACCCATGCATCCTGGAATGAGCGTCAGGGTGAGAAAGGAACCCCGAACCCCCATCTTGGGGCCACATAAAGCCCCAAGGGCTGGGTGAGGTGGCTGGGGGGAGGTGATCCTGGAGATGGTCAGGCCAAGGCAGCGCTGGCTCCCAGCCCACAGGCCTATCTCTCAAGCCAGGCTGGACCGCAGAGAATAGTCCATTGTTTCTGCTCCTCAAATACTTTTCCTGTCCCCCTTGCCCCTCCTCTCTCCACACCCCACCCCTACCTTGAGAACAAAGATCTCCTGGAAGACCCCCTCCTCACTGCCCTTCCATCTAGGCTCCTGGACGCCTGGCCCAGCTCTGGAGAACCTGGTTCCTTCATCCCTGGGACAACAGGGTCACCAGGTCCAGACCCTTCGGCTGCCCTTCCCCACCTCCTGCGGTTACGGGCCCCTCAGACCCCCACCCCCGCCTCCATCCATCCATCGGACTGTCCTCCTCAGGGGTGGGGCTGGAGGAACTGACCCTACATCCTTCCTAGCCACCGTCCAACTTCTTGTCCTGTTCTCCAAGAGAAAGGGAGCCTGGCTTCCCCGCCCCCATTTCCCTGCAGAGCAGGGAACAAGGAATCAGAGCTGAGTTGGCCTGCAAGGGTCCAGCTGAGAAAACTCTTCCACATGGCCGGCCCTTTTCCCAGAGCCTGGAATTCTAGAGGCGTTTCCGGCCCTGACAGCTGCCTGCCTCCGGGAGCTGAGCTCTCCCTCCAGGCCTCCCAGCCACGCCCTCCCAAATACCCTTGGGATTAACTCCCATCCTAACCCCACAGTTCCAACAAGCCACTCACACCCAGGCATCACCCCTAGAAACAGCTGAGCTGGACAGCCAGGGACTAATCTGCCATCACCTGGCCCTCAGGCCACCCGCCAGCCCCGCGGCGGGGCTGGGGGAGGGGGGGCATTGTCCCTTATCACTCAGTCATCACTCCAGCCGAAGCCTCATGGGGCACACACTCGTGCCAGACACGCACACTTAGTGTACTCAGCCTGGCTCACACGCTTTCTGCTTTGCACAGCTTCACACATCTGTAGAGAGCCCCATCCTGCCTCCTCCAGGAAGCCTTCCTGGGAGCCCTGCCAAGTCCATGCTCTGTCTGAGCCTTCACTGTGTGAGTTTGTGTGTTTCATCATTAGGGCTGGGAGAAGGCACCAGTAGGCACTCAGCAGATGGTCACCCACACCGAAGGCAGCCCTGGGGAGTGTGGCTTCCGGGGACTCCCAGCTCTGCTGTGGGCTGGCTGGGTAGCCCTGACAAGACCTGACTTCTCTGGGCCTCAGTGTCGCCACAGCCCTCTGAGGCCCTGACACTCCACAACCAGTGTTGACTCCTGGGGCCCTCCTGTAAAGAGGAAGGAATGAGAGGATGGGAGTTTCCTTCCAGAAGGGTCTCCATCCCGTGGCTCCCTCAGAGCACATTCCTGTCCTCTAGGTCCACCAGGGGAGAAAGACCTGGGGCTAGCTTGCTGTCTGGTCTATTAGTGAGGAAACCCCAACCAGGCTCCCAAAGCACCCCACTCCCAAAGGCAGCCCTCACTGGGGGCAGAGCAGCAGCCCAAGCTAGCTCAGGCCACAGAGGGCCTGGCATTCAAGGCTTCTATCCCATCCCCCATAGTAGACCCTTCCTAGCTCATCCTCTACCCTTCTGGCCCCTGTTCTCTACCCAGCTCACCTATGGGCTATGATTCCCCAAGATATGAAGCACAGTTCAAATACCACCTCCTCCAGGAAGCCTCCCTGGGCCTCCTCAATCAGTCCACTGGCTCCCTGGCCCCTTCTGCCACCGTTTTGACCCTTCGTCCTCACCAGTATCTTCCCTGTGTCTTCCCTACCAGACCAGAAGTCTCTGGAGAATAGGAACGACATGCCTTACTCACAGCTGCCTCCTCACAAGACACCCCGCCTGGGGCCCTGACCCACAGCAGGAACTTACTTAAAATGTATTAAACGAAATCATCTTTGGGGAAAGAAAATAATAGTAACTGTCTTTCCTTGAGCAGTAACTATACAGGTCAGGCAGTGAACGTTCTAGCCCATCACAGACAACACAAATGAGGCCCAGGCAAAAAAGCGGCTTGTCCAAGGTCACTTTGCTAGTGAGAGGCAAAGCCGGGATTTGGATATGGGTTGGTCCAACTTGCAGATACACGCTGGGCTATACAGGTTAGAGCATTAAGTTGGGGGGGGGGACATGTAACCCCCTCAGTGCCATTGCCAGTCTACCCTAGCAGACGACATAATCTGTCTCATGAAATTCCTCAGGCACCCAGTGCTGTCCCCTCCCCCTGCAACGCCTAGGCATGTCTGAGACCCTGCCAGGAGTCTGGCCCACAGAGTCTCCCTAGAGTGGTCCTAGGAGGAGGGCTCCTGCCCTTATGGTGAGGGCAGTCAAGTTCAGGGTACAAGGATCCCCTTCGGATGCTGCCTGTGACCATGCACTTCCCCAAATGTGCCAGGAGTACTGGGAGACCCTCTCCTGGGAGACCTCGCAGGCCAACAGACATCAATATGCAGGACGGACCCGGTGCAGGGGAGAGGCTCGCTCTGAAGGAGGACCTCCAGGAGGAGGCGATATTTCAAAGCAGCCCATCAAGGATGTTTTGCCCCAGGGTGACCCACTGATGGAGGTGAGCGAGGTCTGTGAATGTGAGAAAGATGAAGAAGACAAGTTCAGAGACCATTGCTGGTCCGCAGAAACCAGGTGTGAGTCGAAGTAAGGGTTTGGACAGAATGGACAGGGGAAAGAAGGAGTGAGCACGGGAAAGGGTACGGGGGTGGGTGGGGCTAGTGGGTCAGCTGAGGAGTGGCTAAGTGGTTAGGTGATTGGAGGGGTAACAGGTCAACAGATGGGTGAGTGGGTGGATGAAGAGAGGGTGGAGGGGGAGTCGAGGGACAGATACGAGCGTGGGTGGCATGCGGGAGGATGGAATGGTGACTGCATCCGTAGATGGATGGACCACTGGCTGCTCAGGAGAGAGAGTACCGCGAACACCCATCAATGGGCCAAAAAGCCCAGGCAGACTTTGGGATGGAAAGGGTACGTGCTACACTCCCTAAGGAGGGGCTGGGATGAGGGCTGATAGATGTGGCCAAGCCAACTCACTCCGCTCAAGGATCCCACTCCAAACCTCACTGGAGCCGGGTGGGCAGCCACTGGCATTCTTGAGTCCCCAAGAGGGAAGTGTCCCTCTCTAGCTGTTCCCTGAGAGGACACCCGGCCCAGAAACTGCCTCCTGTGCATAAGCCCCAAGCCTCAGCCCACCCAGTCTGCAGGGGTGAGTTGAGGGGGCAGCTGAGCTCTGTGATTCAGCCCAACTCCACCCTCCTCCCCACCCGCAGCCCCCTTCCTCCGGGACAGAGGAGGAGCTACTAGTGGCTCCTGAATTCTAGGCAGCCAGAACCCACTAGCAGCTCCCAGTCCCTGGCTGGGACACATTTGTTCTGCATTCTACACGGTGATTACAGCTCCCCAGGGTTAACCCGTGCACTCCTGGACACAGACAGCCCCTCCACAGGGGAAGGAAAGGGACCCTGAGAAATTTGGTGGAGGAAAAAAAAAGCACCGGAAATGGGGACTACCTAGCCTTTCATCCTTCATAAGGGTGCCAAGATCCCTCCAATCCACCCATTTTCCAAAGGGAAAAACTGAGTTGGATCCTTAAATCAGGAGTAGAGCAAGGAACAGGAACACAGCCTACATGGAGAGGTAACTTCTATCTGGAGAGAGGCTTTGAATGAAGGTAGAGAGCATCTCTTAGCCTCAGTTTACCTATCTGTAAAATGGGGCCCAAAAAAAAAAATTCCTGGGCGCCTGGGTGGCTCAGTGGGTTAAAGCTTCTGCCTTTGGCTCAGGTCATGATCTCAGGGTCCTGGGATCGAGTCCCACATCGGGCTCTCTGCTCGGCAGGGAGCCTGCTTCCTCCTCTCTCTCTCTCTGCCTGCCTCTCTGCCTACTTGTGATCTCTCTCTGTCAAATAAATAAATAAAATCTTTAAAAAAAAAAAAATTCCTGACTCACAGACCGCCTTGCCATGTGCTAGTGGAGACCAAGTACCTCGCACATAGAAGGAAGGTTCTCAGCCACTGGTTCCCTGCCCCCAGTCCGGAGCTGGAGAGGATGGAGGGAGTGTGCAGCAGGCTGTAAGCATTCCCACTAAGACTGCCTTCTCAGCCATCTCTGGGGCTGGCGACAAGTAGCAAATATCTGTCCTGGTATATACCATTTTACAGACAAGAAACTAGAGGATCAGAGAGGCCAAGTGCCTTTCCCCCAGTCACACAGTGCCTGGGAAGCCGCTTGAGCCAAGTTTTGGGTTCAAGGCCTTTGACACGGCACTAAATTGCTTCCTTTGCTAGTTGTTCTGGGGATCCTCTGGCTACAATGCCAAGTAATTTATTGTCTAAATAGGTCACCTTTGAGAGTAAAAGGAACTGTTGTTAATACGCTGAGGGGGCGCTTGGCTGCGTGAGCAACTCTTGATACGACGGTTGTAAGTTCAAGCCCCACACAGGGTATAGAGATTACTTAAAAATAAAACCTTAGAGGTGCCTGGGTTGCTCAGTTGGTTAAGTGTCCTGCTCCGGACTTCAGCTCAGGTCATGGTTTCAGGGTTGTGGGATCCGGCCCAGTGTCAGGCTCTGTGCTTGGCATGGAGTCTGCTTGAGATTGTCTCTCCCTCTGCCTCCTCCCCTCTCCTCTCTCTCTCTCTCTCAGATAAACAACTCTTTAAAAAAAATTTTAATAACATCTTTTAAAAGATAAAATCATTGTGCTGGGCCCAACCTGGGCAAACAGGGAAGTATGGCCATCGTGCGAGAGCAGGAAGCTTTGGGCAAATCACTGCACGTCTCTGCAAAACGGACACGAGGCACTATTGTCCCTATGGGGCTCTCATGAGGGTTAAATGTGGCAGTGCCTGTAAGAGGCTGTAAGGGACTAGTAGACACTCGGTGCTCAATAAATGCTGGTTATTACTACCACTATTAATGATAACAGCCCCTAGTCCCTGCCCCCGTCACCGTCCTTGCAGTCCATTCCTGGCTCAAAGAAAGGGCTTCCAAATACACATCTGACTCACACTGCCGGCTGGCTCCCCATCCTGCCCGGGAGAGGCTGGACTCCCGGCCCAAGGTTAAGCCCCCACCACCTGGCCCAGTTCTCTCCCTGCCCCCATTCCTGCCTCTCAGGGGTAGTCTCCCTTCTTCTTCAGCCATGCTCTTCAGCACCCCGAGACTGTCCCCAGTTCCCCCCCAGGACAAATCACCTCCGAGCCGGACCCCGAGGAAAGGGCTCTGACCCTCGGGAGGCTCAGTCCTCCTGCTGTGCCACTCGAGCAGATGCTGGGAATTCTTCGGGCCTCAGTTTCCCCACCTGTTCCTCTGTCCATCTGGGGAAATAACCCCGTGCCTTGGTGGTCAGTGTGAGGATTCAGGGAGCCAAAGCCAGAGGTTGAGCCCTCTGTCAACAGCAAAACCTTGTCTCCTCCACCTGAGGGCAAACACAGCCCTCCTCCCCAGCCCGGACAGAACACTCAGACAACTTCCTCTGGCAACACCCGCCTCCTCCAGGAGATCCTTAGCTCCAAATCTTTGCTTGTGCCCTTCCCCTCCGTTCCCCCTGCCTACGTGTCCCTTACAGCTTAAGTCTGCTATCACCTTTGCCCTTGCTGGGCCCCTACTCTCCCCTGAAGGCTGTTAGGGGTCTCTGTGCAATGACAGCCCCGGGAACCTTCTGCCTGTCCCCAAGGAATTCACAGTATCAGAGAAGGGGGGGAAATAAAAAGAGAGAGAGACAGAGACAGGGATCAGAGCTCTATCTTTCCTCCTTGAGGACCTGTGCAGGGCAGTTCCCTGCCCCTCCCAGCTGGGGTTGGGGGATGCTCAATAAAGCTTTTGGAACCCATCCGTCTCAGGTGTGGTCTTACCACCACTGCGCACCTGTTCAGCAGGCCTCCTAGGTGCTGACAGAGCAGAGAACAGCTAAGAACATAACATCTGATGCCTACTATTATCCTATTTTACAGATGGGAAACTGAGGGCCAGGAAGGATAAGCAGTGACTAGGCCCGGGAGGAAACCAGGCGGTTGGGTTCTAGGGCGCCCATCCTTGACTACCACACCACACACCACTCTACAAGTTGCCTACCGGGATCTGCTCACGGGTCTGGCTCAGTCAGGTCTTGTCCCAGCACCCCTGAGGCCTGCACTGGACTGAAAAGAATCCGGGATTGGGAGAAAGGCAGTGGGCATCCCAACTTGTAGAGCTCAGGGTCTACGCGGGTCTTCCCGGCATTCAAGGCCCCGAGACCCGAAAGGATGGGCTGGGGAGGCCAGGAGCCAGAGTCCTCAGGTCTGGGCGCCCCGAGGCCCCGCGGGGAGCCAATGGGGGAGGGGAGGGCTGCCGACGACGCGCGTCTCCCCACCCCCCGCCCGCCCCCGGGCACCCGCACTTTCCCCGGATCCCCCCTGCCCGGGGCCGCGGGCCAGAATCCCGGCCCCGCGCCCCGGCCGCCCCCCCTCCGGCTCTCACCGCCCTTCGGGGCGGCCCGACTGGTGCCCCGGAGGGGGCCCGGCCCCGCCCGCGGGCGGGAGGAGCGAAGCGCGGGGAGGGAGCGCGCCCACACCCCGCCCCCGCCCCCGGAGCCAGCCCGCGGAGCCCGCGGCCAGGGCGGCGCAGACCGGCCCAGCCACTCGCCCGGGCTGCGCGCCGCGACGCGCTGCCGCCACCCCTGCCGGCGCGTCCGCCCCTCGGCCCCCGGTCCCCGGCCCCCGGGGCTCGCGGAGCGAAGGTAACAGCGCCACCTGGGTGGGCGTGGACGCCGGCTGGGGTAGGGGGAACCCGGCACCCTCCTAGGCGCCCGGGGGCTGGGGTGGGGGCGAGGCCAGGCGGCCCAAGGCGCTCCTGGTGTCAACAAGGAAGGCCCAAACGCCGACCTCGGGAGCGGCGCGGGGTCCCTCCAAGTTTGGGGGTTGTTTTGTACTGTCCCCGGCGAGCGGAGGGGCGCAGAGTTGGGGTGGGTGAGCGATAAAGCGGGCTGCGGGAGGAGGGGGCGAGCGGAGGGCCGTCTACGCTCCTTCCTGCCCTGGGAAAGGAAGGGAAGGAACGGGGAGGGGGCGATGTCCCGGAACGTCGGGCCCCTTGGCGAGGCCGGCGTGGAGAGCGGGAAGTGGGGGGCGGGAGGGACCGCTGGGGAGATGGACCAGGCACCCTGCCCCCTCCCCAACCGCCGCATTCCAAGCCGAGCAGCGGATGAGGTCATCCCGTCCGGTTCCCCTCGGGCCACGGCAGCCGGCTGTCCCCTTCTCCCGCGGAGCGACCCTCCCCATTCTAAACCCCTGCCTCCCAGAGGGAATGTTTTATGGCCAAAGTCTTCACGGCACTTCCAACGCCAACTGGCCTCGAGATTGCTCTGTCCTTGCCTCTACCAGGCAAGACCCACGAAGTCTGAAGCCCATTTTCTAGACCAGGAAACTGAGGCCTAGAGAGGTAGAGGGACCCGCCGGAGGCCGCGCCAAGCGCCTTTCGGGGACTGGAAACCAGGACTGGGGGACACTTGGTCCGTGGCCAATCCCCTCCCCGAGTAGAGGGCTTTGGCCCTAACTTGGAGTGGTGGGCCAAGAAATGTCTCCCCCTGCCCCCCACGCTCTTCCCTCTCACTCCCCTGTGGCCCTTGGTGCTCCCTCCTAACCCCCTCAGACTCCAGGAACTTCGGACTTCGAAGCGACTTTGGACAGCTTGATGCCCTTTTCCTGGTTTCAGTTTGCCCGTCTCTCCACGTGCGGGGGTTGTGGGGGCTTTAAGGGCTACGAGGGTCCCCAGGGAGTTAATCTTTTATTCTAGGGCCAGTCCTGACCCAGGCAGGGCCGCGCTGTCCAGCGGTACTGGTGGTGTTACCTAGCTGGACACCGGTGGCGAGGGGGCTGTGTGCATGTGCGTGGCCTTTCTGGTGACAGGTGGCGCGCTGGCAGGCACGCGGATGACCCCCAGGTGAGACCGAGGGTGCAGCCTCCCCGCCTCTGTCCTCCCCCAATGTCAGACCGCCCCCTCCCTCCACCGCACCACGGAGCCTCCACAGCGGCCCCTGTCGGCCGCTGTGAAGCGTGGTCCCTGCTTCCCGCCTCAAACCTTGTCCTTTGCGGTCATGACCACCATTGAGTAACCTCTTCCCAAGTGCTTCCGCCTGACTATCCTCTGTAGACTAAATACAAGGACTGCTGGGACCTTGAGGCCGCTCGCTGACCACTCTTGCCTGGGTCACGGGCACTGAATCCACACAGCTGAGTCTTCTGCCTCCCAGGCCTGCCCTTTCTGAGTTCAGCTGCTGGGTATTACCTCCTCCAACAACCCTCACTGGGCCCTTGTGGTCCTGCCTCTGCCCTGGCATTTACTAGTGATGGTGACAGAATCCCAGGGGGGCTCCCGGCCACGGCACTTTCTTTGCTCTGTGACTTGGGGCCTGTCAGTCACCTTTTCTGCACCTCATTTTGTTCCCCTGTAAAATGGGTGTCCTGAGCGTTAACAGGTAGTAATTCTGGGCTGGTGGGAGGAAGTAGGCCTTGCACCGGGACACCCGGAGCCCCTTTTCCTCCAGGGCCAGGTGGGTGCATCTGATCTTCCCCCAATAAACCCTGCAGTCAGCACCTGGGGCCAAGTAGCTGGAACCAAGGGGGCCCCGAATGAGAGGTGTTAGTGCTGGCATGTTGGGTTTGCGCTCAGGCTGCTCTGCTCCAGGAACTGGGGCTTTTACAGCGCCTCTGGGGAAGTACCAGCTCTTGATGTTTGTACTTGTTTTCCACGTGGGAAAAGAGGTCCCCAGTAGCAATGCCCTGCCCTTGACCCCACAACCACTCTACAGGCAGGGTCTCTTTCTTGCAGGGTGCAAGGTAGAGGGTGAGGACAGACCTTCCAGAGGCATCTGGGAGGCAGGAGCATCCTAAGACTGGGGCAGAAGCTGGGCTCGCAAGTCAAAGTGGCCGTGGGGATTCGGTGGGCACCAGGGTCCCTTTTGCTGAGACAAGAGCAGCTACTTCGAGGTGGGGACTGGGAGAGCAGTGGGTATAGCCACAAGGCAGACATAGGGACCCCTCAAATGGCATCTCAGGGTGACCCCCCCCCAGTTCCTTCCCCCTCCCAAAAAGTCATCCCTCATCTCTGCAGAGTTCGGAAACCTGGCCCCTGCCGTGTACCGGCTAGGTGACCTTAGCCAAGTCCCTTCCCTCTGCACCTTGGCTCTCCCTGTAAAAATGGGCTAACCCCTCAGCTTTGCGGGGCTCTAGGAGTCCGATGACGTCATGTACTGGTTGGCCAACTGCAGAGTGCTCCGTAACTTAGCAAACATTCCACGAGGACTTGGTGCCGGGGGTGCCAGGGAAAAGGATGATTCACACAGCCCCCCCCCCAGGGGGAGGAGTTAGCGTTGGGGGAGGATCCGAAGGTGGGAAGGCAAGAGAATGTAGTCAGAGAACAAAGCAAGCTTTGTTTTATTGCTTTCTTTGTTTTTATCTTGTTATTTAACCTATTTTGAATTTCAAATAACATTGAGAGGGCAGTATTGAGATTTTTCTGCTTGGAGGTGGCTGCAAAATTAAAAAAAAAAAAAAAGTTGAGGCACAGATCTAGGTGTTCTTGTTAAGGATTATTATCAGCTTTTATCAGCTGAGGTCCCAGGCCCTTGGCAGTAGGTGACTTGCTCAAGGTCATACACTGAAGCTTTTTCCCACCCACCCACCTACCTGCCCTCCCTTGGAAGGTGGCAAGGGGTGATCTTTCGGCAGGAAGGTCGTTGTAGCTATCTCCTGCGATTGAACCCCTGTTGATAAGGCACTTGCCATGTGCAGATCCAAGCTGGGTGCCAGGAGGGAGGGAGACAGGAACCTGGAGACATCGGCCACACCTTCACAGTGTGTTGCCAATTTGGGGAAATAAGAACAGGCTCCAGGAGCCAGTCAAAGGCTATGTGAGTCAGAGGCTCTGAGTTCAAGTTTTGACTAGCTCTCTTGACGTGACCTGAGTTTAAGTCTTGACTGGCTCTCTTGAGATGACCTTGGACCCTCTCTGGGCCACAGGAAAACCAGAGATCAGACCACAGGCTCATAGGCCTTCTCCAGGGATGGGATCAGACCAAGAGGAGCTTAGAGAAGGATGGGGCCGGGCGGGGGGTCGGGGGGGGGGTGGAGAGTGAGGAATAGCTTCTGGCACCAACCTGACAGCAAGTCTCCTGCCTCAATTTGAAAATAGTAAAGTTCTTCCCTGCAGGCCTGCTCAGAGCCTTGAATCTGCTCAGGCATGCAATCAACAGCTGGGAAAAGCCACTTTTGACCACAGGATCCTTTTTCTGGGAAGCACCTTGAAGGTGGAGGGTTCTGAGAAACCTTGGTGCAGGCTATTTACACAGAAGTTCCCAAATTCCGTGTGGCAGGACACCACCTCCTTCCTGGCCTCTCTGAGTGGAAGAAAGTTTAACCCACAGAGAAGGAGGGTGATTTGCTCAACCTGGCAGCCGAGGAGACTGTAGCTTGGGGCTCAAGGACTCTGAGTTGGTGGGGCAGAGTAAGGGATGGGCTGTGCCTTGGCCTTTTTTTTTTTTTTTAACAGAAGAAACTTTTTTTTTTTTAAGATTTTATTTATTTAGTTGACACAGAGACACAGCGGGAGAGGGAACACAAGCAAGGCAAGTGAGAGGGAGAAGCAGGCTTTCCACTGAGCAGGAAGCCCGATTCGGGGCTCAATCCTAGGACCCTGGAATCATGACCTGAGCCAAAGGCAGACGCTTAATGGCTGAACCACCCAGGCGCCCCTGCCTTGGCCTTTTGACCGTGTAGACTCATGCAAGTCTGTTCACTTCTCGTTGCTGCCATTGCTGTAAAACAGTGCCTCCTCCCTCAGGGCTGTCTTGTGAGTTTCATTAGTGACAGAGGTAATTTATCAGCACTTAGTAGGTGCATCGCAGATGGGTGGCTATAAGGACCATCCACGCTTTTTCCTGCTGCACATCTCGAGTGGACAGCTGGGTGGATTATTCTGTCCCCCCTCCCAGTGGACCCTGCTCAGTGGCAACCACAATGCCGACCTAACCCCTGTCGTTTCCTTTGCCTACTCTTTAATGTCAGGTGCCCAGAATTATACAGCGTGTCCTCCTCGTGCACTGGTGACCCCCATCTCTGTCCGGTGGGTGTAGTCCCCTCCCTCGAGATGATTTGGACCCAGGATCCCCTGGGCCCACCATCATTTTCTCTCTTTCTTTCAGGAATCTACCCCTGGGCAGAGAGGGGCTGACCACACTCAAGACACAACCTGTCCCTTCCCTGTTCTGAGACTGAACACCTACAGGGGCTTCCTCGGGGCCAGGAGGCAGGCCCCAGGGAGAGAACAGCCATGGGCCTTCCATAGCCGCAGCCTTTGGGGGTGACCCCTTAGGAGCTCAGGGGGCGAGGGGGGCAGCTTTCTGCAGGGAAGGAGGGAGCTGAGACGTGGACCCCAAGCCCAAGCCCCGGGCAGGGGCATGGACCAGCAGCGGTGAAGAGCCAGAACTGATGCCAGGCCCCCAGGGGGCAGGAAGAGCCCCCGCCATGAGCCTGGGCAAGCTCTCACCCGTGGGCTGGGTGTCCAGCTCCCATGGGAAGAGGCGGCTAACAGCAGACATGATCAGCCCCCCGCTCGGGGACTTCCGCCACACCATGCACGTGGGCCGTGGCGGGGATGTCTTCGGCGACACCTCCTTTCTCAGCAACCACGGGGGCAACTCGGGGAGCACTCACCGCTCACCCCGAAGCTTCCTGGCCAAGAAGCTCCAGCAGGTGCGGCGGGTGGGGGCTCCGCCCCGGCGGATGGCCTCCCCGCCCGCACCCTCCCCTGCTCCACCCGCGGTCTCCCCGATCATCAAGAACGCCATCTCCCTGCCCCAGCTCAACCAGGCCGCCTACGACAGCCTCGTGGTGGGCAAATTCACCTTCGACCGCAGCCCTGCCAGCTCCATGGACGGCCGCTCCAGTTACGGTGAGGGCCCGGGCTCGATGCTTGTTCTGTAGGTGCTGAAAGGGTTTGATGGGTCAGCCCAGCCTCCGAGTGGCCGCTTTTCCCCCGCGTTAGTTTGGTTTCCCCACGGAGGCCAGGCCCAGTCTACAGACCGTGGATGGGGTGGGGGGCCAAGGGGGACAAGCCAGCTTACTCCCCAAAACCCAAAACACACTGAGGTTGAGAGGTGAGGAGCTTGGGTTGGAGTCCTATGGGCCTCTAACCTGCCCCGCTGTGTCTGGGCCCCTGGCTGAGCCAGCCCATCCTCTCCTGTCCCCTTCAACCGAAGCAGCCCTCTTGAATCAGAATGACAGAGTGGAGAGACTGGGATTCTGGACTCAGGATTAAAATCCTGGTTCTGCTTGATGTCCGACAAGCCAGCTGACCTCTATCAGGTCAAGGCCTGGCCTGTATCATGGGTCCACGAGGGTCATTGCTGGGATCCACAGATGGGATAACATGCATCAGGTATGGCCCCGAGTCGCAGAGTAGGTGCTTAGGACACAGGACTCACTGCTGTGTTCTTACTTGAACAGAAGTTCCTGTAACTTGGCCAGTTTGGAAGAAACACTCCCAGGGACAAAAGCCATAGGTCCCTCCTGCTGTGGAGGCACGTGGCCAGGGCCACTTGGGAGCCACTGCTCAGCTCACCTGGGAAGTGGAGCCCCTGCTGCCCCCTGGTGGCCATTCCCTGCCATGTGGCTTTGCCTCACTGCCCCGGGGCTTCCTCCAGGGCTCCGCCTCCCCCCTGCGCTGCTCAGATCTCCCTTGGGGGGCTGGTCCGCAGTAAACACCCCAGGCCTCCGGCCTGGCGGTCCTGGAGTGAGAGTGTGGTCCAGAGGTCCTTCGCAGGGCATCTGCCTGTCCTTTCAGTCCTTGATTTCTGTGCAGTCAGATCCTGGTTGCTGGTTCTTTCCCTGTGCCTACAAAACAGCCCACGAGCTGTGGGTTCGCCTGCAACCCTCGGCCCCTGTCATGGAAGGGGACCAGCGACCATGACCATCAGTTGGGAATGAGAGCCAGGAGGTTTGAGCTCCAGGCTTGGCTCCACCCCCTCAAACTCTGTGACCCAGGGCAAGCCTTTCCCCTGGTCTCCAACTAAGTCCTGCTTTCTTAATCTGCCAAATGGGAATGAGGACTGTGTGTCCACTTTCCACTTCTAGACTTGATAAGAAGATCCTGTGAGAGACTCCAGGGTTCACTATATTGGAAAGGGGAGAAACTGAGGCCAGATGGGAGAGCGACATGCTAGAGGCCACTTAGCGACCTGGGCCCGGTCCTGGCTATCCCCTCCCCAGTTCCTGGTTAGGGACCCCAGCTATGACCCTGCTCCCCGTTTTTCTTCCAGGCGTGGACTCTGGGTTCTGCACTATCTCCCGCCTGCCTCGCCAGGAAAAGCCTCGTGACCGAGACCGTGATAGTACCTTCCCCCCGGAGTCCGGGCTTCACCGCTCTGACTCCCTCCTGTCCTTCCACCTGGACCTCGACCTTGGCCCGTCTCTCCTCAGTGAGCTGCTTGGGGTCATGAGCCTTTCAGAAGCCTCTGCAGCTGAGACCCCAGCCCCCAACACAAGCCCCCCGGCCCCTGCATCAAGCCCCCAGTCCCATGGACACTGCCCCAATGGGGTAACTACTGGGTTGGGCCCAGCAGCTGAGATGAGGGCCAGCCCGGTGGAAGAGGATCCCCGTGCACCTGCTCACATGGCCCCTGGCAGGCACTGGGGAGCAAGCTGGGGGGACAGGGACAGGGACAGGCAGGGCAGCCACCACCACACTGAGATAGATTCCTGGCCAGAGCCCAGGAAGGTGCTTCCCCAGGCTCGGGCTTCTTGGGAGAGCCTGGACGAAGAGTGGGGGGCTCCCCAGGCAGCCAGCAGGACCCCCGTGCCCAGCACAGTGCAAGCAAACACCTTCGAGTTTGCTGATGCTGAGGAGGACGATGAAGTCAAGGTGTGAGCTCAGGATCCTGCCTGGGCCCAGGGCACCGCCCGGGAAGAGCCCAGGTGCAGAGCCTGCACCCTACAACTGGGTCTCCCGGTGACTGATGGGAGAGCCGAGTCGCCCCCAAGCTCCTCCGCACCTCTGCAGGACAGACGAGGGAGAGAGGCCAGAGGAGACCAGGCTCCTTCTGGGTCCTGCTGGGCTGCCTCGCCCTGCTCCCCCTGCCACTCTGGACCCACGGCCATTCCTGAGGCCCACCCCCACCCCTGTGCCACCCCCCGCTGCTTGTGGAGGGCCCAGCCTCACAGTGCAGCCTTTGTGCTGGAAAAACTGTCCTTGCTGGGGGTGGAAGGGGGGGCAGCGGGGTGCATACCACACAGGGCCTTTGTCTCCTCTCCCAAAGGGACTGCCTGTCCCTAGCTCATCCTAGAGCTGCCCCCAGCAGGGTCCCTGCTGCATGCCCAAGAGCCCCAGCCCTTGCCTAAGGTTGCTTCCCTGACATTACAAACCTAATCCCTGGCTTATCCCAAACGTCTCAGAGAAAAGTCAGGTGTGACCTCACAGGGGAGGCATCCCATCTTCCTGTGCACCCCAGACCCACTTCTGGGTCCTGATTAAAAAAAGCTTTTTTTAAAAAGTGTCCTGCAAGATACTTGGGGACCTGGGAGAACAGGGTCCCCTCCACCTGCTTAAACAGCCTACCATCATGTTTGGAAGACCAAAGAATCACACTTTCTCCCCCCCCCATCACCCACACCCCCGGGGGGCCCCCAGTGAGGGGAGGGGCCAAGGCAGGGGGTAATGAGTAACCAGGTTGGAATGAATGTTCCCGCGATAAAGAGGCGCAGGTGGGAGCCTTATCTACAGTTCCTGGAACAGCCCCTGGCCCAGGTGCCTGGAACCAGGGCCTGCCCCGTGATCCCAGGGGGGCAGCTTGGCGCTTGGCCTGGTGATAATCAGAGACAAATAGGCAGACGTGGGTGCTTGCAAGTGTTTGGGAGCACGTCCCGACCCCCACCCTGCAGCCCCATGACCTCGAGCCTCAGTTTCCTTCTCTGTAGCATGAGAATGCTGAGGGCGTGACAATGTATGGAAAACACTGGCCATGGAAAGACTGGCTAAAGACAGGTTCTTTTTGTTGGTTCTTAGCCTTAGGGAAGGAGAGGAGGGGCCCAGGGGCAGGAACCGCTGGTCCTGTGTGAGTGGGTAGAGAAGTCCAGGAGAGGGCATCTGCACCCGGGGTCCTCACTCCAGGGAGGTGCTGTCCCCTTAGTTGATCTTGAAGGAGGAGACGCTCAGCCCGTCCAGCACGCTCAGGTAGCTCAGGTGGCTGTGGCCCAGCCTGTTGGGAAAGGTCAGCTGGTGCCCATCTGGCAGCTTCACTTCGAATCCGTCATTCCCAAAGGTCACGGAGATCTGTGGAGGGAGGAGGGTTTCAGGGAGGCAGGAGGCCCCAGAAGTGGGCCTGGGCGGCCCGCGGTGGCTCATAACAGTGTCAACACATGTCTAGGCCAGGGGGCCCTACCCTCTGGGCTCTCCCAGTGACTTCCTCCTCAGGCGCCTTTCCCCTTCGACCTCACCTTGACCTCTGACCCGGGGCTGAAGCACATGTGACCTTCCCGTTGCTCCTCCCCCCAGCTGCCATCCCGCGAGTTGCAGACGATAGTGGAGTCATTGAAGCGTGGGTTGAAATGCAGGTTGAGCTGCTCCGACCCCTGGCCCAGATTGATCACAAATCTGCGGGGAAAAGGGTGACAAGTCAGGATTGGGGAAGAAGGGGGCAGGGGAGCTGGAGGCCAGCTCTGGGGAAAACGGCTTGGCTTGACCACAAGCTGAAAGGATCACGAGAGAAAGTTGTTCATTGCAGCCCGTGCCTTAAAACCCGGTCAAAGTTAGCATGGGCAGTACTGAGTTCCGTTTGGTGCCCGGACTCAGGCTCTGGACAGGAGGGTCACTGAGAGGGACAGTCTCCGGGATGGGAGATGCCCATCCTGGGGGGGGGGCGGGGGACTGCTGTCCTCAGGTATCTGGAGGCCTATTAAGTTTGACCCTAAACATTTTAAACGTTAAATGTGAGCTCCCCGTCATTGCAGGTTCTCGATCAGGGCTTGTGTGAGTTCTTGAAAGCATCACTACAGCCTGACTTAGGCTGTCAAGGTGCCCGAGAGTAGGACATGCTGAGTCACAAAGAAGGTGCCTTCAGAGGGGGGTCTCAGACCCGAGGGCTCACAAATGTCTGTAAACTTGAGGAACCCAAATAGGAGGAGGGGGTGACCTTGCTCTTGGCTCCTCCCACCTACATTAGGCCGCCCCTCCCCAACCAAAAGTTCGTGGAGATCGGCCCCAAGAAATTCTCTACCGGTTCTGCACACAGGTAGACCCTGATGCTGAGCTGCAACACGGGGAGGGTCACTGAGGCCCCTTCTAATGGAGAGGAGGCAAGTGAGACCCCTTCGCGCCCCCTGGTGGCTGTCTCTGTTGTAACGTGAGAGGCTGGCCCTCTGCCTGTTCAGCGGGGTAAAGAGGGTGATGGAGGGGGCGGGGGTGGGGTTTCAATAGATACACCTGACCCCTGGGGGACTGGGCAGAGCTCCAGGGGCTTCTCCACCTGCCCCTTCAACATTTTGGGGGACCATCTTTGGGGAGTTGAGCATATAGCATGAGCTGTGAAATTCTGAGGGTCCCCAAGCAGCCTCAGCCATGAAGGCAGGCCCCCTCACAGGAGGGGAACCAGCGGGGGCATGGGAGGGTGTGAGAATGAGCAAGGATGTAAAAAAGGCCCCTTTGGCCTGAGGTCGCTGTTCTCTGTGTGCACCTCACAGGGCTGCCCTGCTGGCTGCCAACTTCCAGGCCTGTTGGGGCCTGTGGACAGTTCCCCTGCCCCCTTCTGCCCCACCCCATCCCCGGCTCCCTGCCCCTCTCCTTGCTCACCCATCAGCATCACTGGCAATCTTGCCCTTGATCTTCAGGGTTGTCCCCAACTTCATGTCCATGTTCGTTATCTCAAATTTTCCCTGTGCCGACAGAGAAGCATTCCACAAAAAGCCCATCACACATGTGCCCAGAGCCTTTCTGCTGGCGGCGCCCATTCACGAGCATTGTCTCATGGGGCTGCACACTCGAGGACACTGAGCTGGGAAGGGTTCTCCCACCATTAATATAAGAGATTTGGACTGGGTGACTCTTTGGAGCAGGAGGGAAGAGAGGGCAGGGATGGGATGAGTGGAGAAGCGGAAAGAGGTCGGGAAGGTCTCTGGGCCACAGAGCCCACCCCCCCCACCGAGGCCGACGACAGGGACGACATCATCCCTGCCACACATGACCCCACCCGTGGCATTCACCTTCTGCACCTTTTTTTTTTTCTTTTTTAAGATGGTATTTATTTATTTGACAGAGAGATAGCAAGCACAAGTAGGCAGAGCGGCAGGCAGAGGGAGAGCGAGAAGCAGGCTCCCCGATGTGCAGGGACCCCCTAAATCCCAAGACCCTGGGATCATGACCTGAGCTGAAGGTAGCTGCTCAACCGACTGAGCCACCCAGGCGCCCCACACATTCTGCATCTTATTCGTACTGGCTTGAACGGTGTTTCCTAAAAAGTCACGGCCACCTAACACCTGAGGCTGTGACCTATCTGGAGATAGGGTCTTTGCAGATGCAATCAAGTTAAGAATTGCTTAGGGCGGGCCTTAAGCCCAATATGATTGGCATCCTGATAAGCAAAGGGAAAGTGGGTCCAAGGGCACAGACATGCAGAGGAGAAGGCTCCGAGGACAGAGGCAGAGATGGGAGTCGTCCGGCCACAGCAAGGACCACCGGACTCCCTGCAACCACCGGAAGCTGGAAGACACCAGAAAGGATCCTTGCCTGGAGCCTTCAGGGGAGACCTGACCCTGCTGACCCCTGGATTTCAGACTTCTACCCTCTGAAACTCTGAATCAATGTGTTAACGGCAGCCACGGGACACTAAGACTCCTTCTGATCCTCAGACGCCGTCTGTGACCAGTTCCACAAAGGCAGGAAACTGAGGCTCAGAGAGGGAGAGTGACTTGTCTGAAGCCACACAGGCAACTATGAGAGAGAACCAGGGACCGCAAAGAAGATCCACTCAAACTCCTGCACTTCACAGGCTGTGACCTTGGGCCACTTCCTCCCCCAGCCTCAGTTTCTTCATCTTTGGAAAGCTCAGTCGAGAGGCACCTGGATGGCTCCGCCGGTTCGCCTGCCTTGGTCTCAGGTCACGATCTCGGAGTCCTGAGTTTGAGGCCCGGCTCAGCAGGGAGTCTGTTTCTCCTTCTGCCCCTCCCCCTGCTCGTGTGCATGCTCGCTCGCTCTCTCTCTCTCTCTCTCTCAAATAAATAAATAATTTTCTAAAAACTCGGTGTTGGCAATTATTATTACTCCTAATATTATTATTACTATTATGGATAAGCAACGGAGTATAGAGATGGGGAGAGGCAGGTGCGGGCCCACTGCAGGGTGGTGGAAAGAGCAGAAAACATCCCTGCGGCAGGGCGTGGAGACCGTCTGTCTGTCCGTCCCACTCGGTCACTATACAGGTAGGGAAACCGAGGCCCAGAGTAGGGCAGCGATGCTCTGCTCCAGCCCCCCTCCCCACCAAGCCGCTGTGCTCAGGCAGAGATCCGGGAACAGAGGAGGGGAGCAGCCGGGAAGCCGGCATCCTCACCGACATGGTGGCAGCTCCTGGCCGCTGCTCTCAGGGACTCCTGAAGGCCTGGGCTCAGGATCGCACTTCCTGGCCCAGTTTATATTCTAGAATATTACACATTAACTCTCTCAAGGCCATAAATGGGGACTTTGGTCCCTTCTGCCGGGTGTCTCTCCACGGGCATCTCCCAGTACCCAGAACAAACAGGTGAGACGCTTCTCACCTGGGCGCGCCCAGCCCCACCCAGAGCATCCTCCGGACTTCCCTTCTCCCAGCCTCCTGCCTCCAGCCCCCCCCCCCACCTAGCCTCCAGACCCCCTGCTCCCAACGGCCCACCCCCTGCCCAGCCCAGCCCCAGCTGGGTGTCAGAGCCAGCACGAATCCCTGTGAGCTTGGCAAGCCACCCGAGGTCCCCAGCCCTGCTTCCTCATCCTCAAACAGAGACTTGCTCTGTAAAAAAAAACCTCGAAGCTTCTCATTTTCTCTGATGTCAAGATTCATTCTGAGAGCCTTTGTTTTGTTTTCTCCCCTCACCCTATGGTTTTTCTGATTGTATGAGTAAGTCTTAAAAGCAACCCGTGGTGGATTCAAGGAAAACTCTTGAAGTATCTACATCCAACTGTTAAAAATCAGAGAAGGTGGGGGTGGCTGAGGTGGGCAGGTACTGGGGGTTTAAATGCTTTGATCTTCGGTGACTTGCGTCACTGACAGGCTCACAAAGACAGTTCCAGATAATGAAGGGTGAAAAAAGTCAGAAACAAAGCAGGCACTCACAGCCCTCCCACCAGAAGGAAACCTGCTTGCTCTCCGGGTGCCCTTCCCTCCTCCCGGTTTTCTGTGGACTCTGTCGATACGGTTTTCTGTCCTGCTTCATTGAGTAAACGTTAACGCTCACAAATCTGTATTTCACAACGATCGTGTAATGCCCCTGAACTATTACGCTGTTCACTGGCTAAATTGATTGAACCCATTTCCTTTTGCTGAACACTTAACCTTAATTCTAAATGTTTGCTCTTAAAAGTGCGGCTGCATTAAATCTATTTGCATAGGACGTTTGACTGCATCCTAACCACGAATTTAGGGTGGATTCCTGAAAAAGCAGAATTTTTCTAGAATCCTGGTTTGGAGGGCCAGAGTGGCTTCCATCTGAGCTGGCCGCCACCGCTCTGGGAAGGGGTGAAGGGAAGCCGGCCCCGCGGGGAGCCCTCGGGTGCCAGGAGCTGACGGGTGGCTTGCTGCCCAGTGCTCACAGAGGACACCACCTCCAGGCCCCCTCCTGCCTCGAGAAGAGGGTGATTTCCTCATTTTAAGCCACAAGGAAATCAATCCCTTCTCGGCCTTCCTCCCAGGGCTGCAGCAAAGCCCAAGCAAGATAAGGAGTTTCCAAGTGCTCTGTACACAAAAACCCCTAATCAACAGAAACTACACCTTGTAAAGGTGCTATTCTTCTGATTATAGCGTAATTCTAGCTCCCCGAGGAAGGTTTCGATAAGCTCACAAAGTAGAAAGAACTTACACGCTCGCTCACTTGTTTTAGAAAAGTCCTGAAGGAGGGGAGCACATGGCCACGTTCTGAATCGGACACTCTTCTGTGTGTATGTGTGACATCAGTGAAAGATTTGTTGAAAGAGGGGCGCCTGAGTTTCTCAGTTAGTTGAACGACTGCCTTCGGCTCAGGTCAGGATCCCAGGGTTCTGGGATCGAGCCCCGAGTTGGGATCCTTGTTCAGCAGGGAACCTGCTTCTCCCTCACCCACTGCCTGCCACTCTGCCTGCTTGTTCTCTTTCTCTCTCTCTATCTCAAATAAAAAAATAAATAAATTTTCAAAAAATCTTTTAAAAGGAAGGGGAAAAGGAAGGGAGGGAGGAAAGAAAGAGAAGAAAAGAAAATATCTAAATGTCCAATTCTTGCATCACCAATCTTGTTCTCTTAATAACATCTGCCTTCTGGGATGCCTGGGTGGCTCAGTCTGTTTAAGCGTCTGCCTTTGGCTCAGGTCATGATCTCAGGATCCTGGGATGGAGCCCCGCATTGGTTCTCTGCTCCCCGGGGAGTTTGCTTCTCCTTCTCTCTCTCTCTCTCTCTCTCTCACTCTTTCTCAAGAAAATAAAATAAAGCCTTCCTCCTATAGGATACTCTGTCCAGCAGTTCACCAAGCCCTCATCACAATAAAGTCAACACATGGGACACCTGGGTGGCTCAGTTGGTTAAGCAGCTGCCTTCGGCTCAGGTCATGATCTCAGCGTCCTGGGATCGAGTCCCACATCGGGCTCTTTGCTCGGCAGGGAGCCTGCTTCTCCCTCTGCCTCTGCCTGCCTCTCTGTCTGCCTGTGCTCGCTCTCTCTCCCTCTCTCTCTGACAAATAAATAAATAAAATCTTTAAAAAAAAAATAAAGTCAACACATGTTCAAGTGATATTTATTATGATCCCATTTTTCGGATGGGGAAGGAAGGTCCCATGTAAGGACTGAGTAGCAGAGCTTGCCTTAGCTCCCAACCCATGGTTCGCGGCCCTCACTTAGCGAAAGGAAGAGTTGCCCTCCAGAAGGATGACCTTTGTGTGACACGCAGCCTGGGTCTTGGTGCCCAGAGATCCCTACCTCCTGCCATTCACACCTTCATATATTGACTCCCCTAGACTGTGGCTGGACCCAGAGACTTTCATGTAACCAGGAGAATACTAGAATAGGGCAAAAGACACAAGGTGTCACTTCCAAAATTAGGTTCTGAAAAGACTGATTACAAAAAGCAACATTAAAGAGAACTGTCCCCTCTCTCTCTCTCCCTCTCTCGCCCTCCTTCCCTCTCTCTCTGTGTCCTAACTCAGGGAAGCAAGCCACATTATGATCAGTCCTACCGACGAGGCCCGTGTGCCACGTGCCAAGGAATCCATGTCCCCAGCCCACTGCCAGTGAAGACCTGAGGCTCGCAGACAGCCCGCCGAGTGAACCTGGCAATGGATCCCCCCCCTCCCCGCCCCCTGGCCGACTTCAGCTGTGGGGTGGCGGAGGTCGCCAACAGCTTGACCGCAGCCTTGTGAGAGACCTCGCCAAGTCCTGTCCGGACTCCGGAGTACAGAAGCTGTGCAAAACCTGTTTCTGGTTTTATGTCTCTACGTTTGGATGAATTTGTTACACGGCGAGGGTAACTAGTACACTTGGCTGAACGATTACTACCAAAAGCTCGGTGGAAGAAATATCCATGAAGGCCCCCACTGAGGAATCTGCAATCCAGGCATGTCCCCAGACATCCCAGTGTACTGGTCTTCTTAAAGACCCAGCTTCTGGTTTTGTGTCCTTAATTCCTTCCTTTATGTCCTATTAGCTCTTCCTCTTGACGTTTCGTTTATTTTATTGCTCTTTTTCTCACTTCTCAAGTTGAATGTTCAGTTCATTCATTTTTCATCTCATCTTTTTACCAAGAAATGTATTTGAAGCTACAAATTTCCCTCGCTGCCTCCTTGGCCGCTTCTCAGAAAAAATTTTTTTAAGATTTTATCTCTTTATTTGAGAGAGAGAGAAAGAACGAGCAAGGGGGAGGATCAGAGGGAAAGGGAGAAGCAGACTCCCCGCCATGGAGGGAGCCCAATGCGGCACTCGATCCCCGGACCCTGAGATCATGACCTGAGCCAAAGGCAGAGGCTTAACCCACTGAGCCACGCAGGCACCCCACTTCTCAGAAGTTTCAAGATGTTCTGCTCATGATCCCAGTGTTACCTTGAACCGAAGCCAGACCACCAGAACGTTGCTCTCAGAACTCAGTACACGCTTAATAACTATTTGGGGACGGACCTACCGAAGAGAGACTCACCACCCCCATCATCACTAGGGAACGGTTGGAAAATAAAATATCACGGATCAGAGTTGGCTACATTCACATTTGCTAAGCAAACGAACCATCATAAGGCCATCAAAGGTCACATTTTGGGGGGTGCTGCTCTAAGAGGCAACATTGAGGACGAACCATAGCAAAGCTGCTTGTGTGGGCACCTCCAGGGGTGCCTCCAAGCTGGCCACACAGGGTCTCCATCCTGGAACACAGGCACCTACGACTATTCAAAACACAGCGGACTGGGGGCTCCTGGGTGGCTCAGTGGGTTGAGCCTCTATCTTCAGCTCAGGTCATGATCCGGGGTCCTGGGATCCAGCCCCGCATTGGGCTCTCTGCTCAGCAGGGAGCTTGCTTCCTCCTCTCTCTCTGCCTGCTTCTCTGCCTACTTGTGATCTCTGTCTGTCAAATAAATAAATAAAATCTTTTAAATAAATAAAGAGATCAAGCTTCAGCAGGGAGACAAGCTTGAGCACAGGAAACAACCAGAAAACAATTAATTACCCCCCCACCTCCGGCGGAAGGCTGCAGAAAGTTCCAGACTCCTGGGGCGGAAGGGGTCCTCGGATGTCCTTGAGAGGGCAATATGGAACCAGTGGAATCCTGGTTCTGCCACTTGCCAGCTGTGTGACCTCGGGCCCAGTTACTTAACCTCTCAGATCGACCTCTTCCTCTGTAAAATGAGAACAAAAGTGTTAAAAAGATTAAGGGAGATAACGCCTGGAGTTTTGTTAATAGTTAACGGATATTATTTGTTATTAGGACCAGGAGTGCAGTGCCCCCCTTGTGTTGGCTGTGAGGAGGGTAACGTATCCCCGAGACACACCCACACCTGGCAGCTGCGTGTGGACCCTCGGTCTCAGACCTCAGGCCTGTGAGAATGTTCTGACAACCTCCCAGGGCCCCGTTATGACTTCTGCGAGTCCAGGGTAATTCGGCCTTCGTGGGCCTCTTCCTGCAGTAACTGCGCGTATTTTCATGTACACATACATAAACACACACACCTATTGTCATGTCCACTGCACTCAGTGAATGTGTCAGTGTTTCTATATTAACACACCAGAAACCAACTTAACACTGTATGTTACAACCTGACTCTGGATTTCAGCTCAGGTCGTGATCTCAGCCTGAGATCGAGCCCCGTGGGGGGGCTCTGTGCTGAGCAGGGATCTGCTGGAGATTGTCTCTCCCTCCCCCTCTGCCTGTCTCTCCCTCTCTCTCTCAAAAAAAAAAAAATTAATGTTATATATTAAACATTTTCTCAGGGATGGGCGAAACGGATGAAGGGGTCAGAAGGTATAAACTTCCAGTTATAAAATAAAGAAGTCACGGGAGGTACACATGGTGACTATGCTTAAGTATACTCTAGCATATTTGAAAGCTGCTAACAGAATAGGTCTGAAAAGTCCTCATCATGAGAAAAAGCCAAGAGAAACAAAACAGGGACACGCAGTGGCAATGGTAGGCGGTGGTCACTTCTCCACATACACGGATGTCAAATCCTTCTCTTGCGTACCTGGAACTAATACTGTGTGATATGTCAACTATTTCTCAATTAAAAAAATAAAACCACCCAGAACACCCACACTTTTTTCATTTTTTTCCGATTTTATAAGAAATGGAAACCTTCCGGTGAGCCTCCGAAGGCTGCTGGGTTCACAGCACGGGGTCTGCAGTGCCCACTGCGGGAGCCAGTCCCGTGGGCTTCTGGGGACTGCTGCCCACTGGCCTTTTGCTGTTGGGGGACTTTGGTCCCGAGGTCTGTGAGATCCCGGCCTATCTCCTCTCCTGTCCTGCTCCTCCCAAAGAACAAACAGCCCAACGCATCCTTGGTCTTCTTCCTGCTTCCCTTCCTGCTCCCCTCCCCCCCAACAGCCTCCTTCAGATGGCAGAGGGAACAGGGCGGGAGCACAGAAGTCCCCGAGCTCTGGGCATCAAATGGGAAAAAGTCAAGTGTCACCTACGAGCTGAGGAGCCATGGCAAGTCACTCTGAGCCTCGGCTTCTTCATCTGTGAGAGGGAGCTAAGAGAGCCTTCTGCACGGGGTGACTGGGATAATGTTTTTTTAAATTTGATTTAAAAACTTACATGGCATGTGGGGCACATTCCTAGATGCTAAAAAGATAAATAAACTCGTATCTTCCTTCCTTTGGGAGGATTCCTGGAACGGTTCCACCTGCACTGATGACCCCAGAGCCCAGGAGAGTGGACAGAGCAGAAGCTCGGGTGAATCTGGAGCGAGCAGCCCCCACCAGCTGCGGACGGTGGGGGGCGAGCACACTCCTTCCCCTGCCCCCTGGGAGGACAGTTCTCCTTGGGAAGCCAGTGTCCATTCTGCCAGAGCCCGGGATCCTGGACAGGAGCATGGGGCACGAGAAGAAAGTTGCTGGTGACAGCCAGATGTACCATACACAAATATCGAATCCGCTGGGGGCCCCGTCTCCCAGATAGAGCTGGGGCTCGTGATCTATGCTTTGCAATCCCCATGGAGATTAAAACCCTCCTAGCCTCGGTCTTTCTTCAGGTGTGTTAGCCTCAGGCACAGGGAGGCTGGTCTATAGCTGTGTGACCTTGGGCAAGTCACGTAACCTCTCTGGGCTTCACTTTGTCCATCTGTAAAATGGGAACTGTCACACCTCACTGGGTAGATATGAATCTTAAAGGAGAATGTGCATGAAATGCTAAACACAGCGCTGAGCCAAGTTCAGTGTTAGATAAGCATTTGCTGGTATTAAATGTTATCTCTTGGGACAACTTGGATAATAGGGCTGCCAGAGTAGATGTCCAGGCCGGTTGCTGTAGCGCCAAACAGCCGCCATCCGTCCGTCCTTCAAGAGCCTTCCACTGGGTTCTTGCCTCATCTGCCTCAGGGATCTTCCTTATTTAACCTGACCCCAGTTTCTGTGGCTCCACTCTGAGCCCCAGCTGCTGGCTAGACCTGGCCGCAGGCCTGGCTCACATCCCTCCAGGACCGCTGAGGTCCCCTGGAGCCCTGGGGTCATCCTCACCTCACCTGGAATTGGGGAGGGGCCTCGAAGAAGGAAGCATTTTGGAGAAGTGGTAGGAGGGGATGGGCCACAGTCACTTAGCCGTACCCCCAAGCCGTCCTCCACTCTTTTTTTTTTTTTTTTTAAGATTAAATTTATTCATTTGACAGAGAGAGAGAGCACAGGCAGAGGGAGGGAGTGGCAGGCAGAGGGAGAAGCAGGTTCCCACTGAGCAAGGAGCCCGACGCATGGCTCAACCCCAGGACCCTGGGATCATGACCTGAGCTGAAGGAAGACGCTTAACCCACTGAGCCACCCAGGCGCCCCCGCACCCGCCCTGTCCTCCACTCTTGCCCCACAACCTTAGCCACCCACTGGGATCTTTATAAATCTAAGTGACAACACCCCAGCCTCCTGCACTAAACCCTCCAGTAGCTTCTTGCGGCATTTAGAACAAAATCCTAACTCCCCTCTTGGCCGACGAGACCTATTTAACCTGGTCCTGTCCACCTTGGAGCCTCATGTGACCTCCCATGTAACCCCCGGCCAGGCGGACCCTTGAATTCACCAAGCTCATTCCAGCCTCAAGCCTTTGTCCTTGCTGTTGCCTCTACCTAGAACTCTTCCCCAGCTCTTGGATGGAACTTATCATATCCATCTCAGCCCCAAGGTGGGTGGGTGTTGAATTTAAGTTTAAAAAAAAATTGGGGGGACGCCTGGGTGGCTCAGTTGGTTGGATGACTGCCTTCGGCTCAGGTCATGATCCCGGAGTCCCGGGATCGAGTCCCACATCGGGCTCCCAGCTCCACGGGAAGTCTGCTTCTCTCTGACCTTCTCCTTGCTCATGCTCTCTCTCACTGTGTCTCTCTCAAATAAATAAATAAAATCTTTAAAAAAAAAAAAAACTGGGGTGCCTGGGTGGCTCAGTTGGTTGGGCAGCTGTCTTGGGCTCAGGTCATGATCCTGGAGTCCCAGATCAAGTCCTGCATCGGGCTCCCTGCTCAGTGGGGAGTCTGCTTCTCCCTCTGACCCTCCCCACCTCATGCTCTCTCTCTCTCTCTCTCTTTCATTCTCTCTCTCAAATAAATAAAATCTTTAAAAAAGAAAAAAAAAAAAGGTGGGTGCCTGGATGGTGGATGGGTGGCTGGATGGTGGCTTGGCAGCAGAAGCCCTCATCAGAGAGTCCACAAGTGGGGGAATTTGCAGGAGCTCCATTCTAGGGACGCATGGCCCCATCACTTCCCTCCCTGCCCCCCAGCTTATTACCAGGTCCTTTGGACCAGGAAGGCTCCCTATCAGGGTAACACCTCCCTATGCCCAGACAGTGCTGGGAAGATTTACAGAGGAGGCCATCATGTGCTGGGTTCTGTTTCATGTAAGTGGCAAAGGAACATGTCCATAGAGAACGTCTCTCTAGAAATTAAGCAAGTATATCCAACTGTTTCTGTCCTTAGGTGGTCCTGTAATGCTCTTCCTGGCGGAGGGGAGACCCCAGCCCTGAGCCCCACTGCTCCTCCCGGGGCCACTCCGTCTTCCTGCGGACAATGGTCTGCTTTGATGTCCCTTATCACACAGCGGATGGAGCAGATCTGTGGGGGACAGAAATAGCCCCAAACTGACATTCCCATCCTGCTCCCCATCCCTGTCCCGGCAAACTCAAGGGCAGAACTCTCTCTGCCTCGGGGCAGATGGGCGGTCTTTGTGTGGGTGAGGGAAGGGGAAGGGGCCTTTATCTGCCCTGTTTTGGTAAACAGCAGAGGAAGCTCACTCCCTCCCAAGGCCTCTAGTCCACCTTGAGCTCCGGAAGCCACGAGAAAGACCTCCCTCTTATTGAGTCAACATCCGTCACCATCTTGCACCCCAGAATCAGAGTAGATGCTGCAGGGTTCCAGGGGCTGGTGAAGTCCTTAGGGGAAATACCCATGTCAGAGTCTGGCCCTCTCTATTTAAAGTGGGGATGGAGGGCGCCTGGGTGGCTCAGTGGGTTAAGCCGCTGCCTTCGGCTCAGGTCATGATCTCAGGGTCCTGGGATCGAGTCCCGCATCAGGCTCTCTGCTCAGCAGGGAGCCTGCTTCCTCCTTTCTCTCTCTGCCTGCCTCTCTGCCTACTTGTAATCTCTCTCTGTCAAATAAATAAATAAATAAATCTTTAAAAAAAATAAAAAAATAAAAAATAAAAAAAAATAAAAATAAAGTGGGGATGGAAACTGGGACCCATAATACTTCTATGAGTCAACATCACAATTCAGAGAGCCACCGCCCAGAGCTGTAATGGGCCCCTGTCCAACTCCCAGAGGCCCTGCGGGAGACCATAGGCCGCTGGCACAGGGCTAGACAAGAGCAGTGAGGATGGAGACCCCAAGTCCAGAATAGCTGCGGGGCGGGGGGCGGGGGTGTCAGTGGAATGACATCATCCTCAAGTCCTGGCTCCGCCCCTTACTCACTGCGTGACCTTGGCCAGGCCAGGTGGCCTCAGTTTCCCTGCCAGGAAAGTCATTTTGTTATTAGTTTTTTAAAGATTGCATTTATTGGGGCGCCTAGGTGGCTCAGTGGGTTAAGCCTCTGCCTTCGGCTCAGGTCATGATCTCAGGGTCCTGAGATCGAGCCCCCCATCCAGCTCTCTGCTCAGCAGGGAGCCTGCTTCACCCTCTCTCTCTGTCAGCCTCTCTGCCTACTTGTGATCTCTCTGTCAAATAAATAAATAGAATCTTAAAAAAAAAAAAAAAAAGATTGTATTTATTTATTTATTTATTTGAGAGAGAGAGTGACGGGGGAGGGGCAGGGGGAGAGAGAGAATCTTAAGCAGGGTCCACCCTGAGCCCAGAGCGCGACCCGGGGCTGATCTCCCGACCCTGAGATCAGGACCTGAGCCAAAATCAAGAGTCTGGTGTCTGAGCCCCCCTGGCGCCCTTGGAAAGTCGTTTTGGAGATTTCTACTTCACAGTATTGCCATGGGGCTAAACAGGAGAACACACGTGATGGGTTTCACTGTAGAGTCTGGCATGTGGTAGGACCTCCACTACTACAACTCTTCTGTCGCCAGTAGCTGACGGCTGGCATTTACCGGGTGGCTCCCACGCTCTCCCTCGCCGGCATCATCACATTTACCGTGAGGCACTCTGGGGCCCTCACAGAGCAAGCACTCTGGCGACAATCATCCTCTCATCCCGACCCACGAGAGCCCCCACCCTCAGTCTCCCCAGCTGCACGGAGAGGAGTTGGGAGCAATGACCCTCCAGCTCAATGTCCAGGGGTCTCTCTGGGTCTTGGTTTCTCCCTCTGCCACTCTGCCCTGCCATGGCCACCCACCTCTCAGCGGCTGGCAGTCCTGAGTGCCCCTCCCCTCAGCAGAATTCTAGAGGCTTCCCAGCCCCTCCCTCCCTGGTCTCCCCTCCCTTGGTCACCCTGGGCCCTGCCCCCAGAAATTGATTTGCAAAGAGGATAAGGGACTTCACCCTCAGCTCACTGGAGTCTGTCCATTTCCCTGCAAGCCACGGAGGCAACCCTTTAAGGTTTTTGGGGCACCTGGGTGGCTCAGTCAGTCAAGCATCTGACTCTTGATCTCAGCTCAGGTCTTGATCAGGGTCGTGAGTTCAAGTCCTGCTCTGGGCTCCACGCTGGGTGTAGAGCTTACTTAAAAAAAAAAAAAGAAAGAAGGAAAGAATGAATGAATGAAAGAAAAAGAAAGAAAGGAAAAGTCAAGGTTTCAACCCCGATTCATTGCAGGTAGGAATGTAAAAGCATGCAGCCATTATGGAAAACAGTTTGACCGTTCCTCAAAAAGCTCAAAGTAGGATTACCACGTGACCCAACAGTTTGACTCCTAGGTAGGGTCACAAGGGATGGACAAGGACTTGAAGAGATCCGTGTACACTCCTGTTTACAGCAACGTCAGTCACAACACAGAGGATGGAAACAGCCTAGCATCCATCAGCGGGTGGATGCATAAACAGGACGGGCCGAGCACCCATGATGGAACAGTATTCAACCTTAAAAAGGAACAAGAAGCCAATCCATGCCGCCACGTGGATGAAGTGAAGGAAGGAAGGAAGACACGCGAAGCCACACATCGCATGATTCCACTTTGATGAAGTCTCTGTCATAGATAAATCCATAGAGACAGAAAGGGCATAAGTGGTTATGGGGGGGCTGGGGCTGGGGAGTTACTATCTGATGAACACAGAGTTTCTATACGGAGCGATAAAAAAGTTTTGGTAATAGATGGTGACGTTGCGCAACATTGTGAATGCGATTACTGCCACTGAGTTATGCACTTAAAATAGTTAAAATGGAAATGTTTATGTTATAGGTATTTTGCTATGATTTTTTGTTTGTTTATTTGAGAGAGTGTGCACATGCACAAGCCGTGCAGCCGGGGGGGGGTGTGCCCAGCGCTCAGAGGGAAAGAATATTTTTTTTAAATTTTATTTATTTATTTGACAGACAGAGATCACAAGTAGGCAGAGAGGCAGGCAGAGAGAGGAAGGGAAGCAGGCTCCCTGCTGAGCAGAGAGCCTGATGGCTGGATCCCAGGACCCTAGGATCATGACCTGAGCCGAAGGCAGAGGCTTTAACCCACTGAGCCACCCAGGCACCCGGAAAGAGAGAATCTTAAGCAGCCTCTACTCCCAGCACAGACCCCATGGGCTCCATCTCATGAACCCTGAGATCATGACCTAAAATCAAGAGTCAGACACCTAACTGACCAAGCCATCCAGGCACCCCAATTTTGCTACAGTTTTTTAAAATTAACAATGCAACTTACCAAAAAAAAAAAAATTGAACTGTACACTTTAAGTGGCTGAGTGTTTTAGTATGTGAATTATACATCCCTAGAGCTATTTTTTTTAGATTTTATTTTTATGTAATGTCTACACCCAATGCAGTGCTTGAACTCATAACCCCGAGATCAAGAGTTGCCCACTCCACCAGCTAAGCCAGACAGGAGCCCTATGACAGAACTATTTTAAAATCAGAGCTTGCCTGGAGTTCATGATGGCAACTTCTTTCAGTTATTTTCCTCCTGAGGTCCTTCCTGGAGTCTGGGGTCCAGCCACAGAGCAGAGCCACTGTGTTTTTAGGAAGCTGTGGAAGGGATAACCTCTCTCCAGGAGAGAGAAAGCATTTGCCTCCTCCTGGTGGTCACTAAGAGAACAGTCTAAATTAGAAAGAAAAAAAAAAAAAAAAAAGTGGGGTGGTGGGGGTAAGCATCCACCTTTGGCTCAGGTCATGATCTCAGGGTCCTGGGACTGAGCCCCATGTAGCTCAGTAGGGAGCCTGCTTCTCCCTCTCCCTCTGCCTGCTGCTCCTCCTGCTTGTGCTCTCTCTCTCTCTGTCAAATAAATAAATGAAATATATATTTTTTAAGATTTAATTTTATTTATTTATTTGACAGACAGAGATCACAAGTAGGGAGAGAGGCAGGCAGAGAGAGAGGAGGAAGCAGGCTCCCAGCTGAGCAGAGAGCCCGATGTGGGGCTCGATCCCAGAACCCTGGGATCATGACCTGAGCGGAAGGCAGAGGGTTTTTTTTGTTTTTGTTTTTGTTTTTTTTTAAAGATTTTATTTATTTATTTGACAGAGAGAGATCACACGTAGGCAGAGAGGCAGGCAGAGGGCGGGGGGCAGGCTCTCCACTCAGCAGAGAGCCCGATGCGGGACTCAATCCCAGGACCCTGGGATCATGACCTGAGCCGAAGGCAGCGGCTTAACCCACTGAGCCACCCAGGCGCCCCTGAAATATTTTCAAAAGAATAAAGTAAGTTAACAAAAAAATTAGCTTATCAATTGCTAAGCATCTATATCAGAAAAATGAGAAATTACGACATGCACGTGATTTAGAAAATACTTCGTAGAGCTCGAAAGGGTTCGACAGAGAAAAAGCAAGTGTTCCCTTACGAAAATTCCCACGGCCACCCAGAGGAGAACACCATTCTCGAGTTTCCTTCCAGAGTGACGCTTCATGCCTCTCAAGTTGGAGCCTGCCATACCTACTGTCCCGTATCTTGGTTTTATTCTCTTAACGATTTGTCTCGGAAATTGTTCCATATCACTAAAACAATTTTCTCTCTCTAGAGGCTGGGTCTACCTTGAAGTCCAGCCATGGGAGGCCGAGTTGAATATGGCTTTAGTTGGAGTGTTAGAGGGTTATTATGCTAAAGCTCACGTCACTGCCAGGAATAGTTAGGTGATGGCTCCCTGCCCCGGCACAGACAGCCGTCTCCAGAAATTCAGCTGTCACCAATACCATCCCCCCTCTGCTGATCCAGCTGGTGTCCTGACATAAAGGTGCAGGGAAAGAGGTCCCTTCACTCTGTCACCAAGACTATACCCCAGGCACCCGACGCAGGAAGAATGTGGGAGAACCGAGGTCTGCATCGTACAGACCAGCAGGTGGACTACGGAAAACACTTCCAGTTCTCAGACAACTGGTAAACTCCATTCTGTCACCTAGCGACAAGTCACCTTCCCGCACGGTCGGGAAGACAGTCAATGACACGTTGTCATGTGTGACCCTAAATGTACCACACGCTGTTTTCTTCTTTGTTGGGAATCCTGTGCAATCGAATGACCAGAACGTCTCTGCTGTAGGACCCAAGCCTGTAACGAGCGCAAACACCAAGTGCCTTTGTGTGTTCCGCTGAAGGTTTTCTAGAACGCAGCACGTGGGGGTGTGTCTTGGCGTAGAAAGCATTTTGTTCTGACCAAACTTTACAGTTCCTGATGACACTACACACCAAGTTTGGCTTCCCCAAGCCTGAAAATATGAGAAATTTAAGATTTATGTGACATTTCCAGTAACAGATTATAAAAAGCAGAATAAAATAAAAAATAAAATACAAACCTTTTTTGATCAAACAGGCTAGAAGCCTGACTTTTCTTTCTCATTATAGAAAATGTAATAGGGTGCCTGGGCGGCTCAGTGGGTTAAAGCTCCTGCTTTTGGCTCAGGTCATGATCCCAGGATCCTGGGATCGAGTCCCACATCGGGTTCTCTGCTCGGCAGGGAGCCTGCTTCCCTTCCTCTCTCTCTGCCTGCCTCTCTGCCTACTTGTGATCTCTGTCTGTCAAATAAATAAATAAAATCTTTTGAAAAATGTTATAAAATCACCGGGGGTGCCCGGGTGGCTCAGTAGGTTAAGCAACTGCCTTCAGCTCAGGTCATGATCTCAGGGTCCTGGGATGGAGCCCCACATCAGGCTCCCTGCTCAGTGGGGAGCCTGCTTCTCCCTCACCCTCTGCTGCTCTGCCTGCTTGTGTCTCTCACTCTGTCAAATAAATAAATAAAATCTTAAAAAAAAATCACTGGTCTCTGAAGAGCATACAGCCCAAATTGTAGGAAAAAAAAAACTGTTGGGGTGCCTGGGTGGCTCAGTCAGTTGGGCATCTGCCTTCAGCTCAGGTCGTGACCTCGGGGTCCTAAGCGAGCCCCCCCCCCCACCTCAGGATCCTTGCCCAGCAGGGAATCGGCTTCTCCCTCTCCCTCTGCCCCTCCCCCTGCTCATGCACGCACTCTCTCTCTCAAATAAATAAAATCTTTTTAAAAATGTACTACGGTGGCATGTCAGGTAGTTAAGTAAAAATTTCTTATTGTTCTGATCTTACAAGTATGGTATTCGTCAGCTTTTTTAAAGTTTGTAATTCATAGGAATTTATTTTCTCACTCTCCATGAATACCTAATTTTGCGTGTGTCATTTCATATTCTTTTGTTTTAATGAGATCTCCAAAGTCTTATAAGCTTCAGGCTCCATAAAACTTGAGTTCCCCTTTGGGGCACCTGGGTGGCTCAGTGGATTAAGCCGCTGCCTTCAGCTCAGGAAATGATCCCAGGGTCCTGGGATCGAGCCCCGCATCGGGCTCTCTGCTCTGCGGGGATCCTGCTTCCTCCTCTCTCTCTGCCTGCCTCTCACCGACTTGTGATCTCTGTCTGTCAAATAAATAAATAAAATAACCTTTAAAAAAAAAAAAAAAAACTTGAGTTCCCCTTGTCCTTATGTAAAGCGCGTTGCTTACACTGGGTACCTGTCAAAAAAAAGGACTGAACACCCCCCCCTTTTTTTTCCCTAGTTATAGTCAGATGTTTATTTAAAAATCTGATCCAGGGGCGCCCCGGTGGCTTAGTCATTATGCGTCTGCCTTCGGCTCGGGTCACCATCCTGGGATTGAGTCCCACATTGGGCTCCCCGCTCATTGGGATGCCTGCTTCTCTCTCTTCACTCCTCCTGCTTTTGTTCCCTCTCTCACTCTCTGTCAAATAAATAAATAAAATCCTTAAAATAAATTAAATAAAATAAAAATCTGATAGCCCAATATAGCATTTTCCACAGGTGGAGGAAAGATGCAGAAACCTTCCCAGGCTTCACAATCTCTTGCTTAGTCGCTGTCTTCGTGGGAGCCATTGCTGTTGTTTTAGAAACTTGCTTAGCCTTTTTTGCTTCCTTGGCAGCCCTGATGGCCTTTTTGCTCCTTGAGCCTTCCTAACTTCAGGCTTCTGATTCCTCTGAGCCTTTGTATCAGCAAGAAATGCACCAGGGATGGCCCTTTGGAATTTGATTGCATGGCGCGTCCTTTTCTTTTGAATTTCTTCCAACTGTCCCTTGTTGTGCTTTCTTCTGTAGCGGACTATCCGGTTTATCTGCCAAGGATTAGATAAACGATCTCCGAGATTTCCTCCAGTTCCAGAATTCTCTCTGTGGGAAATGCGCCCTGCCCCGCTCCTCCCCTCAGCTTGACTCTGCAGAAAGACAAGGAAGTCCTGTCTTGGAGCTTATCCAAGTCTTTCCTGCTGTACTCCGTGTCCTTTTCCGGCAGGGAGACAAAGTACTGGGATGCAGAGCTCTGGAGGGCGAGGTGAAGATGGATACCTTGAAGGTATAAACTTTGGGGCAAAGGGAAGACAAAAGGGTAGGAACCAAACCCTAAATCTAGGGGATAGAACAGGGTGGGGGGGGGGAGAACTCCCACTATAACAGCACTAGTGACCGTTCAGAGCCTTCTTTCATTTAGCATTTAGTGAGTGCCTACTGTATGCTAGGTGTGGCACCGTGTTATCTCTAATCCTCCCCACTGTCGGGACTCAAAGTAGAGTGCCCTGCCCGAAGTCACAAGTAGCTCTGCTCTTTCCTGCCCTGCATGCCCTTCCCTCCAGCCAAGCCATACTTCCACATCCTGTCCCCTTCTCTCGGGGAGGGCATTCCCGCTTGTACTTTAGTTCTCTGCTCAAGGGCACCTCCCCTCTCACCCCTCAGTTCGACACCGGGATTACTGGTCTCCCCCCCCCACCCCACCCCCCGCAGCCCATGCCCCTGCAACACTTAGAAGACACCTAAAGGATGATGACTGTGCAGCCAGCTCACAGCTCCCTGGGGCATCATCTTCCTGGCATCACCCCATTGGAAATTATACTGTTCATTTACAGGTTTGTCAGTTTCGTAGAATGTAAATCCCACCAGGGCACATTAATGAATGGTAAGCCCCTGTCCATCCACAATTAGAGAAGAGTCATGTTTGAATATTGCCTTCCGATTGGTGAATTCTGGAGTTGCTTCTTCCTTCCAGCCAATAGGGTGAGGGTCATAGTGTGGTGTCTGTGGCCACACACCCCGGTAAACCAGCTCTCCTTGCCTGCTGGAAACGGGTGTAGGGGGAAAGCGGTGTTGCTTAGAGCCTTCATTCCCCCACCTTTTCCTCCTCCCTACCAGCTGGGTTGGCGTGTACAATTCAGTCCCTGGAAACTGTGCCTTTTGCTTGGTACATCTGAGAACCAAAGCAGGGAAAGGTTGATATTACAATGAGCTGGGGCAGAGGGAGGCCAGGAATCGGGGTCCCATTCTGCTGCAGAGATCATCCGTATGACCTCTGGTCGGACCTTCGAGCATGAGTCCGTGCAACGCTAAATGTGCCCATCTCAGATCCGAGGTCCTGGATCCAGGATGGGCAGGTGCTGGGGGCCCGGGGAGCAGGGGGTGGTACAGCTAACTTTGGACCGTGAATTCCTGGGCCACAATAGCAGCAAGTCCAAACTGAATATGAAGTTGTCCGGGAGCCTGTATCCTTCAGCAGCTCCCCAGGAGACATTAACACATAAAGTCACCTTGGAGGAAATCAGCAGGGTAGTCCCAGCGCAACTTCAGAAATCAAACAGAAATTGGTCCCAGCTCCCCACTAACTTGCAGCCTCAGTCATGATCTTCTTTAACCTCTCTGGGCCTCAGTTTCCTCCTCTGCAAAATGGGGAGATGAATCCCCATCTCAGAGGTGTGATAAATTTGTAAGAGTCACGGCACACTTGACTTTCAGATCAAGTCATTGGCACACACAGCCGGTGAGTCAATAACCGGTAGCAGGTTATCTTTGTCATGGAATCAAAGCGAAAACAGTGAAACTGTCACAGGAGAGATGCCCACCCATTGCCCAACCCCCCAGGACATGGAAAAGTTCAATGAACAAGTTCATTTCCCCAAGGGCCTCAACCCTCTCTCTCCCTCTACACACAAGAAATGACCCAGTCCCCTGAGAACACATGTTTACTGTCCCATTGTTTCAGGCAATCCAGATTTGCTGGGACAGCTCTCATTGTAAACAACCAATTAGATCCTTTTCTGTAATAGAGGCTTTAGATCTGCGCTGAATTTATCCTTCCTTCCACTTCAAAGGTCAATCTTTTCAATAAGGATAATTCATTAAATGTACAGGGGGATAGGGGAGTAAATGTACCGGGAAATAGGGCTGAATTTTAATACCTCATGAGCCTTCTCATTTATGTCAATTAATAAATCAGGGCAATAATCTTCCCTATACTATGTGGCCTAGTTCTGATTCAGAAAATAGGAGCCCCTGTCCCTGTCCCCGTGCACATATGGGAATGGCTGAAGACATAAGCCACATGAACCCTCTCACCTTTCTGATGCCTGCTTTCCCCTTGGCTAGCAGTCAAACCCAGAATCGTGGTTTCTGGAACAAAGCACATACTGGGTGCAGAGACCCAAGCTTGAGCTCAGATTCTGTCTCAGGTTTGCGGAGTCTGATGACCTCAGGACCTCGGCACTCAACGATTCTTTTGGCTTGGACATACTTCCTACAGCTAGCTCCTTCTCAGCTATTATGTGAACTCATCAGAAAGGGCTGCCTCCCCCCACCCACCCCCCCGGCACCCGGCCTCCACTCCCACAGCAGCCCATCGCAGTGTTTTTATAATTAATTCAGCAATTTTGTTTGTTTTTGTATTTTCTGTCCTTGGAAGGCAAGGACTCAGGTCTTACGTAGGTCCTTGTGACGGAGGCCACGTGGTGACACTGGTCAAACAGAGCCATACGCAGGGCCTCAGAATTCTCATCTGTAGGACTGGGAGCATAACACCCAGCTTTGAGGTCTGTGTGAGGATTACGGGACACAAGGACACCTGTGGTGCTTTGTCATCCTCCCCCCCACCCCCACCCTCCCCAATAGGCTGGAAGGGAGATGTAAGCACAGCTTACATTCTGGTGGGGAAAGAGTGACTAGCAAACGCAATGAAAAAAGAAAATACATACTAAAGATAAGTACTAAAGAGAAAAATTCAGCAAAGAAAGTGGGTAGGAAGCATGTGTTGGGGGAGTTCACTTTGCAGACACATTTCTTTGGATTCTCACAACGATGTTTCAGATGAGATCATAGCCTGAGATCTAGGGAGGCTAAGTGACTGCCCAAGGTCATATAGCTTGGAAAGCAGTGAAGGCAGAATTTGAATCCAGGTCAAATCTATGCTACCTTTAAAAAAGTTGACTCCTGACTGCCCTTAAATCAGTACGGTAAATACGGTTGCCTTTTATTTCTGGGATAATTCATTTCAGTAAAAAAAGAAGCAGAAAGAGGTCGAAGTACACATTACCTTAATGGCTTTTATTGAGCAATGCAATAAACGTACATATCACTTTCCTGCATAATTTTAACGGCCTGCGGGGAGAATTTTAGAAAAGCATCTCAGTCGGCTGCATGGTGAGTTTAGGGGAAAAACTGCCCCAGCACAACCTAACCCCTTCATCTCCCAGATGAGGTCACTGCAGTTCTGCAAGGTGACTCGAGGTCCTTCAAGGCGCTCACCAAGCCCAACCGGCTTCACCAGATTTCCTGGTCTCTGCGGCTTTAACCCTCCCCGGGCCTGAGTGGCTCCAGAGGGCGCTATGGACTGGTTCCCCCGAGGGCCGCCAGAGGGCGATAGACCGCAAAGGACTTGGGAGCCGGGGACCGGCTCCCCCCGGGCATGACGTCATCTTGCGATCCACCGGCCGCGGGTGGGAAAGCCAGAGGAGAGAGACCTTAGATGGAGGGAGAAACGGCAGGAGAAAAGACACTGTGGCTAGGAAGTGTGTCCATTCCGCCCTCCCTGACTTCAGACTAGCCCCCACCGGTACCGTCTCCCCGCTGTTGCCGCCTGGACCGCGCTAAAACAAAAGCCTGACTTTGTCGCCACCCCTGAAACTCTTCAACGACACCAACAAAGCTTACTGAAAACAAGCTAAACAGGGACCTGCATGATCTTGCCCTGGCCTAATTCCAGGCCCACCTCCTCTGGGGCCCTACGGACATGCTATCAATTCTCTAAACGCATCCTACTCTTTCTACCTTGCGGACCCTGCGGGCCCCGCAACGTTTGGTTCCCTCCACCTGAAAGACCCCTCCGTTCATCCGGAGAAATCCGTCTGTCTTTCTGCTGAATGTCACCTCCGTGAAACCTCCCCACACAAGAGCCCCTGCCTCATCCCCGAGACCCCTCAACTCCAGTTTGGAGCCGGGGCAACCCCCTGAGCTGCCACGACCCCACAGCACCCGCTACCGCACTGTAATAAATATCCGGCCTCGCCTTTCCCCTCCGGTTCTCCTCCAGCGCCCGTCACAGAACAAAGCAAAGGCAGAGTTCATTAAAAGATCGCAGAATGAATGCAGAGACAGCACGGGGTTTAGGTTCTGCCACTTGCGTGCCCTCAAACTATCTCATGGACTCATGGGTTTGTTGTGGGAGTGAACGCATTCATGCATAAGAAGTGCTTAGAACAACGCCCGGAACACTGTAAGCCCGCAACAAACTTTGACTTGTCATTTTCGCCGCGACCAACGTACATCATTGCCCTTTTAAGGGCCCCTCCCACTTTCGCACCTAAGCGGAAATAGCCCCTCAGGGTTCCGGAAGTGACCTCAGAGCCCCTCAGAAACATGGCCGCGGAGCGTTCTTCCGGAAGCGGTCACGGGCATCTTCGTGACGCAGAACGAGTTACAGCGTCCCGTGAGGTTTCCATGGTAGAGCTCTCGGCCCCCAGTCCCTGCGCTTCCTCTTCGACTTGAGCGCCCTGAACGGGAAGGCAGGCGCCGGGTCCCTCCCGCGCCGTAGACTCCACCTGGGGGGAGGAGTTAGGAGAGCTGGTGACGCTCTAGGCGAGCTCGTTCGCGTCTCTATGGTGTTGAGCACTCCTGTGCGCCGCTCCCGCGCGTCGGGGCGGACGTTGCCCCTTTAATCGGCGGAGGGCGGTGCCGAGGAGGTCCCGCGAGAGCAGCGGGGGGCGGGGGGCGGTGCCGAGGCTGGGGGCCCGTGGCGGATGGAGCCCGCGATGGAGCCGGAGACTCTGGAGGCGCGAATCAGTGAGTGTCCGGGAGGGGCGCGGGCCGGACCGGAACCGGAACCGGGGGCACGAGGCGGGCCCCTTCCCGGCGGGGGCGGGGTACGCGGCGCCCCCTCCCCACGCTCCGCCTCCGGCCCAGGAGAGGCGGTGCCGGGAGCCGGTTCCTCCGACCCTGGGGTGAAGGAAGACCCCACTAGCAGCGCGGGCCCGCGGTGGGAGCGGGCACCGCCCACCCATCCGACCTGTGGGCCGCGACCCTTGCGGAGGAGTGAGCTGCGCCCAGAACCCCCAGGACGGAGACAGTAGTGTCTAAGCCCCTGAGGCCCAGACTTCTCCACCGAGTGTCGGACCCCCCAGTCTTTCCTTTAGGCCCGGGAGGGGGAAAGCCAGCGGCCTTAGGGCTGCACATTAGCGGCCCTAGGGCTGCATCTCCCCGAGGGAGGGACCCTACTCTCTCTGGGCCCAAGTCCTCCACTCTCTGGCCCTGCATGGCGTGATTCCCTCCTATCCGTTCCTTGATCCTGGAGCTCCTCTCAGATTTGCTCGTTTCCTCGCCCAGGAAGGGAGGACTCAGTGGCCCATCAGATCCTCCAAGCTCTGGCCACACAGTGAGAAACCCTTAAACCACACAGGCTTAGGAGGGTCCCATTTGAGACTCCAGAAGTAATGTCAAGTTCTCTGTCACTACCCTCAGCCCAGCCCCTCAGGTTCTGTACCTCCACCCGAGACCCCATTCCCAGCCCTTGCTGACCTTCCTCCAGAGGCCCCTGAACGCTTTTCTGTGTGTGTCCTCAGGCAATGGTTCCTACTAGTCCGACCTCCTATCCCATATTGCTGATGGAGATCCACGGCTCTCGCAGCCCCACGCAGCCCCACGCTGTACTCTCCCTGGGCTAATGATAGCTCCCTCCCAGGTCTCTTCTCTCCTTGGTCCACGTCAATGTCAGGGCCTCAGGGACCCCTCCGTCATCTACCTTAAGTTCAGCTCCTTGGCCCTTGGCACACCAGGAAGCTGTGCAGGGTGATTTAAGGTCACAGTCAGCCCTTTTTGAGCTAGTCTTGAGCAGAATTGAACCCTGAGGTTGGCCCTAGAACCACAGCTTTTCCAGGCATGTTTCAGAGTCAGTCTAGTCAGTGGAGGTGGATGGCATGGAAAGGAAGCACTAGGTGGCCCTCGAGACTGTTCCAGAATGCCACAAGTGTCCAGCTCCCAGCAGCAGCTTGGGAGGATGGGCAGGGCCCTGGCTGACAGATCTGACAAACCTCAGGATTTGAGCTGAAGGTGATACAAAGCACTGTCAGGTTTAACAACAGTGGGGATTTTCTGAGAGTCCCAAGTCTCATCTGAGAAACAGGAGTCAGGACACCCGGGTTTGGCAGTAGGCTGGATTTTCAATAGACTGAGGCCACAGTCATTCTCTGTTTTTCTTCCCCTTTGTGCCCCACCAAAATTATAAGCTCTTCCCTCAGCATTGGTTTGGAGGTAAAGAGTAGTTTCTGGTAGATAAGTGATGATATTGTCACCACCGTGGAGTGACAGGGTAGAGTCGTGCCCTATTGTGAAAGACTTCCCTCTTGCCCTCCCTGGGTGTTCTCCCTTGCTTCCTGCCAGGGAAAGTGCTCCCCCCAGGTGGAGGTAAGAGGGCTGGGGGTTGGGGGCCCAGGCCACAGAGGTTGGTCAGGCCTTCTTGGACCCAGCGGTTCTCACTCTGAGCCAGATGCAGGCAGGGGAGAAAGCTGATGTCTCGTGATGCCCTCGCTTCTTCCTCACTGGCTTTTGACTCAGGAACAGTTTCTAGAATTAGCTTCTCTGTCCTCACTCAGACTCATGTGTCCGATACTTGTACGGGACTTCCCGTTTTAGGGTCTCCCTGCCAGTCCCATTCTATCTTTCTGACTCCAGAAGGGTGTGCCCCAGCCTCTGTCGCTTCGAGGGGACTAGAAGGCAGAGTAGTTGGGGTAGATTGAGTAGATTGGTTGGGGGTGGGGCAAGAGCGGCTGTTCCTGGATCCCTGGGCAGTCAGCAGGGGCTTCGTCTCCCTGAGGGACAAGAGGGCTCTGCAGGGCTCCTGGAACAGAGATTTGTACCCAGAGGAAAAATGTTTCATTCAGATCTCTGCTCAGCTGTGCCTCCTCTGAGAGCTGTGCCCGAGAGAGCAGCAGCCCCCCTCCCAATCAAGACACCTTCTATACGTTCTCCTTGTTTTGATTTTCTTTATGATGTTTAACAACAGCATGCAGTGTCCTGTTTATTTGTTTGTCTGAGTCGTTGGTGTTTCTCTTGCTGGGTTCTGAGCTCTGAGAGGGCAGGAATTTTGTCTTTTTCACCTCTGTAGCCCCAGCTCTCAGAATATTTCTTGAATAAATAGGAATGGACTAAATGGCTGCCCGGCACTGGGATCCCAGAGCTCTGGGCCTCCCACCACAACATAGAACCCAAGTGGGCAGGCGCCACATGCTGGGTCCCCAGCCTCCTGCCATCCACAGATCCTTCTCTGTCCCACCTGCTAGGTTGTGTTCCCTCCACACCCCGGCTCAATGTCAGGCTTGGGCAGAAGAGGCCAGGATAGGGAGAAGCTTAGTGAGAGGCTTCTGGGAAGGTGATAAGGATCCAGCTCTGGCTGTCGCCATGGCCCCACTTTACGTCACGAGTTTTGTCCTCTAAATCAGTCCACGTTTCACTCCAGTTTTACAAATGGAGAAACAGAGGTTCAGGGAAGTTATATTAGCTACTTGATTGTTTTCTAACCAGCGCTGGGTGTCAGGGAGGTGACTGTCTGGCCTGGTGTGTCACCCCCTCCTGTAGGCCTGTACCTTCTCCTGGCCACTGCCTGTACCTGGGTTCAGACTCCCCCAGACCCTGCGCCCACCTGCCAGCAGCTGAGCCCTCCTTCATTCATTCGTTTGCCGAGGGGAAACGGGCTTGTGCCCAAGAGGCTGGGATGCCGCACAACAGCAGACTTGGGCCCTCTGATGAAGGTCAGAGCTGAGGCACGCACGAGAAAGAGCTGATCCGGCCGTGCCCCCCTGGGCAAGAGCCTGGGATAGGGAAGACTTCGTGGAGGAAGTGATACTTGAGCCGCACTCCTTACCAAGGTCCTTCATGCCCTGCTCTGTGCCCAGTGATCCACATCTCACCTCCGCCTGCACAGCCCTTGTGCTGTCCCCAGCCCGGTTAACTCCTGCTTGAGTGTTGCCTCTTCCGGGCAGCCTGCCTGGCCTCAGGCCCAACTGAGTCCCCTGCTCGTGGCTCCCTCACCTCCCTTTTTTCACACTGTGTTGAGAACCTAGCTTCCCTTGGCCCACTTCCCAGCCACATGGCTCCTTGAGAGCAGAACTATGGCTTTTTTTTTTCTTACCTCTGGATCTGAGTGTGTAAATTCCATGAGAATTGTGAGGACACATTCTGAAGCAGAGTCAGAGGAGGTACAGGCAGGCAGGCGGACAGGCATGCAGCTACGGTGATGGGAGCCCTGGGGAGCGGGGGAACTCCACCCTGAGCACCATCTCTACAAGTAGGGCTCTCCGGGAAGGAGACCACAAGGGGAAGCCCATGTACGGGAGCTCATCTGTCCACTGATCCAGCCGAAAGATAATCGCTCAGGTCTTGAAGCTGTTGGGCCAGGAAGTCAAGGGGAGTCTTTTTGTTTGCTCAGTCCTCTCTCCCCGTCCCCTACCAGCCAACCTTGCTGCCGGAGTAGGGAGCGGGAGAGGCAGGAACCCTTTCACCAGGCTACGGGGGGCCCTCTCTCTCCTCCTGCAGACAGAGCCACCAACCCCCTAAACAAGGAACTGAATTGGGCCAGCATCAACGGCTTCTGCGAGCAGCTTAACGAGGACTTTGAGGGGTAGGTGGCCTCCTCTTTTGCTCACGTACTCAACAGAATCCACCGTGCGCCTGCGTGCCCACTCCACACCCTGGCCTGGGGTGGAGACTTGAGTGCGTTGCAACTCCATTTTCGTTCTCAACGAGCTCACAAACTCAGGATGGCGCCACTACCGTAAGGCGCGCCACTTGTAAACTGGGCCTCGCTGAACCCATCGTACAGGTGAAGAAGCTGAGGCCCAGGGAACTCGGGGGTTCCCCACAAAGAAAGTGGTAGCCCTGGACTTAATTAAGCCCAGGCCCGCCTGAGTCCTAGCCAGTGTTCTGTTGGGACATGCTCCCCAGCTGGGAGGAAGCCAGCGGGCCCTCTGCGCAAGGGAGAGCAAGAACCACCAGCATTAGAATTAGTGCTTGTCATTAATGCACATTTGGGGTTTGGTGCAGGCAGGGGCTAGAGTGACAGGTAGCATGGGGTGGCTTTGCTCAAGTCTGGGGAGCACAGCAGGCCACCCCGTGCGGGCGCTGTGCTCTGGGAGGCCGTGCATACAGCGTGATGGGCGCGACACGGAGTCTAGCTGCTGGGGAGCGAGTCCTGTCCCTCTGTCGGCTGAGTCAGCCAGGCAAGCTTCCATTTTTTCTGTTGTAAAATGGGGGCGAGAGGGCTCTCGACTCTGAAGGGCCCCACTGAAGGCTGTGCAGGGAAAGGCATCTGGGGTGTTTCATCCATTCTAAGCACTCTGTCCATGTTCAGTGTCACGGTCACCGGTGCTGGGTCTTTTGTGACCTAGTAGATGGTATCACCACCTCCACTGTGAGCTGCTTTGCCTTCGCCCAGCAAAATGTCCCAGGGAGCTCTGTCTGCCTGTCTTTCGTGGTCCATTGTCATGGTGTACTCCCAGACCAGGCCCTTGGAGGCCATGGCCCCCTCTCCAGCTCACAGTTCTCAGCAAAACCAGACTGAGCTGATGCCTTTTGAAGGTCCCCGGCTCTGCATCCTTGCTTGGTCCTTCCCTGTTGGGCCACCATCTCTGGCCCCATCAGACCAGAAAAGAAGCTGGGCCTTTGCATCTCCCTGCCCCGCTGATGCGGCGAAGGGCTGCGGTCCCAGCAGGGTGGTGTGGCAGACCTCCCCTGGGGCTCCTCAGGCTCTGGCCATTTGGGATCTGTGCTGTTCCTCTTGTCCAGGCCTCCACTTGCCACCCGGCTGTTGGCTCACAAGATCCAGTCACCGCAGGAGTGGGAGGCGATCCAAGCCCTGACGGTGAGAAGGGGAGAGAGGGTGCCATCTGGGCCCTGACCATGGGGATGGCACCCGGGGAGGCCACGATTGAGGTTGATTTGGGGTCCCGACAGACTCTTCTTTAGAACCCAAAGGAGTAGTGCCAGAATGGCCTAAACTGGGAGTCTGGGCCAGCCCTTGGGGGCCCGTGGCCTCCTGCACCAGCCCCTACACAGTTAGGCTTCTTCTTGGGGGGAAAGGCCCTAGGATCGTCTGGCCCAGGGGTTCCCTGCTCGAGACCTGTGTCAGATCTGCAGGAGGCTGGGCACATGCTGAACGAGGGCTGCACCCCAGTCTCGGTGAACCTGAACTTCAGTATCTGCTCCCAGGAATCAGCATATTCATAAAGGTCCCAGGAGCAGTGTGCAGCCTGTGGAGCCCATCAGGGGTCTCCAGACCCAGGATGGTGCTGCCCTTCCCATGACGGTTTGAGTGCTGATGCCAGGCTCAGGCCAGAGCTTTCAAAGCTGTATCAGCGGAAGACTGGGTGGGGGGTGCGCTGCGGCCCCCAAGCACGGGCCACACAGCAACCCACTGTAGAGCATGGCTAACCTCGGCTGGTAAATAGTTTTTCTTTTCATAGTTCCGCATTTATTTTGATGGGATCGGGTTTTCTCAGATATATCCTAGTCCTCTGAGGGCATGGATGCGTGGAATAAGGCAAAGTAGATGGTGCCTGTTGAACTTTTAAAAAATCATCAAAGAAAAATCACAGGAAAGTCATTTATAAGCAGTGCTGCTCCGTGGCCAGGCTAAAGCGGGGCTCCCCTGGCACTGCTATTAGGTATCGCCAGCCCTCGAGGTCGCCTTGGGGTGTGGCAGTCAGGCTCAGGGCTCTGACCCTCAGAGTCCTCTGGTCCTCAGGAGTCATTCCCCCCTACCTTCCAAATGCCCACCCCTGAGCTCCTGGGCCCTGGCCAAGGTGTGAGGGGAAGCTGTCTCCTCTGACTTCCCTCCCTGGGATCCCCCCAACCCAGGTTCTGGAAACATGCATGAAGAGCTGCGGCAAAAGGTTCCATGACGAGGTGGGCAAGTTCCGCTTTCTCAACGAGCTCATCAAGGTCGTGTCTCCCAAGGTGGGTGCTCTGAGCCCCAGCTCAGGCCTGCACTGTCGCTTGGGGGAGTTGGGGAAGGAGGACACCTGCTCGGCCCCTGTTAGAAGTCTGGCACAAACACTTCATAGCGAAGTCCGGGGAAGCGTGGGGTCTGGGACGGGGGCTTCCAGGCCACCTGCTGGCCGGTGGCTCTGGACCTGCTCACAGATGGGGCTGCCCAGGCTTGGTGAGGGGTGACCGCAGGGCATGCACACAGCTTGGCCACCCCGCCTCTGCTCTCTCCCCACGGACCTGACTGCAGTGCCCCCCACAAGGGTCTAGTGGAAGGTCTCCCTGTCCCCACCTCAGGATGCTGAGGCCCCACACCTAAGTGGGGGAGCCGCTAATGGGCCCAGCCCCGGCCTTGGCCTGGGAGGTCCTCCCATAGGACATGCACCTGTTTGAGGCCCCTTGGATGAGACCCCAGTCCTTCAGCCCCTCCTTCGCTCATACGCCCCTCTCGACCAGAGCAGCTGAATGTCCCTGCCAGCGCCGCGTTCTTTTCCCACAAGGCGACTGGTGTGAGAGCCAGCTGCCACTGCCTAGTCTGCTGCTAAGAGACTGGGAATGGGACCCGCTGAGTGGTGCCACACCTGTCCCTTCCCTGGCCTGCCCAGCCCGGCGGCTCCTCCTTCCCGAGGTCTCAGGGTTAAGCCCTAGACGAGCTGGCCTCGGGCACTGGGCTCCGCGCCTTCCCTGGGTCAGCCTTCATCCTCGCTGTGGTGCCGCTGCTGTCATCCCTGCTTAGCAGGTGGGCCAGCGGCGCTCAGAGGCGAGCTCGGTGTGCACCGGGTCGCTCGGGGGCAGGGAGGGAATGCCAGGGCCCTGCAGGCTGAGCTTTCCGGAGGGAGTCCTGGGGAGGCGGCCAGCTCGGGCCGGGGGTTGGGACCGCGGCGAGCGGGGCTGGACGATGGCAGCGGCCTCCTCTCCCCTCGGTCTCTGAAGTACCTGGGCTCGAGGACGTCAGAGAAGGTGAAGAATAAAATCTTGGAGCTCCTCTACAGCTGGACGGTCGGCCTGCCCGAGGAGGTGAAAATCGCCGAGGCCTACCAGATGCTGAAGAAGCAGGGTGAGGGCCCAAGGGTGAGGTGTGGACAGCGCCTCTGCCCCTCCTCCCCGAGCTGGGGCTTCTGGCAGCTTCTGGCAGTGAGGTCATGGGGCTCTCCTTTACCTTTTCAAGAAGCTTTAGCTAGTGGGGCCTTTCTATGGCTCTGTCTGAAGCTAGGTTGGGTGGAGGGAAGGTGCGTTTGGGTCAAACTTCTCCTCAGAGAGTGGCCCCCACAGAGTGGCCTCAAAATATGTCTGCCTAGACTCCGCCACGCAGTTCGACACTGTAGTTCCGAGCCAGCCCTGGCCCACCCGAGTCCAGAGCTGGCAGGCTGGAGAAAGAGCCCTCCTGCCCTCGCCTGCCCCCCCCCTTCCCATCCCCCACCCTGGCCCGAGGCCTTTTTCACAGCCTTCCTACCACCGTCTACTCCAGGCATTGTGAAGTCTGACCCGAAGCTTCCAGATGATGCCACCTTTCCTCTTCCTCCTCCACGACCCAAGAATGTGATTTTCGAAGACGAGGAGAAATCCAAGGTGCAGCTCCAGGGGCGGGTAGGAGGGGCACAGGAGGACCTTCAGGGCCTACGGTGTCCGAGCTCCAGGCGCTGGCTGCCCCGCCCCGAAGCAGGGGCTCATGAGGGCCGGGTCACCGTAGTGGGTGACAGGAGGGTCGGTGAAGCACTTCTGTGCGCTGAGCACGTCCCACCCAGAGTCCTAGCGTTCAGTAGACACGAGCCAGCGCACGTCTGGTGTCCCTGGGATTAGTTTGAGGGCATTTCATAGGTTGAGCAAGAGTTTGTGTATTTTTGTCTTCAGTCCTTGTGATGGTAATTTTACTAACTTCATGTTAAAGAAGCATGTGCTCACAGGCAAGAAACTAAACACTACGGAGAAGATAAGATAAAAAGCAAATATCTATCTAGTCCTGACCTAGAGAGTAAGCACTGTTGAGTTCCTGGTACATCTTTCCAGAAGATTCTCTGGTGAGAATAACATAACATTCTGTACCATCTGTTGAGGATTTTCTCGGGGAGTATTCACATGCAGTGTTTCAGTGCTCCCCAGTTAGGCTTCGGGAGATGCTCACTGTCTCACGGAGAGCTTAGTACAACCCCCAGTGAGGACATGGGGAGCCGGGATAAGACCCCAGGCCCAGTACTGGTGTCCCAGGTGTGCCCCTCTGTCCCTGCAGATGCTGGCCCGCTTGCTGAAGAGCTCCCACCCCGAGGACCTCCGAGCAGCCAACAAACTCATCAAGGAGATGGTGCAGGAGGTGATCGCCAAGCGCACAGTGCGGGGAGGAGGAAGAGGCAGGATTTGAGCTGGGCCACTGAGGGGGCTTGTGTATGTGCATACGAGAGCCCTGTGGTGGTCCCGTAAAGGGCTGTGCCAGCCAAGAAAGAGCTCACTGGGGGAGCCCAGTGGACAGAGCCAGGACCCACGTGGAGGGAGAATTTCCCAGCAGCCGAGCTAGCCTGCTCTAGTTGGGCTTCTGGGAGGCTGACGGCCTCTTCCACAAGAGGTAGAAATAAATGAGGCCTCTCTATATGTAAGGTACTTCTGTACGTATATTTATCACAAGAGAGAGAAGCGTGCATGTTTAAGTTCTAAGTGAGTGTACGGACGCTGAAGGTGCGCACTGAAACTTTTTGTGTGGACCAGGGCAGGTCATCAGAGCTTATGGTCTGGAGACCCGCAGGGCAGGAGTCCCAGGCTGTCTCCCAAGGGCCAGCTGTGCGCCCTGACAGTGCAGCAGGAGGTCGGGGTGGCCCCCCACAAGGAGGGTGACTATGGCACAGCACAGCACAAGCCCACCTTCCATCCCTCAAGGAAGGAGCTTATATAGTCAGCACAGGGGGCCTGGGGTGGGAGGTTCCCTGTCCTAGCTTCTGGTTGTACTGGGTGGCCTAGTGGCCCCCGTTCTCTCTTGAGTGTAGGCACCTCCTTTCAAAGGACAAACGCAAGGAGGGCAAGGGTCACAGAGAGCCACACGTGTGGTCTGCAGCTCTGGTCCTCCAGAAGCACCTGGGCCAGATTCCTGAGCGATCCTGGAGGTGGTGTCCGAGGGCCCCAGCCGTTCTGACAGCCTCATGCGGAGGCCGGGGGCCAGGGGCCGTCGGCAGGATGAGAGGAAGTGAGCATAGGGTTGGCAGAGGACTTCTTGGTCTAGAGTGCCCTGTGGTGGGCACGAGCCCCGTGAGCAGGGTCACAGCAAGCCAGTGCGAACTCTAGAGTGCTGTGGACGGTGCCTGGCTCAGAGCCGCCGTGACCTGGGCTCCCCGGGCGGTGGCCTCCCTAGGACCAGAAGCGGATGGAGAAGATCTCAAAGCGGGTGAGCGCCATTGAGGAGGTCAACAACAACGTGAAACTGCTGACCGAGATGGTGATGAGCCACAGCCAGGGCGGGGCCTCAGCCCACAGCAGCGAGGACCTCATGAAGGTGCGCCTCCTCCTTTGCCCAGCCCCTGCCCTCTCTAGGCCCCTGCCGGCCTGACCCCCCCCCCAAACCCTACTGCCCCAGGAGCTGTACCAGCGCTGTGAGCGGATGCGGCCAACGCTCTTCCGACTGGCCAGTGACACAGAAGACAATGACGAGGCCTTAGGTGAGCCCCTGGCTAAGTTGGTCCTGTTCCTCTGCCTCCTTCCCTCTCCTTTCCCGGGCCTTGTTAAGTATCTGCAGTTGGCAGGAGCTGCCACCAGGGGGCCCCCTTCTCCAGCCCCTACCTTGGGTTCCTCCACATCCAAGAGAAAGCAGAGAACAGGGGCTGATAGGGTGACCGGAGAGCCCAGGGGCCAAGTCCCTTCTCAGGCATTTCATGTGCTGCTCCTGAGCTGAACAACCTGGAATGGGGAGAAAGGACTGGCCCAGGTCACCGAGCCTGACAGTGGCGAAGCCAGGGTATGCTGGGGGCTCTCCCCAGACACTGCCTCCCGGGTAAGGGCCAGAAACTGCGCACAGATCCCACAGTCCAGAGCTGGGCCTCGTGACTGCTGCCAGGGCCACGGATCAGGTTCTCATCCTTGTTCTCTGCTGCTGTGTCAGCCAGAGTCTCTGGGGCCACAGTCTGGGTACCATCTCAGCCCCTGACTCCTTGGAAGCCCACTGAGGGCCTCCCTGTGCCAAGTGCCTGGTCCCTGCCCATGGGACTCGCTGCCCGGACCCCTCTGAGCCCGGCCCCTGAGGGCGTGATGTTGGTACGGGTCTAGTCTATGCCGGGTGCTATTCTAGTCCCTGGAGACGTGGTGTGCTTAAAATGGACCAAAGCCACGTCCTCAGCAGAGCATGTAGCCTAAGGAGAGGGGACGGACAAGAAACCAAGGCCGTGAGAATGGTCGTTTCTCAGGTGGTCATCAGGGAGAGGGGTCATCAGAGCGGGGAGGGGTGAGGAAAGGCCTCCTGAGGGGACTTAGTGTGAAGACCTGAAGGCAGGCAGGAAAGAAGCCACGCAGAGATGCGCGGGGCATCCGGGCAGCAGAGCCAGTGCCAAGACCTGGAGGCCAGAGCGTGCTGTCACGGTCGGGGCGGCAGGGACACTGGATAAGGGGAGGTGGCAGAGGGTCCGAGGGAGCAGAGCCGTTGGGCTGCTCCCGGCCCCACCCCCTCACACCCTCACACAAGGGTTCGGATGGAACAGGGTGTTCTTCTCCCCCAAGAGCCCCCCACCTTCCTTCAGCCTAGTCTCTCTCCTCCTGCGTGTTCCAGCCGAGATCCTGCAGGCCAACGACAACCTCACCCAGGTGATCAACCTGTACAAGCAGCTGGTGAGGGGAGAGGAGGTGAACGGCGATGCGGCAGCCGGCTCCCTGCCTGGTGAGCGGGTGGCGGGGAGCCCGGGAGGGGCCTGGCAGCTGGAGCGGGGCAGAGCCCAGAGGGGAAGTGCAGGTTCTAGAGCCTGGGGCTGGAACTGCCGGGGTGACCCTGCCCCCTTAAGATGGGGAAGGCCCCTAGGGAGAGAGCTGGAGGGAGTCTATGCCCAGGCTGCAGCTGTTGGGGGGAGGAAAGTGGGGACATGGGGCAGAGGGGTTTGGGAGCCAGGTTTTGGCAAGGATAGGCAGAAGAGGGATGCAGCTGTTGGGGGGAGGAAAGTGGGGACGTGGGGCAGAGGGGGTTGGGAGCCAGGTTTTGGCAAGGACAGGCAGAAGAGGGAAGACATTTCTCTCATTTGCTAAATCTGGTACCTGTTGTGCAGGGCTGGATGGCACCCTCCAGGCCTAGTCACTTCTCAAAAGGTGGTTGGTGGGAGGGAATGACACACAGAAGTTGCGGGCTCAGCTCCAGTCAGGGTGAAGGGACAGCCATGGGGGTGTGTGTTCTCTATTCTAACCACAGAGGTTAGAAGAGGCCCTGTTGGGGTGTGGGAGGTGCGGCGGGGGGGGCACCACACAGAAGCAGCAGAGTTCAAGCAAGATCTCAAAGGACGGGAGGCCGTTGGCCAAGTAGAGGGAAGGAGGAAATAGGTTCTGGACAGAAGGAACACCGTGGGCTAGACAAAGGGCCTAGTGGCAGATTTGGGAGCCAGGGCAGTGTGGCCAAGGAGGGGGAAGAAAGCAGGAGGGCTGTGAGGGGAAGGGGTGCAGCTTGCTGCCTCCCCCCGCCCCCCCGCAGGCACCTTGGCTTCCAAGAGCCTTACTGTCCTTCATCCAGGGCGTGCCTGACTCCTTTCCCCACAGGGAGCACCTCCGCCTTGTTGGACCTCTCTGGCCTGGATCTCCCTCCTGCGGGCACCACCTACCCTCCTGTGCCCACCCGCCCTGCTGACCCGGCCAGCCCCGAGCAGCCTAGCACCTCAGTTTCCCTGCTTGACGATGAGCTCATGTCTCTGGGTGAGGAGGGGGCGGGGCCTGGAGGAGGGCGGGGCGGCTGCAGGAGTGGGTGAGGCCTCTGGAGGCTGGGGCGGGGGTTAGGCCCATTTCACGACTGAGAAGGCTGAGGCTCAGGGAGGTTAGAGAGTTGGCACAAGTTCTCAGTCCGTGGGCGAGGCCAGCCAGCTTCTAAACCCACCTCCGGTGAGCCCGCCACAGCTGCGTTCCCGTGGCCCCGGGGAAACCAGCGGGACTTCCCTGCAGCGGGTTAGAGCCGAGAATGGGGCACAGGCTGGCAGCGGACCCGCAGGGAAGTGGGGAGCCGTGGCTGGCCCTGCCACACCAGAGCCCCAGGCACCTCGTGCCCTATGCTGGTCCTGGACCATAGGCCACGCGCAGGGCTCCAGAGCCCACGGGGAACTGGGCGCACTCCTGGGAAAGACAGTTGTCAGGAGTCTAGCTTTGTGGTGCAGCGGCCCCATCTGAGGGCTTGGAAGTAGAGGACCGTAGTGACAGCCTGAAGTTATTAAAGGCAGAGAGAGCTTGAGCTCTGTCAAAAGAATCTGGAAGGTTTTGTTGGGGAACCGATTTGGGAGGCAAGAGTCAGACTGTGTTCTCTTGAGCCAAGTCTGAGGTTAAAAACCCAACCTGACGGACCGGAAAAAGTGCTCATGTGCCGGGGTCCTGGGCAGGGGACTGGGCAGGGGGCTTCCCTAACAGCTGCTACCGCACCGTCGTATCACAGACCATCCTCCAAGGAGCAGGGGCCGCCGACATCCCTGCTTCACAGATGCGAAGCAAGCCTTGGGAAGGCAGGGTTACTTGCCCTAAGGGGGGCGCGCAGGTTAGAACGAGGCGCTCTGATCCTAAGGCCCCTCTCCGAGCCTCTCTGCTGCTTGAACTCACCTCCTTGGCCAGGAAAGGGACATAAGGACTTGGAATGGGACACAAAGGAGGGGGGACAGTGGACCACCAGCAGACACCCTCCCTAAGAGGGTCTGACCACAGGATGTCCAGGCTCAGGTGGCCCAGCAGGGCCGGCACCCGGTGGCCGGTGCCCCACTGGGCAGTTGGAGAGTGGGGGCTGGCCCCCCGGTGACCAGCAGGGACCGAGCTGCCACCTCATGAGAAGCAAGGTGTGCCTGGTACTTCCTGTCCAGCCGCTGAGCGGCTGCAGCAGAGCCCTGAGCCTCCAGCTTCCGTTCATTTCTACTCAAAGGCAGAGAAAATGTGGGAACAGGAACCGCAAGTGCCAGGGCTGCACCCGCCCGGCTTGGCGGAATAGAGGAAGCCCCAGGACCACAGAGGGGGCTTGTCCTAAACGGTTCTTTGTGGCAGGAAGGGTGAGGGCTGGGGGCAGGGGAAGCCACGCGGACTTCCCGCCCGCCAAGGAGGGTGTCCCGGCCCTGCTCAGGCACTTCCTCTGAAGGGCTGGTTTGTCGTGGTCCCCTCGTGCAGATGCTGTCGTCAGCTTGGTTTTACAGATGAGGCGCAGGGAGGTTGTCACCAGCCCGAAGTCACACAGCCGACTGGCCGGGCTGCGTTCAAACCCCTGTAAGGAGGTTATAAACTCCGTTCAGGTCCCGGTACTGCCCCTTGCCGGCCACGTGGCCTGGGGCAGATTCCCTGACCCCTCTTGGCATCCGTTTCCTCAGCCCGGAAAGAGGGGTGATATCTCTACACTGGCTTCCACGGTTGTTCAAGGAGTCAGTGAGCCCCGTGCCTGAGGAGCCTGACGTGTCAGGGGCCGGGGGTACGCGTGGGAAATGTTAGCGGCCACCCCCGTGGCGTCCCGGTTCTCGGGGCAGTGCGCCCGGAGAAGACCGAGTCTTCTGAGCTGCCTGCGCCAGGCTGCAGCTCGCTCCTGCAGGATTTGCTAGAAACAGGATGACGTGTCTTCCCTAGGTAAAGCCTGTGGTGCACTTGGCGGGGGTTACACTGGCTGGTGGCCTGCCGCACGGCAAGCTGGCGAGCAGAGCCATGCGGAGGGCCGCCGGCCCCCCTCAGCCCTAGCCAGCCCACGCTGTGGGCATGGGCCAGGGCAGAGAGGGCCTGTAGGGTCTGCGCCAGCTCCGCCGGCCAGCGTGCACGTGGGGACACCACAGCAGAGCCACGGGAGCTTGTTCAGTGTCTGGGGCACCGCCTACCCCCCAACCCGGACGCTCAGAGGCCATTGTGGGGGGTGGGGGAGTGCAGAATGGTGCCTCCGGTCCGTAGCTGCTCACCTGGTGTCTCCCACCCTCCCTCCCTCCCCACCACCCCTGGGCTGCCAGCCGCCAGCTCGCTTTGAAGACAGAATTCTGGGGTCCAGTGGTGGAGGTGGCTTTAGAGTGGCAGGCACGGAAGCATGAAGGGTTGCGGGGAATGGGCCTTTGGGCTCTCTGGTTTCTGCTGCTCTGCCGCTGGTTCCCTCTAAAAGTGGGTTCTCGCCTTTGAGCTAAGCCTCTCGGGGGGAATGCAGGCGGGCAGGCGCCAGCGACCCCCAGGCCAGCACGCAGCACCCCCAGCTCCTGTGCTTCTGCTCGGGAAATCTGTCTCCTTCACCTCCGTCTCGCTTCCTCGCAGGACTCAGCGACCCCACACCTCCTCCAGGCCCAAGCTTGGACGGTGCCGGATGGAACAGCTTCCAGGTAGGAGGGCCAGGAAGCAGCCTGAGCTGTCCCAGGGGGAGGATGGCTGGGCCAGGCAGCCTGCAGGGGTCAGTGAGGAGGGAGGATCCCGTTGGGGCCCTGGGCTAAGGCACCGTGCGCGGATGGTGGAGGGCCGGTGTGCTCTCCTCGCCCCCGCACCCTCTCCCTGTGTCTCCGTGTTCAGTTGTGATGGGGTTCCCCCTTCTTTTTCTCTTGAGGGCGACTTTAAGGTCCTTGGAATGTGATGGTTTCTAGACTAGAACCCCGGATCAGGCCAGCCCACAAGAGGGGTGTGGGCCAGCAGGAATGTTGTCCCCTTCCGTGCTGCTGCTTCCCCAGATGTCACCTGCCAGGTGGAGAAGGGGCCTCAGGGCAGTTCCCGTGACTGCTCCTTCTCCAGCACAGCTCTAGCCGTCTGCACGCTTTGTATATGCCCAACAGTCCTCCGATGGCGCAGAACCCCCAGCCCCGCCTCGGGTCCCCAGCACCGACAGCCAGCCCTCCGCGCAGACGCCCCTGCCAGCGAGCAGTGGACTGGACGACCTGGATCTCCTGGGGAAGACCCTCCTGCAGCAGTCACTGCCACCAGAGTCCCAGCAAGTGCGGTGGTGAGCGCCACCCCCCGCCCCCGGGCTGACGTAGGGTGGGAGTCACGCCCATCCCATCCCCCACCCACCCCCATGGGTGGCAGCTTCGGGGCTCTCCCAGGCCCAGCAGGGAGAGACCCGGTGCCCGCGTGCTCCTGCGAGCAACGGCTGCTGGAGGACCAGCATGTGCCTGGCTCTGTGCTGGGCTAGAGGAGGTGGTGGTGCCCAGGGCAGGTGCAGGGCCCCCGTCCCGTGGAGCACAGAGGTTATGGGAGAAGGGGGATCTGCGCCCTACAGGGCAGGGGTGGTGGGCAGGAGAGCAAGAGCTGCCTGTTCCAAGGTAAGGAGACCAAGGCCCAAGAGACAGGAGGCGTCTGAGCTGGCTATTTGGGATGGTCAGGAAGCACAGCCTTTCCTGTGCCCCTGATCTCTCAGCCTCCCAAGATTCACACCCCAATGCCACATCCCCCAACAAGGGAGAAGCAGCAGCCGGCCCCCCGGCTCACACTTCGGGACCTGCAGAATAAAAGCAACTGCAGCTCGCCCAGCTCCAGCGCCCCCAGCCTCCTCCACGCCGCCTCCCCCGAGCCCCCCGGGCCTCTGCAACAGCCCGCGACGACTGATTTCTCACTGGCCAGCATCACTGTGCCCCTGGAGTCCATCAAACCCAGTGAGTGGGCCGGGGGCGCCGGCGGGTACGGGCTGGGCCGGGACCCCCTCGCCATCCACTTGGGAGCTCTGGGCAAGGCCCTTGCCCTTTTTGGGCCTCTGCTTTCTCATCTGTGCCAGAGTGAGGGCAGAGCGCTCCGCAGAGCCCGGGCTCCCATAGGCAGGAGGACATTTTTTGCTAGGTGTGCCTCCCCCAGAAAGGCAGGGCCAGGGCAGAGAGGTTCAGGGTCTCTCCAAGATCGTGAAACTAAATGAGGCTCAAGCTGGAGGCCCAAGCCTGAGCTGCCCCTGCCCAGGAGCAAGAGGGAGGCCAGCCCAGCCCAGGCCGTGAACAGACCGATGAAGACTGGCAGGTCTTCTCGGCCTTGTCCCTCTCGTGACTACACCGTCACCAAGGGCCTCACCCCCAGTGCCCCCAAGAAGTGGGGAGTGGGAGCACCCTGAACAGCAGGGTGACCATCCCGGGGTCGCGTGGCGAGAGTGTGACCCCAGCTCACCCCTTGGCCTGCACTCCAGCACTTGGGGAGTCCTAGCTGCGACCCCGTCTGGGGTGGGTGTCCTGCCACCACCAACACAGTGAAAGTGTCCCTGCCCCATCTGGGTGCCAGCCTGCAGCCCCCGGCCGCCCTGCTACCCAGGGTCAAGGCGAGGACCTGAGCTCCCGGACCCGTCCACCCCTTCCCAGCAGCTCGGCGAGTGCTTGCGGGGAGCCGGGTGTGGGGAGTGGGCTGGTCTGGCCAGGGCTCGGGCCTAGCACCACCCATCAGCCCTCCCTTTCCCCCTGCCAGGCAGCATCTTGCCAGTGACGGTGTATGACCAGCATGGCTTCCGGGTCCTCTTCCACTTTGCCCGAGACCCGCTGCCTGGGCGCTCGGACGTGCTGGTGGTGGTGGTTTCCATGCTGAGCACCGCCCCCCAGCCCATCCGCAACATCGTTTTCCAGTCAGCTGTCCCCAAGGTGACACACGCATGCCTCCCTCCTTTGGAGGCAGGGTGACTTGGGGCTGAAAGGGAGCCAGCTGGTGGGGCGGGGGGGGGGCAGGGTCCCTCTGGGAATTAGGGGATGGAAGGGAACCAAAGGACAGAGCCCCAGGACCCCCAGAGGAGGAGCTGGCAGGCGGACTGGGCCCGGCCCACCAGGATGGGGCCAGGAAGCCGGGCTAGCCGGGTGCCGTCCTGCCCTACGGTCTGCAGGTCATGAAAGTGAAGCTGCAGCCGCCCTCAGGCACGGAGCTGCCAGCATTTAACCCCATCGTCCACCCCTCAGCCATCACCCAGGTCCTGCTCCTTGCCAACCCCCAGAAGGTGAGGGGCCTGGCTGTGACAGCGCACCGCTGTGGGGGTGGGGCGGCTTCTTCTCTCCCTCTGACTCTGCCTTCATCTCTGCCCCAGGAGAAGGTTCGGCTCCGCTACAAGCTTCTCTTCACCATGGGCGACCAGACCTACAACGAGATGGGGGATGTGGACCAGTTCCCCCCACCGGAGACCTGGGGGAGCCTCTAGAACAGGGAGGGGGCGGGGAGAGGAGAGGGCAGCGGGACCGGGCACCGTCTAGCCTGGGTGGGAGGCTGTGGTGGCCTAGGACACCCTTTATTCCCATGGTGAGATCCCTTGGGCCTGGTGCTTCTCCCCTCACCCCTGTGGCCCCCCTCCTTCCTCGTCCCCCTCCCCTGCGGAGCTGCTGGGCCTGGGTTTTCACTGCTGGGGACCTTCGCCACAGGGGGGAGCCTGGAGCAGGGAGCAGCTGCGTGGCCCTGGAAGGACCTGGGGTCATGGGGGAGAAGCATGGCTGTCAGGCAGGGGCCAGGACCTCAGGCCCAGACCTGACCCCAGCCCGGGGTGGGGTCATCCCCACCTTTCTCTTATGCCTTATGGGAAGGCCCAGCCATAACTCGGGGGGCCATGCTGGTGCGGGAACCAGCTCAGGTCTCCTCCATAGGAACCGGGTGACTGGGGGGTGACGCCTGCTCCCCCAGCTCTTTGCACTCTGCGGTGTGTGGTTTGACTCTTTGCTTTTCTTTCTCAGTGGCCCTGTGGTCACCATCTCAGGAGGCCCAGTTGGGGGAGCCTCATGGGGGTTTCACTCCACTCACCTGCCCCCTTTGCCGTCAGGCCTCCTGAGGAGCTGTGGGGGCTGTGGCTGCTGGCCCAGAGGTTGTGGCGGAGCCGGGTGCCCCTGGGCTCCTGGGCTCCTGGCCGAGGGAGGCCCTGCCCTGGAGCTCCTCAGTGCGCCTCCTTCAGTCGCCAGCCTCTGCTGGGGCCTCCCATGGGTGCCTCCCCTCTGCCCATCCGTCTGTCGGGGGGCTGAGTGGGGTCGGTGTGTGAGTGAGAGCAGGAGTATTTATGGAAATAAAAACGTCCTTTTTTCCTGTACCAGCTGCCCTCCTGGCCTTTCTGAGGTGGAGGGAGATGAGGGCCCAGGAGCTGGAGGGCCCTGGGGCTGCCCCGCAGGCTTCTCTGGCTCAGTCTTGGGAGCTCCAGCCGCCCCCCCCTGCTCCCCGCCCCCCATCATCCCTGAGCCCTTCACCGGAAGAGGCCCTGCGTGGGGGCCTGTGGTGGTGCTGAGTCACCAGAGAGGGCCCAGGGCTGCGGCGGGCCCAGAGCCGTCCCAGCTGGAAGTGAGTGGCCGCTCAGGCCTGCCAGGAGTCCCAGCTGCTGCAGATGCTGAGTGGGAGCACCCCCCAGCCCCCCACCCCCCCACCCCCCCACCGCCGGCTGCTCACAACTTCCTCCTGCTGCGCTCAGCCCTCCAAACACGACTGCGTGGCGGCCCCAGAGGGCCCTGCCTCGCCTTCTCTTCTCGCTTTCCCCAGAGGCCGCTCCCAGGAAGCAGGGTGCTAATGGCAGCTCAGTTCTAGAGGCCTGGGGATGCTGCACTGGGCCCCCCGCCAGGCCCAGCTGCGGCTGGCTCACCACACACCCCCACCACCCCCGGTGCTACCAGAGTCCTCTCTTCCCTCGGAGGCTCCAGTCCGGTCCCCGGGAACGACTCAGCTTCTCCGCCAGCGAGGATCGGAGCAAGGGGCGGTTCATTGGGGGGGTTGCTGAGCCATGTGGGGCCAGCCCTCCCGTGCTGCTCTGCAGGCAAGGCTTCCCCTCGAGCCTGGGCAAGGCCGCCCACCATTTCCCCTCCCAAGCAGATGATGGGGAGTCCTATATTTCAAAAAACCAGTTTCACTTTGCCTTACTTGTTTCTGGGGCTGAACCCCTTCCGGCAGACGCCACTGGGACGTCTTCCCAGGGCCCAGCATGGGGGCCTTTTCCAACCAGCAGGTGAGGAGGGCTGCCTCTCTACCCCAGGTCTTGCTGGGTGCGCGTGGGAGAGCTTCACGTCCCCGCAGAACCCCCACCCCCACCCCAGACACAGGCCTCCTGCAGTGGGACTTCCGGGTGCCCTGACCCCTGCACACCCCCAGCCGCGTGGCTGGTTCCTGTCCTCTTCCCCAACAGGCCAGACTCCGCGCGGACACCTGTGATGTCCCCAAAAGACTGTAGTAGGAAGGCTCTTGTAACCGAGATGAAACCCTGCTCCCGGCGCTCCTGCCCCGGCGTCCCGGGGTCCCGGAGTACCAGCTGAGGGGGGATCTCGTGCAAACCATGCTAGGGCTGCAGAATGGGACGGGACTGTGCATAGCCTTGGGCTGGGAGTCTCTGCTCCCAGTGGGGTCCCTGGCGCACTATGTGACTTTGAGCGAGGGGTTGCCTTTTCTCGCCTTTGGGTTCCTTGTCTATAGTGGGGAGGGACCCAGGGAGCTCTAAGGCCCCCTGAGGCCTTCTCGAAGAGCCCTTGAGCAAACTGATTCCCCAAGGTGTTGGCCTGGAGTGACCCAAAGGTGACAGAGACAGGGATATCTTTTTCATCTTCCCGACCTACCCCCTTCCCTTTTCCCTAGTCAGTCCGAGCATCTGCCATGCTGCAGGGGCCTCGGAGTGGCCTGCATGGGAGGCAGGCCCCATGGTTAGCTCGGAGGCCAGCATGGAACCCGTGAGCTGGGAGCTCAGCATGTCACACGGAGAGCCCGGAGGGACGTGGACCCAAGGGACCTGCCACGGGAGCCCCGCCTCTGTCCGAGGGGCTGGGGTCTGATGATGGGAGATGGTCCTCAGCCTCCACTTCTGGAGGAGTCCTAACCAAATAACACATGTCCGCTCGGCCCACGGTCGGGGGCACCGAGCAGCACACAGGACACCCAGAGCCTCTGGGGCCCTCTGGCTGGAACTCAAAACAGGGAAGATGCATTCTCTTGTCTCTTGAAGGGTGACCCCCACCCCCCACGCCAGGGGCAGTGGGACTTCCCGGACCCCGAAGCCACACTTCCACTTCTATTCCTGCGGCTAGAAGCTGCTGCTCGTTTGGGTTTCTCTTTTGACAACCACAGCACACTGCTCCTCTGTTGGTGGCCGCCACTGGCTACGGAGGGGCCGCCACCCGCCGGAGAGCCTGTCTCCGCCGCCGTCCTGCTGCCCCTGCCCCCAGTCTCAGGCCAGGTGGAGACCATAGGAGCTGGAGCCCGACCAAGACCCGGCCTAGCCCTGCGGCAGGCCTGCTGCTCGAAGCCTCCCCTTCCGTCCTCAGGCCTGCAGCGATGAGAAATGGAGGCTCTTGGAGCTTGCCAAGTGCCCAAGGACACATGTTAAGGCTGAGGCTAACCAGCAGTCCCGCCAGGTGCCCCTGTGGTGGCATGTCGCCCCCCCATCTCCTGAGCCCTCTCTCCTTGGCCCTCCACGGGCTGCCCTCCCTTGGAGCCAGGGTTAAGGCTTGAGGGCATGGGCTCTCAAGGGCTGTCAGGACTGGGATGTCATGGCTCCGCCCCACCCAGGGTTTCCTTCTAGGACAGCCCTTCTGGCTTGAGGAGGAGACAGGCAAGTTCTCAGAGCCCCAGAAATCGCACCCCCATAACTGGCTGCCCTGGGCAGCAGCTTCTGCTCAGAGCTGGGCACCGAGAGGACCAGACCACAAACCAGTGACGCGTCCACAGTGCGACATTCTTGCTCAGTCCTGTGGCTGCGCAGCTGACCCCTGCTCCCACCCCCCCACCTCTTCCCCCCACCCCCCCACCCCGCCTCTGCACCAGCCACTGGGCCTCCCAGCCCGAGTCCTGCTTGAGCTTCACCTGCGGGCACTTCCCAGACTGGCCCTGGTTTGCCGCAGCCATGGGGATAAAGGAGAGGGCAGGGGGCAGCCTTTCGGGAGCCTCCAGACGGTGCCACCCCGAACAGCAGGAGAGCACGTAGGGGCTTAGAAGCCTGTCAGATCAGCTTTTTAACTTGGCCCCTACCCTTAACCAGCGAGGGCCCTGGCACCCTGAGCCTTGGTGTACTCACCTAAAAATGGGAATAATGACGCCAACCTCGCTGTCAGAGGGGGTGTGCTCAAGTAGGTGACAAAGCAGGCTACTGTCCCCAGAAGGCAGCAGGACACATGGAGGGGGCAACTAGGCAGGCCCAGGGGCAAGATTCTTTTCACGCCAGATAGTACAGGCTGGATAAGAAGAAGCAGAGCCTGTTCTAAGTTTGTTTTCGTTTTTTGTTTTTTTTAAAGATTTTATTTATTCATTCAACAAACAGCATAAGTAGGCAGAGGCAGGCATGGGCAGGAGGGAGCAGGCTCCCCGCTGAGCAGAGAGCCCGATGCAGGGCTCTATCCCAGGACCCTGGGACCATGACCTGAGCCAAAGGCAGAGGCTTTAACCCACTGAGCCACCCAGGCACCCCTGTTCTAAGTATTTTACATAGGAACTCGTTTAGTCCACAAAGCAGGTCAGGTCCCCGTTCTCATTCTTCTCATGTGACCCAGGACACTGAGGCTCAGACAGGTGAACCCCACCCCCCCCACCCGGCCCAAGGTCACCCAGCTAGCTAGAGGCTGAGCCCAGCTGGCCGGCTTCTTCTACACACACTCAAGCTCTGTTCTAGCTGTCTCTGGGCTGGAAATAAGCGTCCATTGATGCAATGCCTTCACTTGCATTCAAGTCAGCCCTGTCTGTTGAGCTCCTGTGACCCTGGCACGTCGCTAGACCATGCAGGATTCGGTACGAGCAGAGGAGAGCCAGCCAAGCCAAAGAGCCCTCCCAACGCCCAGTGGAGAGGTCTCCTGATCGGAGATGGTGTTGGCCGGTGATCTCTGACGCCCCCTTCCTGCACCTGCAGCTCTCAAACTGTGATCTTGACATTTCCCGATAAAACCTCATAGTCCAAAAGTCTCTGATTACAACATCCTTCGAAGGAACAGCCTATGATCCAACCTTTGGGGCTTCCAACCCTTTATGATTCAGCATCCAAGTGTGCTCAAGCTTAAATATAACCTAAAACATACCCCTCACCCAAGCCAAGAGGCACAGCAGCCCCACCCAGGGTCAGGCTGGAGGGGAGCCCGGATCCTCGGTGAAAGGCCCAGAGCTCCACTGGGCTGATCAGATGGCCCTTCTTGGGGGTTTCCAGCTGCTGCTTCTCCAGGCCGGGTGTCCTGACCCTTGTGAGCTTGGGCTTAGGCCTGGGCAAGCCTAGAGGGGATAAAGGTAGAAGCCAGACCATGCCCTCAGGGACCTTCACAGCAGCTAGGGAAGTGGACAAGCCCAGACCCAGAGTGTTCCAGGCTGGAGGCAGGGCTGAAACAGGGTGGGGAACCGTGTAACCCAGGATTTCCCAGACAGCAAGGCAGCGGCACCTGGTGTCAAGCTGCTGGCTTAGGAGCCTTCAGCTTCCTAATTGTGTACACAGTAGGCTCTGCCCCTTGCAGAGATGGGGGAAACTTAAGCCACCCTGGTGTTCTGGGATCTGGCCAGTGAGGAAGGGGGAAAGGCCAGGAGTAACACCCAGGCCTTGCAAACCCCAGCCCCACGTTTTAAGAAGCCAGGTCTACACTGGACTCTGATTGCTCCTTCCATCAAGGCATTCCTCAAGCCCTGCTCTTCTTCTAGAATCCTCTCCAGGGGACTTCCAGTTGGGGAAAAAGAGGTGGGTTAGGAAACCTTGTCTGGGGTCTCCTTATGCAAGCTTGAGCCTTCACTCCGGTAGACTCCATGCTCAGGTGGCCTCCCAGCTGGGAGGCTCTGACTCAGCAGCAGCAGCTGGAGGGTTCCCTTCTCAGCCCCTCCCGACTCCCACTGGGCTGGGTGTCCCTTGGGCAGGGGGTGGTGAAGAGCAGCCCGCATCCCGTAAGTGCTCACTGTGTGCCAGATCCCTTGTCTGAGGCCACTGGTCCTGCCCTCGTGCAGTACTAAGTCTGCCCACCCACACACAGTAGGTGCTCAAGTAATCCTCAAACTGAGTTAAAACTCAAAGCAAAGGGCGGGGAGCATGGCAGGACCGCACGGATGTCCCTCTCCCCCCACCCCTGGGGCCTGGAGGGTACGGGGGTTCAGAGTAAGCAAAGACTACTGTGTGTGGTCCCTCATCTTGTTTGAACAGATATGGAGCACCTACTGTATGCCCAACTGTGATTCGGGTGGAGGGCCAAAGAATGAACTACTACTGAGTCTGGGGGATAAAAGCAGCACCCCCCATCACTGCTTTACAAGAGGAAAGGCAAGGACTCCCAAAGTTCGCTGAAATGAGAGGCTCTACAGATGGATGGAGGCAACTGCTGGGGCTGGGAGGGAGCCAGGTGTCAGGGAGCTGGGAAGGAGGGTGGGCCACCCTCCTTAAAGGGAGACAGGAATAGGCAGGGTCATTGTTCACTCTCCAGGATGGGCAGTTGTCCGGCCCATCAGACCATTAAAAGCAGCAAGTCCAGAGTTCCAGGGACTTGTCCAAGGGCACAAAGCAGCAAGGTGGCCCCAGGAAGCCAAAGTCCCCCAGCCAGTCTCCAGCAGGGGAGGAGGGAGGGGGTAATCTTTAGCTCAAGTTGGCCAGGAGGTCCTCTGGAGAGGGAGTCCAAGGCAGCATCCTTGGGCAAGCCCAGATGGGCCAGTACGGGCTGGAGAGGCCCGTCCTTGGCCTCTGGCTCCCAACCCTCCTTGCCTTTAAGAGGGGTGCAGAAGTTACTGAAACCCAGGGCCCTTGGGCCGGCGGGAGGGGTGGAGCCCAGAGTCCGGCCGCGCGGTGGCAGGAGCCGGCTTACCTGCTTCCCGCCACCCGGGTTGGGCGGGGCGGGACCGGGGGGCGGGGCCGCCACACAACCTGTGGACGGCCGGGCGGCCGCCGGCGCGACCGTCCCGGGGACCGGCCGGGGGCCTGCGGGGCGCCCGGAAGCCGGGGGCGAACGAGAAAACAAACTTGGAGAAAGGAGTGACCTGGGGGCCGGGGGCGGAGTCGCGCGCGGAGGAGGAGGGAGCGAGCGGCCGCCGGAGCGCGGCTGGCCCAGGAAGCGGAGAGCGCCGCCCACCCATCCGGGGCGAGAGCGGCGCTGCGGGCGCAGGCAGGCTGGGCCGGGGGCTGCCGGGCCCTCGCCCCCTTCCCCCCACCCGTGACCCCGCAGCCCCCAGCCCGCGCCCAAGATGATGAAGAGGCAGCTGTATCGCATGCGGCAGCTGGCCCAGACGGGCAGCTTGGGACGGTGAGTGTCAACCCGCTCTCTCCCAGCCCCACGCTCACCGCCCGCCGGACCCTCGGGGACGTGGAGGGGTGGGGGAGGTCGGGGACAGCCAACCTCGAACTGGCCAGAGGTCTACTCTCATTCCCATGCCTCTGAATGCCACCCCCACCTCTCGGCCAGGGCAGAAGGGGCAAGGCCATTTGGGGAAGGGGGCACCCCCACCCCTTTGCCTGCCAGGGAGAATCAAGGATGCTGGGTCTTCTCTGCCTCCATGAGCCTCTTGAGCGAACGGTCTTCCCTGACCTCACTTGTCCCCTCTGTACAATGGGGACAGCTAACCATCTCTGGTTGCCTGGGGTTAAGGGGCAGTGGTCAGTGCCCTAGACTTTGGGGGAGGGGAGGAGACTAGGTCCCGGTGTGGTGTGGTGGGAGGAGGGGCCTGCCTGTCCAGCTTTGTGCCTCTTCCCCACCCTACCCGCAGCCTGGAGGCCTCCAGCTTCTCTATCTTGCTTCTGCTTTTCCCAGCCTCAGGTGGAAACATCCCTGGGCCTCTTTGCTCTCAACTACCCCACCCCCGGGGCCCCAGAGCCGATGGAGTGGAGGCCAGAAGTTTGGGGAGCTCCCAGGGCCTATCATCTCTCCTCTTCCCCCTGCATTGGGAGTTTCCCATTCTCTGCGCCCCGAGGAGGGGACCGAGTGTCCAGGCTCACATAGGCATCTGTGCCATGGGAGACTAGAGCCAGGGAGGTCAATCCCCCTTGCTCTGGGCCTCAGTGTCCCCATGTGTCCCTGGGCAGAGGGCCAGGGCCTGCACACCACTCCAGTCGAGTCCTGTGTGTCTGACAGCCCAGGAGTCTGAGATCTCACACTTCCCGTTCTTGGGGCCGGCCCTGCCTCCTCTCCCTAGGGTCAGCGCAACAGAGGCTGGGGTGGCTTCCCAACCCCGCCGCTTAGGGTTTCATCCGCCCTCTCTCAGGACACAGCCCTGGGTGGAGGAGGAAAAAGCCGTGTATCCTATTCCCGCCCCCATGGAATGTGCTCCGACTGGGATGAGGCAGACAGGCCGGCCACCCAGGGCGGGCCCCTCAAGGAGAGGAGGGGCACTGGAAGCGACCAGGGTCCAGGTGCCCTCTTGAGGGGGCAGGGGGAGGCAGGGAGTTTCCTAACCTGGGCGGCCTCAGCAGAAGCTCCTCCCTCCCTCACAGCACCCCGGAGACCGCCGAGTTCCTGGGGGAGGACCTGCAGCAGGTACAAGCCTGGGCTGGCAGCGGGTGGCAAGGCAGGCCCGCGCAAGCTGTCAGCGGAGGACCCGGCCAGGACGCCATCTGGGGGGGCCGGGCTGAGTCATTCCCCAAGCTGTTGGCCATGGGGTCTCCAGGAGGAGGGACGGGAAAGGTGGTTCCTGCTCTGGGAATGAACAGGGCGGGGGGTGAGGGGGGGACAGCAACCTCCAACGAGCCACCAACTCTGAGCACCCCCCACCCAGGTGGAACAGCGGCTGGAGCCGGCCAAGCGAGCAGCCCACAATGTCCACAAGCGGCTGCAGGCCTGTCTGCAGGGCCAGAGTGGGGCGGACATGGACAAGCGGGTGGTGAGTGGGGGTCCCAGGAAGTTGGGGCCCGCACAGGACACCTCTACCCAGTGGGCGAGTGAGGTCAGGGCTGGGGTCTCCCTGCTAGTTTGAGCCTCTGGCACACCAAGGGGATGAAGCCTGCACTGTCCCAAGACCCCTCAGGCACCCCACTCATGAGGCTCTGTTTTTTCCCCATTCCCTTCTCCACCCTGGTCCCCGCCGCACCGATCCCCTGAGCCAAGGCCAGGCCTCTGACAGCTCCTGAACTTCTCTGTCCTGTCAGGCCCCAGAGTGGAGCAGAGCAGGCCCTCTGAACTGAGGCAGTGCCTGAGGGCTTCCTGAAGGAAGTGGCATTTAAACCGATACTAATACTTACTGGTATTAATCAACGAGTCTGTTGCTAAGCTCTCTTAGCGCATTGCCTCATGTCCCGCTGACGACACCCCTAGGAGGAGGCTGCCTTTATTAGTACTTTGTACAGACGAGGAAACACAGAGAGATAAAGTCTTAAGGTCACACAGTGCGTTAGTGGCAAAACCGAGGCTTGATCCCTGGTCTTTCTGACTCAAGCTGGGGCTCTTCCTAACTCTAGATGGGAGTGTTTTGAGCTTAGCAGTGACTAAGTGCAGAGCCACTGATGCCCTGGGGCAGGGGAAGAGCCCCACCCCCAGCCTGCTCCCAGGGCCTCCATTTGTCCTCAGTCCAGCTGTGTGACCTTGGGCCGGCTGCCTGCCCCCTCTGTGTGTGAGAGTACTCGATGGTTTCTTCTGGCCCAGTTGATTGGTTTCTGGGAGAGGGTAAAGATGGGGTGGGGTGACATGGTCACAGGGAGATGCCACTCTGCCCTGCCTGGCCGTCTTCCCGTCTCCACTCCCACTTAAGACTGTGGCCCTCTTGGCTTCCCTCCTCCCCTGGCCATACCGAGAGTCTCAGCAGGGGCCCTGTCCCCAAGGAGCCCTCTGTCTGCTTAGGTGGGGTGGAGGGAGACTCGGCAAGTGAGCACATACATGCTCACAGCCAGACCCTGGCCTTCCTGCAGAAGAAGCTTCCCCTCATGGCTCTGTCCACCACGATGGCTGAGAGCTTCAAGGAGCTGGACCCCGATTCCAGCATGGGGTGAGCATGGACGGGGCCCCAGCCCTCACCCAGAGGTGGCAAGGGGGGCGGATCTGGGCTGGGAGGGGGTCCAGGTGAGGAAGGGCATCCCCCGTGGAAGGATGACCAGGCTGAGGGTCAGTTAGCATCTGCACTAGGGATAGGGGGGTGGTCAGTGTCCAGGTCAGAGAAGGCGGCCAGGCCTGGGGGGGGGTGCTTAGCTGAGAGATGAAGGAGAAGGGACAGGGGGTGATGGGGAGGGAGGAGGCCCCACCCAGTGTTTCTGCGTGGGTGTGAGGAGCTGGGTCCAATGGGTGCTGTGTCCACAGGAAGGCCTTAGAGATGAGCTGTGCCATTCAGAACCAGCTGGCCCGCATTCTGGCTGAGTTTGAGATGACTCTGGAGAGGGATGTCCTGCAGCCGCTCAGCAAGCTGAGTGAGGTGACCCTCCAGACTCCCCCCAGCCCCGCCCCCAGCCCCACCCCCTCCCCAGCCTCCTCTGCCCCCTGACCTCCACCCTCCCCGTGCCTCCCCACCAGGAAGAGCTGCCAATCATCCTTAAACACAAGAAGAGCCTGCAGAAGCTGGTGTCAGACTGGAACACCCTGAAGAGCAGGTGGGAGCCAGAGCCCCTAGGTGGGCTCCACACCTTGGTCAGCCCCCATAGGCAGCCGCAGAACCCACACTCGGAGGCCGTGGCAGGGCCCGCTGGCGACAGTGTGTGCCCTCGTGTACACACCTCGTCTCTGTGAACATGTGTGTGCACATGCTCATGCTAGCTGAGGGTGACCCCCAGAACCTAGGAGAGCCAGAAATGATCCTCCAAGATGCCTGGACTGCAGGAGGGCCCCGCCCACCTGGGGCTGGCTGGCTGCGATCACCAAGCCCGCCACCAGGGGGCGGCCTCGAGCACTCACGGCCCCCCAGCTGAAAAGGAGGCTCAGGGCAAGTGGGGCTCTGGGATGTTGATCCGTAAATCCCAGAATCCTGGGCGGTCAGGCATATGGAAGGGACCCTTGGCTCTGGACAGGCAGTGTGGGGGACACTGACCACCCCACCTCGGGATCGTTGTTGCCAGGCTCACTCAGGCAGCTAAGAATTCAGGCGGCGGTCAGGGCCTGGGCGGCGGCACTGGCAGTTACGGTCATACGGCCACGGCCACCAAGATGGAGACGCTGAAGGAGGAGGAGGAGGAGCTGAAGAAGAGGGTGGAGACCAGCAAGGTGAGCGGCGCTTGCCGGTTCCCAGGATGGGGGTGGGGGGCGGCAAGGGTGGGTCCTGTCCCCATTTCAGGGAGGGGAAGCTCCCGGAGGTGATCTGCCTCACCCAGGGCCACACAGCTGGCAAGCAGCAGAGCCGGGATTTGATCCCAGGGAGTGAGCCTCCGAGCTCTTAGCCTCCTGTCTATGCCGCATACTCGGTTCCTGGGAGGCAGGGACCTGGTGTGCTGGCTGCGGTCCCCGCAGGCTTGCTGAGTGAGTCGAGGAGCGAATGGTCAAGGACAGAAGCACCTCGCAAAGGGTGTGGCACAGAGATGAGGGCTAGAAGCTGTAAACATCCCTTGAGAGCTTCAGGGGGTTCCTGTGGGCCGTCCCCAAGTGCAGACTATACCAGAGAGAGGAGACGTGACCAGGGCCCTCCACAGAGAGCTTAGACAAGTCATTCACCCCTCTGGGTCTCAGTTTCCCCTCTGGGCCCCAGCCTCACCGGTGCGAGCTCCCTTCTTCCTGTCTCCAAGGACGAGTACTTGGCCGACCTCTACCACTTTGCCACCAAGGAGGACACGTATGCCAACTACTTCATCCACGTGAGTCCCAAGATGGGGCTCCAGCCACTGGAACTCAGGGGTGGACACCAGGGGCCACTAGGACACCCTTCCAGATGTGGGAGGGAGGAGTGTGTTCTTAGGGACTCCAAGGGGGCGTAACTTCCCTCACTCCCTCCGGGGGTGCCCCCCGTCTCCGCAGCTCATGGAGATTCAAGCTGATTACCATCGCAAGTCTTTGAGTTCGCTGGACACAGCCCTGGCGGAGCTGAGGGAGAACCACAGCCAAGCAGGTACAGACAGAGGCAGGGCCCGGGCCCACACCCCCGACCCCGGCCCTACTCCGGGCCTGTTAAGAAGCTGGCAGATCAGTTCCGATGAGATTTGTGATAGAGAGATCGTCTGCTACGTAGAGGATGGAGTGAAGGGGCAGGACTGGAGTCAGGAGAACTTTAGGAGGCAGAAGGGAGGGAACAGTGGCCTGGCCTGGGGTGGCAGCGGTGGAGTTGGGGGGGTTCGAGAGAGATGTTGGATGATTTCAGGATCTGTGGTGTGGGTGATTGGGCGGGAGGTGGTACCATTGGCCAAAGCGGTAGGCTTTGCGGATGTCTAGGGGTACCCTGGCTGTCAGGGAGGGGAGGACCCTGGGCCGCTGATCTGTCTCATCCCTGCAGACCCCTCCCCCTTGACGACGGCCACCCCCCTCGGGGTGTATGGGGTGCCCCTGGAAACCCACCTGCAAAATCTGGGCCGGGACATTGCCCTGCCCATCGAGGCCTGCGTCATGATGCTGCTTTCTGACGGCATGAAGGAAGAGGTGGGACCCACGGGGGCAGGTCGGGCGGGAGCCCTGGGGCCCTCCCTCCGTCCACAGCCCCCACAGGCTGCCCTGTGCTGGTGCTGTGACCCCACCGTTAGAGCCCAGGTCCCGTGAGGCCACGGCCTCCTGCTGCCGGGCTGACACCACCACCCACTTGGGGATGCCCGTGAGGCAGCCGCTGTGCCCTAAGGCCTTTACGTTTCTTGCTCCGTTTAGTAATCCCAGAAGCCCCTGCAGGAAGCCTTCACTGGCTGCCTTCTACAAGGGGGAGACGGAGGCCACGACGAACATGTGCCCCGCGGCCCAGGGGAGGGTGTCAGTAAGGCCTGGGCCCCACCGTGCGGCCCCTGCTGCAGGCGGCCGCGTCCATCCACTGCATCAGGCGGGCCCTAGTGTGTCAGCTCCGTTCCTGAGCCCAGACCCTTAGGGGGCAGAACCTGCTCGAAGGCCGACTTAGGCTTCTTTTTTTTTTTAAAGATTTTATTTATTTATTAGAGAGAGAGAGCATGAGAGGAGAGAGGTCAGTGGGGGAAGCAGACTCCCTGCCGAGCAGGAAGCCCGATGTGGGACTCGATCCCAGTCTCCACAATCATGACCTGAGCCAAAGGCAGTTGCTTAACCAACTGAGCCACCCAGGCGCCCCTCAGCTTAGGCTTCTTGACAGCGCTGCCTGGCCTCCTCTCTCCCTCCCACTTCTAACCAGACCCCTGTCTCCCCACCTCTTTGCCAGCTTCTCCCAGATCTCCCACTTTGGGCCAAATCCTAGACCTTGAGAGCAAGGGCAGCTGTACACACCGTGGGCCCCACGCTGCCCATCAGACTGGGGGGGACATGTGCCCCGTGAGGGCCGGGCACCCACCCCGAGTGAGCCAGGGCATCCTCTCCTGCCCACCCGTCCGTGACCCCCTGTCCGTTTCCTCTCGTACCCCAGGGCCTTTTCCGTCTGGCTGCGGGAGCGTCAGTGCTGAAGCGTCTCAAGCAGACCATGGCCTCGGACCCCTGCAGCCTGCAGGAGTTCTGCTCTGACCCCCATGCCGTGGCAGGTGCCTGCTCCCAGGAGCCCCGAGAAGAGGGCCTTCCCCCCGAATCCCTTCCCCTCAGCTGCCTGGAACACTTGGCTGAAGGCCTGGTGATCGACACCTCAGGACACACAGGGGTCTGTGGAGGGGAGGGGAGGGCTCGGTGATGAACCCCCTTGCATGCGTGGACATCTGGCTGGGAACAAGTCTGCCAGACGTCATCATTTTCTCCAAAAGGCCCAGGGCCCAAAGAAATGATCAGACCTGGTCACGTCAGTGTGAACAGGGCCTGGTTCCTAACAGATGCCGAGTGCCGGGCCCCGGGGTGGAGGTGGGGGCCTTGGGAACCGTTTCCGAGACCCTTGCCACCACTTCAGGTGCCCTCAAGTCCTATCTGAGGGAGCTGCCGGAGCCCCTGATGACCTTTGACCTCTATGATGATTGGATGAGGGCAGCCAGGTGAGGTGGGGGGCGGATGGGGATGCTGGAGACGGTGGGGCTTCGGAGGTGGGTTCCTGGACTGGCTCACCAGGTCTCTCCCCATCCCCAGCCTGAAGGAGCCAGGGGCCCGGCTGGAGGCCCTCCAGCAGGTGTGCGGCCGCCTGCCCCGGGAGAGCTTCAACAACCTCAGGTGAGCCCAAGCCCGGCCCCTCGTCCTAGGCAATGTCTCGGAAACCACAGCCGAGATGGTCTAGTCCTGTTTTTCCTACTAGACACTGAGCTAAACGCACTCCTAGAACCTTTGAAGCCATGCCACTTGGCTTGAAGTTCCCACCTCTGCTGCTGTGTGGCCTTGGGCAGGTGGTCTGACCTCTCTGTGCCTCCGTGCCCTCATCAGGAAAACACAGAGCACACCAGTTCCTACCTCACAGGGCAGGGAGGAAGATTCTCAGCTTAGCTCCGCGCCCCACACATGTGTGGCACTCAGCAGGTCAACTCATTTAGCTATTAAAAAATTTTAGGGACACAGGGCGGGCTCAGTCAGTTAAGTGTCAGCCTTCAGCTCAGGTTATGATTCCAGGGTCCTGGGATTGAGTCCCACATTGGGCTCCTTGCTCGGCAGGGAGCCTGCTTCTCCCTCCCCCACTCCTCCTGCTTGTGTCCTCCTCTCGCTGTGTCTCTCTCCGTCAAATAATAAATAAAATCTTTAAAAAGAAAAAAAAAAAGCATCCTGAGGGGGACCTTTGCCACTCTTTGGAAACCCCAGGTTGAGAAAGTCTCGGGCCTCAGGGGCATCACTGGGTGTTCGCGTCCCTGTCCGTGACCGTGCCTACCTTCTGCCTCCCCAGGTACCTGCTGAAGTTCCTGGCACGGCTGGCCGAGGAGCAGGAGGTGAATAAGATGACCCCCAGCAACATCGCCATCGTCCTGGGGCCCAACCTGCTGTGGCCCCCAGAGAAAGAAGGGTGAGGGGAAGAGGGCAGTCCCCTCCGCCAACCACAGCCGTCTGCTACTTACTTTTCCCCTGGGCCTCAGCTTCCCCATAATTGCAGTGGGTTGAGTTCCCCATCTCAAGGCTTGCCGTGAGCAGCGGCCCAAAGGGAACGTGGACCCCACAGGGGGTTTTGGAGCGAGGCGTCCCGGGTGAGAGTGATAAGGGGGAGCTTGGAGTGCGGGGAGCCCGGAGATCTGGTTGTGGCCCCACCCCCTCGCCCTTCCAGAAATGCCTTCGGACATCACTCTCTGGATCTCCATTTCTTTTTCTGTAAATTGGAGAGAAATTATACCGACTCTGAAGGGCTTTTGCTTTGGGAATTAGACAATGAATGGAGAAATGGTTTCCAAGCTGTAAAGTGCCGTGCGTGCTATGGGAGGGGTCGTTTCAATGCACCTGGCCACAGAGGGCAGAAAGATTTCATTCATTTGCTGAGGATGGTTACTCGGTAGAAGCTCCCTAGATCCCAGAACTGCGAGGGAAAGGGAACCATCCTGCCTAGTGAAGCCTGTCACAGGAGAAGGGGGGGAACGTGGGGCCTGTGAGCAACACACTGACCACCCACTGGTGGTCTGTGAGTTTTCTTCTTTTTCTGAAGATTTTATTTATTTATGTGAGAGAGAGAATGTGTGTGAGAGACAGAGCATGAGCCATGGGGAGGGAGCAGCGGAGGGAGAGGGAGAAGCAGACTCCCCGCTGAGCAGGGAGCATGACCTGAGTTGAAGGCAGATGCTTCACCCCCTGAGCCACGCAGGCGCCCGTCTGCGAGCTTGGTGAGAACAGGCACTTGATCTCATTGGGCCAGAAAGAGAATTGGGCTCATGAAGACTTTACGAAATGGACCGCTCGCTTTTGTTCCCTTTTGCTCCAGGGACCAGGCCCAGCTAGATGCGGCCTCTGTGTCCTCCATCCAGGTGGTGGGCGTGGTGGAGGCTCTCATACAAAAGGCGGACACCCTCTTCCCTGGAGGTAAAGCTCCTGCCTTTGTTTGGTTTCGTTTTAAGACTTTGTTTATTTGAAAGAGACAGAGCTTGAGAAAGCAGAGCAGGGCCAGAGGGGCCGAGGGAGAGGGCCAAGTAGACCTTCCCTGCTGAGCAGGGAGCCATATACGGGGCTCCAGTCCCAGGACCCTGGGATCATGGCCTCAGTCAAAGGCAACACTTCGCCCACGGAGCCACCCAGGCGCCCTGAAGTTCCTGCCTTTGTGAACATGTCCCTCTGCGCCCTCCTCTGCCCAGCTCGGTGCCCTCCAGACTCAGCTCAGTCCCTGGCAGCTCCATGAACTCACTACGAGACCCGGAGCAAATTGCTTCTCTGTTCTGAGCCTCAGTGTCTCATCTGTAAAATGGGCATGATCCTGCCTACCTTGCGGGATTATAGTGAGGCTCGTGTGGGAGCAGGAAGGTGAAACGTGGTCCACGGAGTGTCAGGGGAAAGGGAAAGGAGGGCCTGACACTGGCTGAGGTCCTGGAATTTAAGACATGGCTTCCTTCTGTCCGCAGACATCAACTTCAATGTGTCAGGCCTGTTCTCAGCCCCTGATTCCCAGGACAAGGTCAGCCACAGGCCAGAGGCTGAGGAGCTTCCAGCGATTGCTGTGGCCACCCCAGGCCCTGCTCCACTCCCGGCCCCTGCCCCTGCCCCTGCCCCTGCCCCAGCCCCAGCTCCGGCCTCCGCCCCAGCCCCAGCCTCAGCAGCTACCAAGGAAAGGTAAGGACTGACAAATAGGAATGACCCCGTCTTTGCCCGATGACATCAGCCTGAGGCATCATCTCAGGGCTTCCGACAATACCTTAGGAAATGTAATTACGGTATTTTCATCCCAAATACCAGGTTTCCCCAATTGGAGGGGGTGGGATGGAGACTCGGAAGCCATATTCCTCCCCGCCTCTGATGTGTTCCCTCGTTCATCATATGGCTCTTTACTGAGCACCTACTGTGTGCCGGGCACTGTTGGGGGTCCTGGGGATTTAGGGAACAAAGGTGCTGGTTAGCTGGAACTTAAAAATACCTTCCAGTCTTCTCTTTGAGCCTTTCGATCTGGAAGGGCTGCCTGGTCCCCTGGAAGTACCCTAGCTCTGTGCCAAGCAGGCATGGCTTGTTATCGCACAGCGGGGTCCCAAACCGAGACTTTCCCTAGATGAGCAAGGCAGACAAAGGTGGCCCTTAGCGCTTGCTTTCCCGGGGCAGGGGAGAGAGTCCCCAAGCCCATCCACCATGGATGCTGTCATGCCGGGCAGTGACTCATTCCCTCGTAGGAGAGGGGAGCAGGTTGGGGAGCTGGACTGGACGGCTGCTTTAACACAGGATCCCTAAGAGGAGCCAGTGAGCAGAGAACTGGAGGGAGCCAGGAATGAGCCGTGGCCTCCCCTTCCGCTTCTCAGCCGCTCTCTGACTTCTAGTGGCTAAAGCATCCAATGATGTTCAGATGGGGCTTAAAAGCCCATACAGGCCCTGCGCTCCACCCGCCTTCCTGGCCCACGGGAATCCAAGGACCCTGTCACAGTGTCACACAGAAACCAGGGCTTCCCTAGACGCAAACCCTGGCCAAAGCCAGAAGCATCCTCTGGGGGAGAGGGGGGCAGCCTGGGGACAGATCCCAGGCCCAGCCGCAAGGTGGTGGGGGACAAGTCCTGGGAGAACCCAAACTCAGCCTGTTGGCTGGGAGTCTCCCCAAGATTCCAGGAGACCTCCTGGGAGGTGGCCAGGCCTGACCACGACCCTGTTCTTCCTTCCTAGGGCAGAGTCTGAGGTGCCCCCCAGACCAGCCTCCCCCAAGGTCAGTAGGAGTCCCTCAGAGGCAGCCACTCCAACGGAGGACATGGCTCGGAAGAGTAAGTTGGCTTGGGGAGGGAGAGGGGAAAGGCGGGCAGGGAGCGGGGCCGTGTTTTCAGACAGCTGGTGAGGCCAGGCGTCCAGGCGGCCAAGAGCTCAGGTTTGCTGCCTGGCACTCTGGGTTCAGATTCCAGCTCTGTGACCCTGGGCGGGTGACTTCACCAGGCCTGCCCCTCCTCCCCTGCATCATGGAACAAGACCCACACCTGCCTTGTAGGGCTGTTTGTTAACGCTGCTGCCTAACCCTACCCGGCACACAGCTCATGCTCCGTGAAGCTTAGCCATCTCGGGGTGGGTGGCTGAGGGGTCCAGTCCATCAAGAAGTCCAGAGAGCGGAGCAAAGATGAGGGAATGTGGGGTGGAGGCTTCCAAGGGCAACTAAGGCGTGGGGAGGCGGTGGTGGTGAGAATTCTGGAGTTCCTCTGCATCCCTATGGTGCCCACCCCTGTTGACTTGGCCTAACACCAAGGCCCAGGGTTCCGATGGGGAGTCACTGCCAGGGACCAGGACACTTGGGAGGGCCCAACCAGCCCATGAGGCCCTGGAGTTTTCTACCTGGGGGTACAGTGTAGAGCCAGGAGCAGCCGTCAGGGCCTCTGGACCAGCAGGAGTTGACAAGTCACAGAGGGACTGTCCTGCAGGATGGGGCGTCTAGGGATACGTGTGCACTGGGGCACCACACTTCAGGGGCCCGAAGGTTCTTGTGCCAGCCCTGGGAAATCCAGGCTTGCTTCCCATCTCACCGATGAGGAAACTGAGGACCCGGGGGGCATGATCTACCCCAAACCCACAGTGGGAGTGGGTGGAGGTGAGGCTAGGACCAGAGTCCGGGCCTCCTGGCCTCTCAGCCATCTCATGAGGTTGGAACCGTGCAGTGGGATCTCTGAAAACTGGGCTGGAGGGCTTCTGGTGGGCTCCCAAGGGGCGAGCGAGACCCCAGAGTCAGGGGGGACAGCCAGCACTTCTTTGTTCAACAAATACGTATGGATATCCTCTCTGTGCCCCCAACACTGGGCTGGGTGACCCCACACAGGACGGCCTCTTCCCGTTTACCTGCTCCTCAGGGAGTCAAGCAAAATAAAAGCGGACATGCTCCCTTTGGAGGGCAGCGAGTCCTATGAAGAATGTATAACAGGAACCTATGACAGTACCTAGAGTGGGAGGGGGGAAGGGGAACTCTAGAGAGGGTGAGACCCATGGAGGGAGGCCTAAGTGAGGAGGAGTCAACCGTGGAATAGAGTTCCTGGCAGAAGGAATGGCAGATACAAAGGTCCTGAGGTGGATGCCTAACCATCTCCCCACACCATCCTTCCTCCACAGCCAAGCGCCCAGCGCCAGCCCGGCCCACCATGCCGCCCCCCCAGGTCTCCAGCACACGCTCCTCCCCTCCAGCCCCACTCGTGCCCCCCGGCTCTAGCAGCCCTGTGACCCCCCAGGCTCTGCCCCGCCGTCTGGTGGGCAGCAACCTCCGGGCCCCCACAGTGCCACCCCCATTGCCCCCCAATCCTCCCCAGCCTGCCCGGCGCCAGAGCCGGCGTTCACCAGCCTCCCCCAGCCCGGCCTCCCCTGGGCCGGCCTCCCCCAGCCCCGGTGCAAATGTGCAGGTGGACCTGGGGGCAGCCCCAGAGGACGGAGGGGCCCCTGAGGCTGTAGGCAGGGCCTCTACTCCCCCCGCTATCCCCCCTCAACCCCGGCCCAGGAGCCTCGCCTCGGAGACCGACTGAGCCTGCCGCCCCTCGCCAACAGCCCCTCAGCATTTCCTCCCTCCCACCTGTCTCCCCAGGACGCGGCCCTCGCCTTTTCCCGGGCTGGGGGCCTTCAGCCTTTGCATACAAGTGCCTCGGTGCCCGCTGGGTCGGCCCCCATGGCAAGGAGGACTCAGGACAGTCCTCCACTTCCAGACCCTTTCCTCTGTAGCTGCCCTGGGCTTGGCAGGGGGGCCCTCACCCGACTCCCAGCTCTCTGGCAGGGTCCCCGGGGAGCCGCCGGAAGGAAGGAGGGGCTTGCCTGTTCCTACAGGACTGTTATTTTTCTCTTGCCAACGTATTGTTTTTAAGGCTGGCAAATAAATTATTTTGGACAAAACTGGAGCAGCTGCCCCCATGATCGTCGGTTTTTTCCTTTCTGCCCTCAAAATAAAGAAGCCACTTGTGTGAAAGGGAAGATATTCCCTCTTCTTTGCTCCCTTCCATCTTTCTTGTCTGAAATAAAAAGATCCAGCGTTTTCAGCGCTTACTCTGTGCTTTCCCCCGTGCTTTTCTGTGCGTGGTTTTTCCATAGAACCCTCTCCCGCGGAAGTGAATCCCATCACCTTTGACTGGTTGAGTAGAGACTGAGGCTCAGAAAGCGACCTGCCAGGCACACAGTAGATGAGGCAGGGACGTGGAATCAGGACCCGGGTCTCCCTGATTCCAGAGCCTGGGTCCGTCCCTCACAGCCCGAGCAATTCACTTCTTGGTGCTCCGGGAAACGGGACAGCAATCTCTACCCCAGAAGTGTCTGGAGGATTACACGAGACATTCCTATAAAGGCCCAAGCACCAACCTTGCACACACAAGTGCCCTGTAAACGCTGGCCACTGTGGATGTCGGTGCTCCCAACTTCTGCTATTCCCAGAGTGGGGACAGGTAGGGCTCCCTCAAGGAGTAGAGCTGGATCTGTGTGCAGACCACGGTGGCTGCTCGGTGTGGGAACCTGGGCCAGGCCCCCAGCTCAGCCCTATGCCCAAGGAGCTCTTGGGAACAGACATGCAGGAGGGCTGACAGAATCAAGTATAATGGCACTGGTAGCCCACATCAAGCCAGTTAGGGGCCCACTGGCTAACCCAGACTGTGTGTGGAAGGCACAGGAAGGCTTCATGGAAGAGGTGGTTCAAAGAGTCTTTTAGGGGCGCCTGGGGGGCTCAGCTGTTAAGCATCTGCCGTCAGCTCAGGTCATGATCTCAGGGTTCTGGGATCGAGTCCCGCATTATCAGGCTCCCTGCTCGGCGGGAAGCCTGCTTCTCTCTCTCCTACTCTCCCTCTTTGGGTTCCCTCTCTTGCTTTCTCTCTGTCAAATAAGTAAAATCTTTAAGGAAAAGGGAAAAAAAAAAGTCTTTTAGGAGTTGTCCAGGTGAAAAAGTCAGGGAAGAAGGAAGAACATTCCAAGCTAAGGAAAGCACCTGAGACAGGAGCAAAAGGCCAGGGCATGAGGGAGCAGGAATTATCTGAGCCTCAGAGAGGGGGGACAGGGTGGCTTTTTGCAGGTCTTTGGAGCTCTGGTTGCTCCTGGAGGCCAGGTTTTCAGCACCTTCTCAGAGGTTGGCTGACAACTTGGAATTGTGACACAAGCCTTCCCAGTAGGGGACCAAGGCAGCCAAGTCACCCCAATCACTGTCCTGGGCAACTGGGTCTTCTGTCCCCCTCCATCCCCTCCCATCCCCAGGGTGCTGAGTGACAGGCTGCCTCTAGCAGCTTGGTGACCCAGTGCCTCTCCACCCTGGCCTGGGGTGTTTTTTTAAAAAGCCCAAAATATCTCGGCCCCACCCAAAACAAATCAGAATCTCTGGGGTGCAGCTACGCTTTAGTATTTTTTTTTTAAATATTTTGTTTATTTACTTGTCAGAGAGAGAGAGCACACACAAGCAGGGGGAACACCAGGCAAAGGGAGAAGCAGGCTCCCTGCTCAGCAGGGAGCCTGATGCAGGACTCAGTTCCAGAACCCTGGAATCATGACCCGAGCTGAAGGCCGAAGCTTAACCAATTGAACCACCGAGGCGTCCCCACGCTTTGGTATTTTTAAAACGCATTTGTCAAAGTCATCCAGCCTTGAATTTAAGATCTGCGCATCCTACTTGTATGTAAATTATATCTGAAAATACAAGTTCCCCAGGGGGACTCTACCAGCCAGCGCAGAGAAAGACTGGTCTAGGCCAGGGGCCCTGGAGTTTGAGAAGACACCACGTGCCTCTTTCCTATCGTCATACCAACACGCTTCTCTGGACTTTGCTCAGAACTGGAGCGTCCAGGGTTCAGAGGGCAATGAGATTTGACCCAAAGGCAACAGCTCCCTTAGCATCTCTGCTTCCTCCCTAGCAACCAGCTCTCCGAAGCTTCTGATTGGCTGGGGAACGCAAGGGCGGCTAATCGCTCCAGATTTTCTATTCGTAACTCTTTATTGGCCAAGAGGAACGTCAGTCCGTCCTGTAATTGGCCAGTCGGGGTCGAAACTCGGCGGCGACTGGCCTAGCCGAGTTTGGGGACGAGGCGAGGGCTAGGTCTTCATTGGTCCCCTCCCCTCGGCGGCGGCCGAGATTTACCCTTTATTCCAGGTTCCGTTAGGTCGAGGCCGCGCTCCTCTCCGAGGTACCTGCCCCCATTGGCCCGCGGGCCAGGCCGTAACTCCGCCCCCCGGCCCTTCCGGCGCGCCGATTGGTCGCTGCGGGGCACGGGGCGGGCTGCGGGCCGGCGCGCCGTGCCCGCGGAGGGAGAGCGGCGCAGCGCGGGAGTGCGGGCGGCCAGCCGGCTGCATGGCGCGCTGCGAGCGGCTGCGCGGCGCGGCCCTGCGCGACGTGCTGGGCCGGACGCAGGGGGTCCTGTTCGACTGCGACGGGGTGCTGTGGAACGGCGAGCGCGCCGTGCCGGGCGCCCCGGAGCTGCTGGAGCGGCTGGCGCGGGCCGGCAAGGCGGCGCTGTTCGTGAGCAACAACAGCCGGCGCGCGCGGCCCGAGCTGGCCCTCCGCTTCGCGCGCCTCGGCTTCGGGGGGCTGCGCGCAGAGCAGGTGTTCAGCTCCGCGCTGTGCGCCGCGCGCTTGCTGCGCCAGCGCCTGCTCGGGCCGCCGGGCGCGCCGGGCGCCGTGTTCGTGCTGGGCGGCGAGGGGCTCCGCGCTGAGCTGCGAGCCGCGGGGCTGCGCCTGGCGGGGGACCCCCGCGAGGACCCGGGCGCGGCCCCGCGCGTGCGCGCCGTGCTCGTGGGCTACGACGAGCACTTCACCTTCGCCAAGCTGAGCGAGGCGTGTGCGCACCTGCGTGATCCCGACTGCCTCCTCGTGGCCACCGACCGCGACCCGTGGCACCCGCTCAGCGATGGCAGCCGAACCCCCGGTGAGCGCGGGGCTGGCGGGGAAACCGAGGTGGGGTGGCGACCTGCGCTCTCCCTTCCACGCCTGGGGAGAGGGGTGGGGAGGGGGTGTCTACAGGTGACAGGTGGGGACCTGGAGAGACGCGAGGGCCGGTCCCACCCTGCAAGAGCCCGGGCGAGCTTTGTCATGGCCACGTCTGTTAATTCTTCAAACTGCCACCACTGGAGGGGCAGCAGAAGGGCCCCTATACGGCAGCTGAGAAAACTGAGGCCTGTTGTGCAGGGGTGGCAGGCGGATACCCAGCCCTTGCCTTTCTGAACCTGTCTCAGGGACCCCTGTCATTTTGTCCCCCTCACCAATCAGGGGTTGAGGCCAGAGGGTTGGAAACAGCCTGAAAGGACTGTGTCCCCCGCCCCGTTGAGCTGTTGGAATACCACTGGCAGCCGCTGATTGTAGGCGGGTGTGTGATAAGCATAGGGAGGTGGATGGAGTTTGACCGGAGTTCCAGTTCCAGCTCCAGGGCTCAGTAATCTGAAGTTACATAACCTCGGAGCATCGCTGTCCTGGGTGTAAAATGGGAAAGCTCACCATGCCAGTTTCCTCCCAGAGGAGAGTGATCAGAGTGACTGCCAGGCACATAGCAGGTGTGGGTTGTACCCAGACCCCTCTCCTAGTATTACAGAGTTTTGTGAAGTACCTTGCGGTTTGTTCTTAGTTCCACATTACTCCGGAAGTGTCCCATTTCTCGGTTAAAGAAACTGAGGCCAAGAGAGGGGAATTGAGCTGCTCCAAAACAGGAGGACCTGAACTTGGCTCTTGTGCCCCCATCCAAGGCACCCTTTACTGCTGTAATCTGGGTATTCAAGCCTTCAGAGGAGGCAAGAGCAGGTGGAGGCTCCCACATTTTGGAGGGTTTGAGTTAGTCAAGAATGGATGGTAGCAGCAGCTAACTGCCAGGGGTAAGTGTATGTGGACAAGTCAGTGCCCCAGCCAGTGGGCTGAAGGTGGGGACGATTTCCATCATGCCCTCCTTGCTGGCCACTGATTTAGACTGTCACTGATACCAAAACCTGGGGGAGCGGGTCTGGTATTGACAGAGGAATAGACATGGTATTGTGATGGGGTGGCAAGGAGGGCCTAGAGTCAGGCAGATCTGGGAAGGGTTCCTGGAGGAGGCATCCTGCAGGGCAGGGCAGTAGGGGATGAAATGTGGAGCCAGGCGTGGGCCATGGCAGAACCGATTCCAGGCCGAGAATCTATAATGCTAGGCTAGTTCTGTCCTCGCTTTGTTGCAGACCTACTTGCTGCATATTCTGGTCTCCCCAAAAATCCAAGCTGAGGGCTCTGGTCAGCTCTGTTGTCTCAGCTGCTGCCTGTCCTGGGCCATGCTGTGAAAAGCGAGTTACTCCCTGAAGGCTTCAAAGTTCGGGTTAAGACTGTGGGTTAAGAGGCCCCCCACTCAGGAAAGGTGTGTTGGAGGAGGTGGGGACCGGCCAGGCCCTGCCCATATGCCTCCGCCCCTTTCATCTCGGTCCCCACCTGCTGTGTCGCACAGGCCCTGTTGATCTCTCCCACGACCTAGAGGGGGTGGTAGAAGCTTGGCTATAACACGGATGTCCGGTTTGTACATAGCTGAGTGATGTGGCTTTGAAACAGTGGTATAAAAATATTAATAAAGGCCCTGCTATGTATAAAATCTGAAAGAATGCAAGTCTCTCACCCCAATGCCTCCATCCCCTTCCCCTGTGGGTCTCCTAAATTGTGTGTTTATCCTCTTGCCGCATGGCAGCCACTTGAACTGGCAAATAGAAGTGCCTGCTGTCTTAGAAAGATGTCACCACCAAAACATGTTGGCCTTGGATTACAGGATGTTGTTGTTGTTTAAAGATTATATTTTAGGGGCGCTTGGGTGGCTCGGTTAAGTCTCTGCCTTCGGCTTGGGTCATGATCTCAGGGTCCTGGGATCGAGCCCTGCATCAGGCTCTCTGCTCAGCAGGGAGCCTGCTTCCCCCGACCCCTCTGTCTGCCTCTCTGCCTACTTGTAATTTCTCTCTCTCTGTGTCAAATAAATAAAGAAAATCTTAAAAAAAAAAAAAAAAAGATTTTATTTTAGAAAGAGCATAAGAGCAGGGAATGGGGCAGAGGGGGAGGGGCAGAAGCAGGGGGAAAGGGAGACCAGACTCTCGGTTGAGCACAGAGCTGGACATGGGGCTTGATCTCACAACCCTGAGATCATGACCTGAGCCGAAACCAAGAGTCAGACACTTAAGTGAGCCACGCAGGCGCCCCACATTACAGCATGTTCAGTGAAGTAGCATAATGGTGGTCTGAGGACAGAGCTATGTTCTTAGATGCTTCTGCTAGGACGCTCATTCCCCTAGGGTCGACACCGTGTCCCTCGCGCTGCTCTATGCCCAGTGCCTAGCAGAGTGCCTGGCGTGTAGTTGGGCCTCAGTAAATATTAGCCGAGCGAATAAAGTGGGACATGGGGGGCGCCCAGGGTGATCAGCTCCATGGTGGTGGGAGAGGGCATTGCTGACACAGCTGAGACCATTCTGGAGGTGAGAAAAACACTTTGGGGTGACTCACTTGAGCCCTACCCATCCTGGAAGGAATTTCTAACCAACAGGGCAAGTGGCTTTTCTTCCCTACCCACTTACCGAGAAAACAAACAAGCAAGCTCTAGGTCAGATGTCAGGCAGAACCTCCCGGCAGAGTTGCCCTGGGTCAGCTCGTGACCTGAGTCAGGTCGTGACCTGATCTCGTGACACTGGGGAAGTTCCCCCTCCTCGTGTGGGGGCTGGGCAGGCCGAGGATTCTTGCTGTTTGTGCCCGCTCTTCTGTTCTGTAACTTTGACTTAATGCCACGGAATGTCCTCCCCTGTGAAGGGAGACAAGACCCAGAGCATTCGGGGGGGGGGCTGCCCCGTGTTGTACTGATGAACGTTTGATAACTGGGGTGGGGGGGAGGGGGACTTGATCTATACCATTTCCCAGTCTCTGTGGTGATAGCCAGGTTCAAGTCGGCAACATTAAGTCACTGAATGTGGAGTTGGGAAGATCTGTGTACAGTGTTCTATAGTATTTCCATCATTATAGATGTAAAGAATCTCCAGAGCATAGATAATGGCAAAATACTTAGGAAGTAATGAGCTTTGAGACTTTATTCTCTTTATTTTAAACATAATTAGACCATCAGTTTATATAAGTTGACTTTTCATAGTGGCTTTCACAGCGAGCTCACAAAATCCCTGAAAATGAAACATTCGGCGCTCCCAAGCCAGGACAAACTCGCCCAGCACATGAGTGGGTTGGACGCATCTGAGCACATACCCTGTCTCTCCCATTATGAGGCTGTGCGACCCTGGATAAGTTACTTAATGGCACTGAGTGGTCAGCTTTCCCATCTGTAAAATGGGCTTCCGTGAGCAACCAGCACAGCCCCCTGGTGCGTTAGAATGTGCTCAGTAAATTGTGATCCTCATCATCATTTGTTCAGGGACATTAATGTGAAGGCTGAAACTTGTGGCACAAGGACAGGCCTGTGGGACGGACACAGTGGACTTATTGTGCAGGGGGCCGCATGGTCCTGGGCTGAGAGTCAGGACTGTCCTTTTCTAAACAGTCTTCCTATTGTTAAACACTTGGGCGCGTTCACAGTTTTGCTTATTGTAGCTACTGGGGCCACGGACATGGTCAAGCATGCCGCTTTTTGTCTCCAGCTTGAATTCTCTCCCTGTGATCACTTTCCCGGCCACCGAGGCTGACTGGGGCCGGGGAATGAGCATTCCTGTGCCCTGCCACGTTCTAAAAGGGCTGTGCCCGTCTCTGCAGCCAGGAGCCCCCATTCTCGCAGCAGCAACCACAGCTCCTGTTTCCCAAGCACTTGCCCCTTCAATGCCCACAGCACCTCTTTGAACGTAGGCCTGACTTGGATCCCCCTGTTCCAAGCAAGGACCGACTGAGCCAAGCCCAGTTACACACCGTATGGCTCATTCAGCCCCTGCAGGGCCATATTAGAGATGGGGAAACTGAGGCATGGAGAGGCACAATGGCTGGCCTAAGAAGGGTGGAGATGATGAGGTCTGAACTCAGGCAGTTGGTTGCAGGGTCTGTACCTATACTTAGCGCTATGCTAAGCCTTGGAAGACTTTTAACTCATTTCGATGCCTCCTCTAACCCCCCATGCCAAGCCGCCTCCCTGGAAGTCCATCGTCTGAGCCTGACTGCCCCTCCCCCACGACCCTCCCCCCTCCCCCCGCCACTGGGCACTGACCACGTCTCCATCTCCCTGCAGGCACCGGGAGCCTGGCTGCTGCAGTGGAGACGGCCTCGGGCCGCCAGGCCCTGGTGGTGGGCAAGCCCAGCCCTTACATGTTCGAGTGTATCACCGAGCACTTCAGCGTGGACCCCGCCCGCACGCTTATGGTGGGCGACCGCCTCGAGACCGACATCCTCTTCGGCCACCGCTGTGGCATGACCACCCTGCTCACGCTCACAGGCGTCTCCCGCCTGGAGGAGGCCCAGGCCTACCTGGCGTCCGGCCAGCACGATCTCGTGCCCCATTACTATGTGGAGAGCATCGCGGACTTGATGGAGGGGTTGGAGGACTGAGCCCATGTGACCGGCACTGCAGCCCCATCCCTCCCTGACCCTGATCCTGTAGATGGAGGCAAGAGGCCAAGAGCTGCCGGCTCCCGGGCCCCGTTTACTGCAGCCTGGTGGGGTTGGGACCTAGGGAAGGAGTTAGGGCCCTTGCATCCCCTCCTGGTGGTGGCTGGGCACTCTGCTGTTCCAGAAGCTGTCTGCCCCACCATCCACCAGTTCGCACTGGCCTGACCCAGCCAGGTGGCCTTATTTCCTCCCTTGTGACCTACCCCCTTGGAAATCTGGGCCTTGATGCTCACTGAAGATTTCCCCCAACCCTGAGCACTTAACCCCCTACGTCCTCCCAGACTGGGGGGAGGGGGGCGGGGTTTGCCTCTAGAGCTGTACCTGCCCCTCCAGCGGCCTTGGGTTCCTGTCGGCCAATCAGAGGCCTAGGTAACAAACCTGCTCCCTGAATGGACCAATCAGAAGGCTAAGTGAGAGTGACCCATCGATGGGTCTGTCCTGAAGGGTTTCATTGGGAACCCAAGTGACAGTGACTCTTAGAAACCAGTCAGAAGGCTAAGTGACAATGCGCCTTTCATGTCCCTGGTCCTGAGTTGGACCAAGCAGAACACCAGGTAATAATGACCTGTTGGTCTCTTAGATCCTGAAGAGAACCACCCAGAAACAGAGACACCGTGGTCCCTTGATGATCCGGATCTCACTGGACCAGCTATGGGTCCAGATGTCCGTCTGTAAGGGTCCAAGGGCTGAAGACACCCCTCCGCAAAGGTGGTGATCGTGGGGTTCACACAGTGGCTCTGCGGGGATCTGTAGTGGAGCGCCCCGCCCTTCCCTGATGATGGTACCAGTCCAGCATAGACGGTGGCCATGGCTCCAGAGGGCGGGGCTTTCGTGTCCCTCCCTGTGCCATCCGTGTTTGCTGTGCCACCTGCCCCTAATGCCCACCCCCCTATTTATTTATTTATTTGTTTGTTTGTTTATTATCGTGTGCCAGTGATGGTGGGAGTGGGGGCTGGGCCTTCCCACTGCTTCCACCCGTTGTAACTCGTCCTCCCGTACTTAATAAAGTGCGAGCGGAATGTCTGTGTGGGCTCCCGTGTGTATGTGTGGGCAGCACTGCAGGAGGAGGACCCGCTCCCCATGCCCGGTCTGCACAGACCTGGCCCAGTGCTCCTTTCTCCTGCAGGAAATGACCCACCGCAGGCCCAGAGCATTTTCTGTGTGTAGTACTTACTGCCCTAACCCCACGGCGCTCTGGGCCTCATGGGGCTTTAGATACCAATGTGTTTCAGGCCTTCAGAAGACCGTGAGCTTGTCTTACTCGGCTCATTTTACCACTTGGGGAAGGAGGATTAGAAATGGCGGCGTTAGGGGGCGCCTGGGAGGCTCAGTCAGTTAAGGAGTCCATGATCTAGGCTCTGGTCTTGATCTCAGGGTCGTGAGTTCAAGCCCTGCTACTTAAAAATGATGAGGCTACTCTAAGAATGTGGGGTTAACTTACACAGTGGCACACATCTAGAAAGCGTGATCTCCCGAGGCAGGATTTGAACTGGAGTCGGCTGATCCATGAGGGGGCAGCTCCCACTCCGCCTGGACTGACGGGGAATGGTTCTGTAAATGTTTCCCTCACTTTTAAAGAAGTCTCTGGATGGAGGAAGGAAGCATTCTTCTGGGCTTTGGGTCTGGAAGCTGTTGCAGCCATTCTGTGATCGTGAGGCCAACCCCACATACTTCTCCCCTCACGCCTCTGCTTCAGGTGGCAGAGCAGGAAGATGGGAAGAGCGTGGTGGGGACCAAAACTTTTTTAAATTCTTTTACAAGATTTTATTTTATTTTATTTATTTAATTTTTTTTAAAATAAGTTTTGTGTTTTGTTTTTTTTTAAAAGATTATTTATTTATTTATTTATTTGACAGAGAGAGATCACAAATAGGCAGAGAGGCAGGCAGAGAGAGAGAGGAGGAAGCAGGCTCCCTGCCGAGCAGAGAGCCCGATGCAGGGCTCGATCCCAGGACCCTGAGATCACGACCTGAGCCGAAGGCAGCGGCTTAACCCACTGAGCCACCCAGGCGCCCTACAAGATTTTATTTTTAAGGACTCTCTACACCCAATATGGAGCTCCAACTCACAACCCCAAGGGCAAGGGTCACATGCTCTACCCACCGAGCCAGCCAGCGACCCTTCCCCAACTTTTAATTCAGAAAACTTCAAACGGGTAGAAAAAGTGCAGGAACAGCACAACACCCATATGCCCTTCCCACGGATTCCCAGCTCATATTTCAGGAAGCTGATGACACCAGTCCACAAAAGGAAATAACTCCTTCCCACTCCACTCCCTGGTTTCAATAGTTTTCCTGGTTTTGCCATCCCCCCTATTGACTCTCCTCTTGGTGACCAGAGGCCTTAGAGGGAATTTCTATTGACTGCATACATTTTTCCTATGGAGGTGGCTTTGAGGCTAGAGGCTGAAATGCAGATTCGTTGAAATCAGCTTGGTGGAGGGCGCCTGGGTGGCTCATGGGTTAAGCCACTGCCTTCAGCTCAGGTCATGATCTCAGGGTCCTGGGATCGAGTCCCGCATTGGGCTCTCTGCTCAGCGGGGAGCCTGCTTCCTGCTCTCTCTCTCTGCCTGCCTCTCTGCCTGCTTGTGATCTCTCTCTGTCAAATAAATAAATAAAATCTTTAAAAAAAAAAAAAAGAAAGAAGGAAATCAGCTTGGTGGAGCACCAGGGTCCCGCCCAGCACTCCCTTGATTTTATTTTTGCTATTACGGATAACCATGACCAGGGGATGATCTATGTGGCTCTTTTTCACATTTCCTTACATGTCCGGTACACTGAATGGGGAGTCGGAGCCATCTCTAAATTCCATTGGTCACTTTTACCATGAGTAACAGTTCAGCACCGATGCCACGCAGCTCCGCGGCCACCCGGGAATCAGAGGTTCCCCTTCCCAGCCCTGCCTTTCTCTTCCCAAACCACATCTTTCCATGAGCCTGGGCAGTTCTAGCAAATCCCACTCTTCTGACGCCAACTAAAACGGAAAACTTTCCTCTACCCACAGAACCCTTCTGTCACCAAAGGTGTGGGTTTTCTGCACCAAGCAAGTCTGTAGTTTTAGGCAGACCCCAGCTACGTGTCCTAGAATTCAATTCAACTCTGGAACTAAGTCAAGTTCATGCAGGCCCCCCAGCTTAAGGGTTCAATCCCACAAGACTCCCTGCCCGTCCCCCTTCAGATGCCATCCCTAAGTCCCCAGTCATCACTTGTGCCTCTGACCAACTAGCTATAAATTGGAGATTCCCAAAGCCCCCTTCTCAGATTCAGTCATTTGCTGTTACAGCTCAGGAAACTCAGGGAAACATTTGTGTTTACTGGTAATAAACCAGTAACAAACGATATGGAATGATACAGATGAAGAGCTGAATGCAGAGACAATCTAGAAGGGCAAGTTCCAGAAGGGTGCCAAGTGCAGGAATGTCTGTCCCCATGGAGTTAGGGTGTGTCACCCTCCCAGCATGGACATGGTTCACCAGCCCAGAAGCTCCAAACCCTATAGCTTAGGGAGTTTTTTTTTTAATGGAACCTTCATCACATAGACATGATCAATCATAGTTCAATCTTCAGCCCCTACTCAGCATCAGAGCCACTGAATTAACAGCTGTGGAGGGGCGCCTGGATGGTTCAGTGGGTTAAAGCCTCTGCCTTTGGCTCAGGTCATGATCCCAGGGTCCTGGGATCGAGCCCTGCATCAGGCTCCCCCCACATTGGGCTCTCTGCTCAGCAGGGAGCCTGCTTCCTCCTCTCTCTCTGCCTGCTTCTCTGCCTACTTGTGATCTCTGTCTGTCAAATAAACAGCCGTGGAAATCTCCTCCTTCCAGATTTGTTCATTTTAAAGCAATTTCCTTTGCATTTTCTGTGGCTCGCTGCCCAAAACTCTCCTGATATGCAGGCCTCAGGCACCTTATATAAAAGAGTAAAATGCACCCACTTTCCGGAAAGTTAAATATATGTGGGCTTTTTTGGCTATATAGTTTTAAAGTATTTTTCGATGTTTATTTTTTATTTTATTTATTTATTTTATTATTTTTTTAAAAGATTTTATTTATTTATTTGACAGAGAGAAATCACAAGTAGACGGAGAGGCAGGCAGAGAGAGAGAGGGAAGCAGGCTCCCTGCTGAGCAGAGAGCCCAATGCGGGACTCGATCCCAGGACCCTGAGATCATGACCTGAGCCGAAGGCAGCGGCTTAACCCACTGAGCCACCCAGGCGCCCCTATTTATTTATTTATTTATTTATTTTTAAGATTTTATTTATTCATCAGAGAGAGAGAGAGGGAGAGAGAGAGCAAGCACAGGCAGACAGAATGGCAGGCAGAGTCAGAGGGAGGAGCAGGCGCCCTGCCGAGCAAGGAGCCCGATGTGGGACTCGATCCCAGGACGCTGGGATCACGACCTGAGCCGAAGGCAGCTGCTTAACCAACTGAGCCACCCAGGCGTCCCTATTTATTTATTTTTTAAAGTAGGCTCCACAACGAGCCAGGAGCCCAACACAGGGCTTGAACTCACGACCCTGAGATCAAGACCTGAGCTGAGCTCGAGAGCCGCTCACTTAACTGACTGAGCAACCCAGGCGCCCCTATACGTTTGTTTTAAACATTATATGACTTGGGGGATCTAAGGTAGGCGTGCCCAACCTCTAGGAAGACTTGGACACACTTTGGAAATAAGAAAATTCAACCCTGAAGAACTGGTCTCAAATGTTTCCACTTTTATGATGAGCAGGGTTTACGTCTGAGCACCGTAAATGCTGATTGGCTTCAGCTTTGCAGTTTTAGCCTTTTGGCGCCAATGTATTTTTTTTTCTTCAGGTCTCAAATATTTTATAAGCTCTCAAAAAGCTCTCAGCTTCCTGTGAGTCTATAATTATGTCAAAAGAAAAACATGAAAAAAATTAAATGACTCCTGCCAGAGCCCTAGTGGGCTGATGAATGGCAGGATCCCACCCAGACCTCGTATGAGAGAAGGGGTGGCTCTCCAAAGATGAGTGAGGGTCTGTAATCAGAAGGGGGACAGACAGCGGGTGGGAAGGCAAAAGAACGCCACTGTGTTTGGGGAGATGGCTGTCTGGGCAGGTAGAAGAGCACAGCAAAGGCCTGGAGGTAAAAACGGACACTCAAGGTAAGTGGGGCTTGGAAGAGCCCCTAAGGTTGGGGGCCATCTCCCTCCCCCGCCCCAGTTCTTTCTACACTTCATGGAGCAAGTGGAAAAAAAAATTTTTTTTTTTTTTTTTTTTGAGGTCCAGATATCCCAGGACCACAGTGTTCAAGTTCTTTCCTTGGCTCAGGAGATGGATAGCAGGTCAGCCCTGGCTCCCTGTGACCTTGGCCAAGTGGCCAGCCTCTTAGGGTGGTTTCTGCATCATTAAATGAGGGAGCGGGTCAGGTGCAGAATCTCTGGGGCCCATTCCCGCTCTGACTTGTAGGACTCTGGAGCTGGCTCTGATCAGCCCCACCATTCCTGGCTGGGTCAGCCAGATTGGCTGAGGGGTGTGGATGGTGTTTCCGTGGGCCTGGCAGCCCTCCCAGCCACTGCCCACTGGAGGAGGAGGCACAGCTTTCCCGTGGGCAGGGCAGGCAGGAGTGGGCAGGCTGGGAAGGGCCATGCTGGCCTGGATCCCCTGTCCATGGGTACGGAGCTCAAGCCTCACCACAGCGGCCAAAGTCCAGCCTGTAGGATGGAGGAATTCCAGAGAGTTCTCTGCCTCCACTGCAGGGCAACGAGGGAGGAGGAGTCCCAGGACGGGGAACCCTTGGCCTTGGGGGAGCAGAAGAGAGGACAAATGCTGAGCCCCCCCCCGCCACATCACCTCTGTAATCCAACCGCTAGTGAATGGGAATGTTCCCACTTTCCGGGCCTGGAAACAGGTTCAAAGAGTTCAAGGACCTTGGCCACCGTCACAGCCAGGCAGCCCCCAAATTAGGACTTGCCTTCCCTTCTGATTCATTTCAGGTTCATTTCAGGGCCCAGAGCAGCTTCCCTGTGCGGTCCATTCCAGTTGACAGGCCCGAGGCCTAGGGTGGTGGTGGCGGGGGGAGGCGTAGATGGAAAGAGGTAATGTTTGAAAGCAAGGAGATAAGATGCCCATTTATCCGCACAGGGCCTGGCAGAATAAGTGGATGCCACCTCTAAGAGGCCCCGAGGACTGGGTGGGGGTGGGGTGCACAGGGGCCCCTGTTACCCAGGAAAACTATGGTCCCTGTTACAGGAGACACAGGAAGCTGGGGAGACCTGCTGCCCCAGAGTAGGCAGGAGGGGACTGTCGGCGATGAGGTAGCGAGGGGCGAGAGGGAGACCTCCCGGCAGTGTGGACCCCAGGAAGGTAACCTCAGCCTAGGAGAAGAGACAAGAGGGAAGCCAAACCCTTCTGAGACTGTGGGGAAAAAAAAAAAAATCACTATTTAGTTCAACAGCCATGAATTCCACCCTGGACTAGCTTTGTGCGGGGAGTAGGGTTTCACCTCCCCCAGTTTCCAGATAGGGAGGCCACCTTGGGAACGGTGTGGCAGGGCTAGGACCCGAATCCAACTCTCGGGACTCCGCAAGGGGCCTTTCCGGAGGCCTATTCATGCCATGGCACCCCTCTACCGGCCCGGAGCCAGCCGAAACTGCCCATCGTCCAGCAGCACGCACTTCCTGACACTGGGCCCGTCCTCCAGGTTGGAAGAAGCATGGGAGCAGCTCCCGAGGCCCTGAGAGCTCAGGACTGGACCCGGACCAGAGCAGCCTGCCAGCCCCACGTCATGGCAGCGGGGCTAGGACCGTGCCCACACCACCTCCGCTCCTCGGTCAGAACCCCCCAGATGCCCGCATTCCCTGATTCAGGCAGAGAGTGCTTGTGGCGCTTGGAGGGGAAACACAGAGGAAAAGCAGCCAAGCAGCTCAGCTCCACGCACCCCTCCCTGTGCTGAGGTTGAGGGGAGGCCCCGGAGGAAAAAATGAAAGAGCTGGGCTTGGTTTCTGAGGCTTGGTCTTGGAGGAGGGATGAGAGCCTGCCTCAAGGCCCAGGGCACTCCCCACCACTCCTCCTGTGCCAGGGTGGGGATTAGTCATCCGTGGGGGGGGGTGGAGGGTCGGGGGGCAGGGGAGAGGACAGTGGGGGACCTGGCTTCCAGATGTGAGTCCCTCCTGGTCCACATCTTCCTCCCTCTTCAGTGCTGGCAGTTTCGGAAGGGAGACGGCAATGTGCAGAAGGAGGTCCCGGTGTCAAGTCTCCTAATAAGCGCCCCACCTTGCCCAGTGCTCCCCACACCCCTCTCTCCTAGTTCCTGGCTATGAGGTGAGCACCCCTCTAACGCACCCACCCTCAATTCTGTTGCTCCAGTGGTCTTCCCCGCAGCCCACGTCTGCTCTCAGTACTTACCTTCCGTACAACCTTCCACGGCTGCCGCTTCCTGACGGCACACAGGAGAAGAATGAGGCATGAACAAGCCAGGTACAAGAGAGAGGGGAGGCATCTGGGTGGCTCAGTGGGTTAAAGCCTCTGCCTTCAGCTCAGGTCATGGTCCTGGGGTCCTGGGATCAAGCCCCGCATGGGGCTCTCTGCTCGGCGGGGAGCCTGCTTCCCCCTCCTCTCTCTGCCTACTTGTGATCTGTGAAATAAATATATCTGAAAAAAGAAAAAGAGAGAGGGAGCAGGGGGCGACAGGAGAAATGACTGTCGCCCGGAACAACTCCTCAGTCCCGTATTTATTAGACATAGACAGCTCCCACAAAGGAGCCGAAGAAGGCTGTACATTAATCATCTGCCTCGTAGATATACAAGAAAGAAGGCAAAATATATCTGGCCAGGCAGCATAAAGTTTATATTTGAGCAGCACATTCAGAGGGAACATCTGATTAGCCACAGGTGCTCTAACGGAAAAATGAAGCAGGCGGCATTCCGCCCTGAGCAGGTCGGCCTCAAGGATGGATATTGTCCTCTCCCCCAAAGGCCTGTTGCCTGTCCATGGTTTTCTTAAGGCCATATCTAAACATGCTCGTAACTAGTATAATTTCTCATGGGTCCTATTTTAAGTAATACATTATTCTGAGGGACAGTTACACATGGCTCCCCAGCACCCTCCGTTAAAATAATGGCCCAGCCCCTGGAATGAGGCCCTTCCTGATCCAGCTGCTGTCGGCCTCCCATCTCATGCCCGGACTTCCCCAGCATACCCGAAACTCCAGCCGAGCCCAGATGCTCCCTGTTCCCCGGACGTGCACTTTCTCAAGTCTGAGCCTTTGCTCATGCTGGAATGCCAGCCCTCCTTCTTCACCCATCCTTCCAGAACCACCTCTGGGGCACCTGGGTGGCTCCGTTGGTTGAGTGTCTGACTTCAGCTCTGGTCATGATCCCAGGGTTCTGGGATCAAGCCCCGCATGGGGCTCTCTGCTCGGCGGGGAGCCTGCTTCCCCCTCTCTCTCTGCCTACTTGTGATCTCTCTCCCTCTGTCAAATAAATAAATAAATAATCTTTAAAAAAAAAAAAAAATGAACAGAGAAGGCAAAGCCCGGGCCTAGAGAGAGATGTGAAGAAGAGTGGAAGGGAAGGGGGCAAGAGCCAGAAACCCAGCCCCTCCTGGCCTGGCCCACCCCAGGGGCCCCCTCTCAGGCCTCACTCAGGCCTGACGCTGTCAGGCAGGAGCCCTTGGAGGCTCCGCAGCAGGCCCCTCAGGAGGGCTGAGGCATGAAGCCTGAGGCCTGGCACCCGGCCCAGGCTTTCTTTAGCGCTAAATGAGGAGCGCCAGCAGCAGCCACAATCCCAGCTTCCGGGGAGGCCCGGGTGGGGCCAGGGCCTTGTGGTTCAAGGTCCCGGGCCCTCTGCAGAGGCCTGCAGTGCAGGCCACGCCCTGGTCCCTGCAGGGAGCAGCCAGATGAACCCCAGTTCTAATCCGCTGAGGGACTCTGGATCCCTTCAGCTATCTTCTCACTCGGCCTGCTGGCCCTAGGCCCCCTTCCCGCCAACTCTTGTGCCTAACTCATCCTCAAACTATTTTCCACTGGCTCCCCCCACCCCCAATCCCTGCCACAGCACAATTTTTTTGGTGGGGGTGGGGAGGGATGAAGGGGAATGGAAGGTGGAGCCTGGACCCTGGGGGAGTGGTTAAGGAAGACGGTGAGGGGGAGGGGGGGCTTGCCACTCTGATTGGTCACCTCTGCTCCAGAAAGTCTTCAAAATTCCATTGACCCCGCCTCCAGTGGGCCCCCATCCCTGTCCTGCCTTACAATTGGCTGGGATTCTAGGGGGCGGGACTTACCAGAGCCCAGTCCCGTTAAAAGGGTGGGAGCGGCCCAGGATCCCATCTCTCCCCCTGAGTCTTGAGACAGCTGGTGTGGCAGGCATTCCGCGGGAACATCCTCTGGTCCTCAGTCATGGCTTGTGTGAGTGTGGGGATCCCGTCCCAATGCCCAGGGATGGTGGGGGGGCAGACAGCTGGGGGAGAGTGGGGGTAGATGAAGATCTGGGTTTTAGTCCCTGGGGTGTGGCTTTGACCAAGTACCTTCTCTTTGCTGTGCCTCAGTGGCCGCGTCTGTAAAATGGGGGTGGGCGCCATGGCCCCTAAAGGCCCTTCCTGGCCTAAGAATTATCTGAGTTCCTCTGGGGTCTGACAGCACAGTTATTTCCGCCAGGGTTTGACAGTCTGCAGCACTCCGATACAGGGAGAGAGAAGGGTGTGGCAAACTGGTGGGGTGTTGACTTTGATGACACCCAGCCTGCTGTCCCTTCCCCCCTCCTTCACCCCAAAGAGCCTCCTGTCCCTTCCCCCCCTGCAGCTGTCCCCAGTCACTGGGCCAGGGCAGAGTCATCCTCTGCTCTAGAGAGCTCTGAAAAGTCGCCAAGATTTGAGACCGGCTGCCCGAGAGGGCGCCTGCTTGGGTTAGTGGGTGGAGGGTGGTTCTGTGCAGGGTAGTCAGGTGGGGGCTGGGTAATTCCCATCCCCCTCCACACACACATTCCCCATGCCTGCAGATGGGGTGCTAAAGGAAAGAGAAGGAGGCTAGAATCTTCTGCAGGCCCCAAGGAAAGGGGTTCAAGTTTCTAGCAGAAGGAACCACTCACACCAGTTAGCCTGTGCGGTCAGTCTTGATATTGCTGAGCTGGCCGGGCTCCTGAGTCTGGCCCTTGGCCACTCACTCTTCCTTCTGCACAGGAGCCTGGCTGCGCCCCTTAGGGGTCTCCTCTCCAGCCCCTGCGCCTCTCTGTATGGAGGGGCTTGAAGGGGATGGTGGGGGATCTCCCAGCCCCGGGTTGCCTCTTCTCCAGCAGAGGGGCCGACCCAGGTGCCTTTCTTTGCCACCGAGCCGCAGTGTCACTCACTCTGAGTCCGAGTCTCTCCATCCATCTATTAAATGAAGGGATGGAACATACCATCTCACCTCCCAAGCCGCTCTGAATCTAAAATCCCCAAGCTGAATGGCAAAAACTTCTAGATCTTGCCTTCCACAACCTCGGCAGTGGTAACAGACAGGAAATGGACCCGGCTGGGAGCAGGGACTTATCCGGGACCACACGGAGAAAGAGAGTCTAGAACTTGCTCCAGATTCCCCAGGCTTCCCGCGGGCGGGGCCAGAGGATCCAGGGCGGGCACGCCCCCGCCCCTCCCCCTCCCGCACTGTGTCCTCTAACCCCGCTGGGTGGGTCTCCTCCTTGCAGGGTCTGATCGCCAGCAACCTGAATCTCAAACCTGGGCAGTGCCTCAGAGTGCAGGGCGAGGTGGCCCCCGAAGCCAAGAGGTGAGAGGGTGAAGGTTGGGGTGGCAGGCCGCAGGGGCCCGGGCTGCGGAACCGGGCGGAGCCGGGCGGCGGAGCGGGCCCCGCTCTGGGAGGGGCGCGGAGTCCCCTGTCAGACTGCCCAGTCCAGGCCACCAGCTGGGGGACTCACTGAGCCGGGAGACTCTAGTTCTGGCCCTGCCGCCTCCTGGCTGTGTGACAGAGGCCCCGCACCTCCCTCCCGCGGCGAGGGGGTTAACGGCAGCCGCGTTCTCTGGGTGAGTCACTTCCTCCGCGCGGGGTCTGGATGCCCCCACTACAGTCGTCCCCATCCCTCCCCGCTGGAGCCTCCTAAGCTAAACCATCTGCAGCCTCGGCCTCTACCTTGCCTGCCCCGCCCCCACTGTGGGCGGGAGCCGAGGTCCCTGGGGGCCTGGGAGAGGGAATGGGGGCGCCGCTCCCCTGCTGGTCCGCTCCCCTGCTGGTCCTCCGAGGTCCTCTCCTCTTGGCCCCACCCTCTTCACTCACTCAAACTTTCACTCCTTCAGCCCTTCTTCCAAGCTGCCTAGTCTCTCCGCAGCCGTGTGACCTTGGACCAGTCAACCCACCGCACTGCACTGCACTGCGCTCCAATCAGTTGTCAGTTCCCTGCTTGGGGAGGTGGTTGTGTGGAGAAAGTGAGGTGCTGGGTCGCTCGGTGACCGTGAGGCTGACCAGCTGATCTTAGAAAGAGCCGCACACATCGTGTGCTTTATGCTTTTCATGCCTACCAAACCCTCCGAGGGACATACCGCTCTTCTCTCCACTTAGCGAATGCGTTTTGGATGATGATGATGGGTTTGCTAGCCACCTCCCCCAGCCCCCGCTCTTGAGCACCTACCGCGGGCCATCCTGCTGGGCACCAGGAGCACAGAGATTCACAAGGCAGAGAGGACACGCACCCTCCCAGAGGTCACCGTGCGGAGGAGGGTCTGTCGGTCCGTGACCAGTGGGACACAAAGGCATGTCTGTGAGAGTCTGGGCTTGGCCATCCGCACAGTCAGACCCTTAGCGATTCCTCCTGGGCAGCCCCCATGGGGCAGATGAGGAGACTGAGGCCCAGAGAAGGGCAGGGACTGGCTCAAGGTCTCACAGCCAGGAGGCGGCAGGGCCCGAACTAGAGCCTCCTCCCCGCTCAGTGAGTCCCCCAGCTGGTGGCCTGGACTGGGCAGTCCGAGGAGGGACTGCAGTCTGCTGCAAAGGTCTCAGTGCCCCCTGCTCCCCGCAGCTTCGCCCTGAACCTGGGCAAAGATGGCAACAACCTGTGCCTGCACTTCAACCCCCGCTTCGAAGCGCACGGGGACGTCAACACCATCGTGTGTAACAGCAGAAGCGAAGGGTCCTGGGGCGAAGAGCTTCGGGAGTCTAACTTCCCCTTCCTGCCTGGGAGCCCCATGGAGGTGGGCTGGGGCCTGGGGCCAGGGGCAAGGGGGGGCTGGCAGAGCAGGCCTTAGCAGCTACAGACCTAGGTCCCACCCTGCCCTCCCTCCCATCCCCTGTCCCCTCTCTCCCCTCCCCTGCTGCGATCAGGCCGGTGAGCACCAACCCCTCTCCCAGGGAGCCTGTGTCCTGGGACCTGCAGGCCAGCTGTGACCGCAGAGGCCAGGCTCCCGCTTCAGGGCCGCTGCCACTCCCTGCCCCTCTCCATCCTCCAGGTGTGCGTCTCCTTCGACAATGCCGACCTGACCATCAAGCTGCCGGATGGATACTCCTTCAAGTTCCCCAACCGCCTCAACCTGGAGGCCATCGAGTACCTGTCGGCTGATGGGGACATGAAAATTAAGTGTCTGGCCTTCGACTAAGGGCAGCCCGGACATGGCCCCTAATAAAGGCAGCTGCCTCTGCTGCCTCTGGACCAGCCTTCTGTGTGTGTGTTGGGGGGGAGGGGCGGGGGTGGAAGGGGAGGTTGCCACCAACTCCCGCAGGCTCCTCCTCCTTTCCCTTCCATTTGCTTCCTCAGCGCACACTGCCTGAGTGCCAGGGCCACACAGGGAACTCAGTGCATGGGAGGGAGCTGGGGACTGATGAAAGAAACCCAGTCACAGCCCCCCCAACGGCTCCCAACCCAGGGAGTCCCAGCACACACTAGGTACTCAGAAGAGGAGAAATCAACGAAACCAGGGGGAAATAGTCAAGGGGGGACCGATGGGTGCCGTGGTAGCTGGCGGCAGAGAGGGAGGTGGAGGGAAGAATCATGGGCTCCTCGACGGCTTTCAGGAGCTAGAAAGAGATGGGGTTCAGAGCTGTGTGTCCTGGTGCGTGTTAACTGACCTCTCTGAGCCTTTGGTTTATGTACCTATACAAGGCAGGGTTGAGAGCACGTAGCATATCAGAGGGCTGTCCGAGAAGATTACATGAGACCTGAGAAGCAATTCAAGTTCAGTGCCCGGCACAGGGCAAATGCCCTATGATGGACGTTGGCTTCCTGTCCCTGCTGCATTAGCACACGAGATGTTATCGTTGTGGTTTTGGAATATAAGTGAAGTTGGGTGGGGTGGGGCATGGAGCTGGCCCCCAAGAAAGAATTCTAAAGACATATTTGGTGTGAAAAGCACGGTCCCATGAGCAGAAAGAGATGCCCTGGGGTTGTGAGGAGTGGCCCATGATCCTTTCAAGTTGGGAGGGGGTTAAAGTCTTAGTCATAAGACCCTTCAGATGTATATCAGTGGGCCTCATGCTTGGGGATGATTGTCAACACGTATCTTGGGGGGGTTAGAGATAAAAGGAAGTTTCCAAAGGAATTTTTTTTTTTTTTAAGATTTTATTTATTTAGTTGACAGAGATCACAAGTAGGCAGAGAGGCAGGCAGAGAGAGAGGAAGGGAAGCAGGCTTCCCACTGAGCAGAGAGCCAGATGCGGGGCTGGATCCTAGGACTCTGGGATCATGACCTGAGCTGAAGGCAGAGGCTTTAACACTGAGCCACCCAGGCCCCCCACCAAAGGAATTTTTTTATGGTAAAGTAGACTTACAGGATCCTGGGGGTGGGATGTGTGTCAGTCAGGCTAGGTTTGCCTTTTGCCGTTAGCAGAGTTTTAACATTGAGGCAGTTGTGTCCCAGGAGGAATGTCACTCCGCCTATTTCAAGGACTTGTCAATGGGCTGTAGTTGGAAAGGAATTTTTTTTTGAAGATTTATTTATTTGACAGAGATCACAAGTAGGCAGAGGCAGGCAGAGAGAGAGGGGGAAGCAGGCTCCCGAGCAGAGAGCCCGATGATGTGGGGCTCGATCTCAGGACCCTGAGACCATGACTGAGCCAAAGGCAGAGGTTTTAACCCACTGAGCCACCCAGGTGCTCCGGTAGTAAGGAAATTTAATAATTTTTCTTCTGCCTTTGTTCCCCACATCAAAGAGGACCTACAAGATATTGCTAAAGAGGCCTTGCCACTATCAAGTTAAGGTTGTTTACCCCTCTACAAAGGTATTAACATTAAGATAATTGGGAGCTTTCTGGAGGAATGTCACACGAGTCCCACCCAGGCGTGGGAGTTGGGGGGGAAGGTTGTAGAGTGTCAGCTCGTGTGTCTTCAGCCAGGCTTCTGCTCCCTCATCGTGATCAGCCCAGTCTGAAGGGAAGGAAAACCGCTCTGCAGGATGGCATGGCTCCCTGGTCTGCACCGGCCCCGCTGAGAGCTGCGAGGCGGCCCAGACAGCCCAGCCTTGTGTTTCCAGGCCACAAGCTGGAGCCCAAGGGCGACCAAGTCTGAAAGCTGCTACTTCTGTGACCATGGCAGAACCCTCATCCTGACACTGGGGAGAGGGACTCAGGCAATGATGCTGGCTCAACTCCTGGCCCGTTCCCCCCACCCACCCAGAAGTTTGTTCATTTGCTTATAATCGCTACACCCAACCTGGGGCTTGAACTCATGACCCCAAGATCCAGAGTCACATGCTCTGCGGACTAAGCCAGCTGAGCACCCCTGTTGGCCAGGTTCTGTATGGGAGGAACTGGGGCGTGGGGCGTGGGGGGGGACATGCCAACCCCCCTCCCCCGCAAGGAACTGGGTAGAGGCAGGCAGTCTCCCTGCTCCCAGAGGTCCCTTTCGTGCAGAGCAGAGGAGTTCGGGGAAACTCAGTTGGCCTGGGAGGAGGTCTCCAGGAGCCCCTTCTCTCTTGGTTTCCAAAGAGGACATGTCTTGCAAGACCCACCAGGCTCTACTCCCCCAGAGGGCATTGATTATTATTTTATTTTATTAAATATTTTTATTTATTTATTTGACAGAGAGAGAGACAAGAGAGGGAACACGAGCAGGGGCAGAGAGAAAGAAAGAAGCAGGCTCCCTGAAGAGCAGGGAGCCAAACGCGGGGCTCTAACCCCAGACCCTGGGATCATGACCTGAGCCAAAGGCAGATGCTCAACAACCAATCCACCCAGGCGCCCGAGAGGGCAATGTTTAACCCAGTCCAGCGGACTCATTTGTCATAAGTGATGGGACCTGGGATGAGGGCCAGGCAACCCGGCAGACTGACCATCCCCTGGCTCCTTTTTGCTTCCTGCTCCCTGTTCCAGGGCCCCTACCTCCCTGGGAAGCAGCCCCTAGACCTGAGCCAATGTTCAGGATGACTTAGTATGAAAACTTCCCACGGGCTACCCCCAAACCACAGGGCACTGTCACCTGACGTGTGGAGGGTGGGAGCCTGGCCAATTTCGGTCTCCAGGCGAGCTAGCACTAGGTGGGACCTAGTGTGGGACCTGTGGGACCCAGGGTGGTGCTCCTCTACCCACCCCCCAGCCTTAGTTTCCTCATCTGTAAAATGGGGGTCGTTATTTGCACCTGGGCCCTTTTGGGTGGATAATCCCCATCAGTGGGAAGCACATCTCTAGCGGAGAGCCCAGGAGGATGGAGTGTACAGGCTGGGAGCTACCCCGAGCCTCAGGCAATCTCCAGGCTCTCCCAGGGCCGGCCAGAGAGAAACGGCTTTGGAAGTCTGGCTGTGACGGAGCGCCCTCTGCTGGACGTCGGAGAAAGTGTCTCTTGGACCGCCTTTCTCTAGTCCTCTAGGTTCAGCGTCACAGATTCTGGACAGACCCAATGAACTCCCACAATACTCCAGGACTGGGAGGGACGACAACCAGGCAGAGGAAAGTCCTGGGGCCGAGAGGAAAGGAAACCACCGCGTCTGGGCTCAGAGTCAAACAATCTTGTGTTCAAACCCCAGCTCCATCCCTGTGTGCCCCCGGATCAGGTACGAGAGAGCTCTCTGAACCTCAGTTGCCTCAACATCATGTTGCATGAATACTCTTATCTACCCCGTGGGGCTCTTGCACGGATTAGCTGAGATAAGGTGGAGAAATGCCTAGTTCCTAGCACACAGTAGTGAAGTAGGAAAGACGTTAGAGTTTGAAGCCAACGGACAAAAATTCTTGAGAGGTCTTTAGTGCAAAAAAGGTGTTGTTTTTTCTTTTTTTAAAGATTTTACTTTATAATTTGACAGACAGAGATCATAAGTAGGCAGAGAGGCAGGCAGAGAGAGAGGAGGAAGCAGGCTCCCCGTTGAGCAGAGAGCCTGAAGCAGGGCTTGATCCCAGGACTCCGGGATCCTGACCTGAGCTGAAGGCAAAGGCTTAACCCACTGAGCCACCCAGGTGCCCCCAAAAAGGTAGTTTTATTAAAGCACAGCGACAGGACCTGTGGGCAGAAAGACCTGCACCGCAGTCATAAAAAGTGGCCCACTATATACTTTCTAGTTGGAAGGGGGTTAGGGAAAGCTTAAGTCTCTAAGGAACTTGGAAGCAAGGTTTCCAGGACCTTGAGGGGGCTAGCTATTATTAGGAAAAAGGTCATTTTACTGTCTAGTAAAACCTTAAGTCATGAGACCCTCCAGATGTATACCGGTGGGCCATATGCTTGGGGATGATTGCCAACACATATCTTGGGGGTTTAGAGATAAAAGAAATTTCTTTTTTTTCTTTTTTTTTTTCTAAAGATTTTATTTATTTATTTGAGAGAGAGACAGTGAGAGAGAGCATGAGAGGCGAGAAGATCAGAGGGAGAAGCAGACTCCCCATGGAGCTGGGAGCCTGATGCAGGACTCGATCCTGGGACCCTGGGACCGTGACCTGAGCCGAAGGCAGTTGCTTAACCAACTGAGCCACCCAGGTGCCCAAGATAATAGAAATTTCTAAAGGAATTTTTATATGTTAAAGTAGACTTATAGGTGGGGGAAAGAGTTGGGCTAAGATTTTGTCCTTAGCAAAGTATTAACATTGAGTCCCTAGGGAACTGTCACTCTGCCTGTTCCAAGGACTTGCCAATGGGCTGTACCTAGTCAGCAAATTTAGTAATTTTTTTCTTGTGCCTTTATTTCCCACATCAAGTAGATGCTCAATAAACAAAAAAGTGAGATTCAAGGTGAAACCAATTCAAAGAATTATTATTAAGATTTATTAATTTATTTGACACAGATGCCCACGTGCCCAAGTGGGGGGAGGGGCAGAGAGCCAGGGACAGAAGCAGACTCCTGCCTGAGCAGGGGTCTGACCCAGGGCTCAACTGGGGCTCCCTCTCATGACCCTGAGATCATGACCTGAACCCAAACCAAGAGTCAGACACTTGACAGACTGAGCCACCCAGGCGCCCCCAAAGAGTGGTGGGTGTTTTCAGACCATGAGCTGTAGTGTCTTTCTGGAGTCTGGAGTCTGGGTGTGGTCCCAGTCCCTTGGCTCCTCTCCTGGGGCAAGGGGATCTGAAATCCCCTGGGAAGGGTGAAGCAATGGTCCCTGCCTGAGGTGGAGGGCTTCACGCTGCACTGGGTGGGGGCTTTGCACAGGAGGCCTCCCGGAGCGCTCTGCAACCCCCACCCCGGGGAGGGGAGGAGCAGGCAGGCAGCGAGGGCTAGGTGGGCTACAAGGGCCAACCAACCGCCCAGAGCTCCCCGATCTCCCTAGCCTGGAAGCTCAGCGAGGGCAGCAGCCGGAGAACGGCTCTGTACACCACTTACCTACTGGGCGACTTCCCCGCCTGAGCCTCCCTTTCCTCACCTGTATAACGGGCTTGGAAACAGCACCAGGAGGGCAAGTTGGCTGGCTCAGGGCAGCACGACACTCTTGATCTCTAGATGGTAAGTTCAAGCCCCACCTTGGGTGTAGAGATAGCTAAAAAAAATAAAATCTTTAAAAGAAAAGAAAGAGGGCCGCCTGGGTAGCTCAGTCGGTTAAGCCTCTGCCTTCAGCTCAGGTCATGATCTCAGGGTCGTAGGATCGAGCCCCATGGGACTCCCTGCTCAGCGGGGAGCCTGCTTCTCCCTCTCCCTCTGCTCCTCCCCCAGTTCCTGCCTGCACACTCCCTCTTTCTTTCTTGCTCACACTTTCTCAAATAAATAAATAAATAAATACCTTAAAAAAAATAAAAAGAGAGAGAGGAAGGAAGGGAGGGAAGGAGGGAAGGCACAAGCACCGACCTCACAGGGCCCTTGTGAGGATTCACTGGAATAATCCACAGGAGACCCTGAGAACATTCCTCAGCACAGGAGGGAGACAGACTAGTCCTGTAACCCCTGACAAGTTGCCTCCACTTTCTGAGAGAACAGGTAGGTCCCTTCTCTGGGTGCCTGGCACACAGTAGGTGCTCAATACATGTATACTTACTTATCTCCCGGCCCCAGTCACTTGTCCAAGGAGAAGGGGGGGGTGCTTTAAGAGTCTGATATTCCTCAGATATTCCTACTCTCAGCCCGTTCTGGGGTCACTTCCTCTGGTGGCCCTCCAGCAGCCTCCTGGGCTCCCCGCGGGAGAGGTACCAACCCCAGCTCTACCAGACTGGCCAGTCTTTCAAGGCGAGGGCAGCCGTCCCTCCGCAGCGCCGCGGCAGGGATGAAAATTGAGCGTGGGGCGTTCAGGCATACGATCCCAGTTACTAAGATTCCCCTTCAGGTGGTGTTTTACTGAATGCCTTCACACGCCCGCGCTCATCTTCCGTAAAGGTTGTGTTATTATGACACCCCCAGGCCACACTGGGGGAAACGGAGGCACAGAGAGGGGGAGATGGCTTGTGTAGCAAACACAAGTGTGGCACGTGTTACTTACACACAATGTTACACAACTCACGTGTCCTCCTCATCGTGGTTCTCACAGTGTGGTCCGTGGGCCAGGAGTACCAACATCCCCTGACAACTTGTTAGCGTTGCAGATTACAGGGTTTACTGTAGACCCGCGGAATCAGAAACTCTAGAGTGGGGCCGAGCGGTCTGGGTTTCAGCAAGCCCTCCAGGGGATCCTGATAAACGCCAAAGTTTGAAAACCATTGTCTTGCACAACCCTACCAAAGTCACTATAATTATCCCTATTTTACAAATAGGGTAATTGTGGCCAAGCGAAGGCAATTGGTGCAGAACCACAGCTGTAATTGGGAGTACCAGGATTCTAATCCAGAGAGTGTGGCGCCAGAAATGGGTTCTTGGAGACCACTAACGATTTGACATCAGAATCAGAAGTACGATCAGCAATATTTGGCCATTTGCTAATAATTCCGTATGGAGCAGCTACTGCATGTCCATGCACCGTGCTAAACTCTGGGACGTCTCTTTCTCCGTTGCTGGCCTAGGAGGGGTACTGGGGTTAGGAATCACCGAGGAGGGGTAGGTATCTGATTGTTACACTCAGAAAGTAGGTACCGGGAGGCGGGCTCCGCTGCCCCTTTAAAAGGCGGGGCCTGAGCAACGGAACTGAGGAGCGTAAGTGCGACACGTGCCCGAGAGGCTAAGAAGGATACACCCGGAAGTCTCTGAGGCGTGCTGGAACCGCGCCGCCGGAGGCCTCGCCGCTATGGGCCGCAACAAGAAGAAGAAGCGAGATGGCGACGACCGGCGGCCGCGGCTCGTTCTCAGCTTTGATGAAGAGAAGCGGCGGTGAGTGTCAAGGCTGGAGCGGATTTCCTTGGGGCCGCTGGCCGGGGCGGGCGGCTGATGCTCACGCATAGGTCCCTTCCGGCCCCGCCCTCCCGGCGTGGCCCGGCTCCCCTCCGACCTCCCCCTCCCCTGCGGAATGGAAGCGGCCGCGCTCGGCCCCCGCGCCCAGGGGATGGAATCGCCCGCCCCACCCTCCCTTCGCTCGGTCGGCGCTCGGGCTGGCCTGGCTCCTGCTGCGTGCGCCGCGGCAGGGCGGGTTTGGGGCCCGGGAGCTGAGGCGTCGACGTCCCGGGCCCAGTCCAGCGGCGCCCCACGCGGTAGACTCAGCAGTTGTTGATGAATGAGGAGGGAGTGAGATGAGCGTCGCTTAAGTTGATTTATGCCCTCATCACACGTGTCCCGAGTTCCTTCGGTGTGTGGGTGCCAGATCTCAGGGCACCCGAGCTGCACCCCTAAGCCTCAGCGTCCGGTCCATCAGATGTTTCCCGCCCGCGTGTGGAAGTTAGCGAAAAGCCTCGTGTTGGGGCCCTAGAACCTTTGGAAATGGTGCGGCCAGCACTAGAGAGATGAGGAGCCCCGATCAGATAGGGGAGGGGAATGCGGGGTGGGGGGGAACCCACGGGCCCTACAGATGGGTCGGGGGGCAGGTGTCCTGGGGAAATGGGGTGCCAGTCTAGTGGAAAGTTTGTGGACGTCGGGGTGAGTATGTGCTTTTTTTTTTTTTTTAATTCTATTTATTTATTTGACACAGAGAGATCACAGGCAGGCAGAGAGGCAGGCAGAGATAGAGGGGGAAGCGGCTCCCCGCTGAGCGGAGAGCCTGATGCGGGGCTTGATCCCAGGACCCTGAGATCATCCATGACCCGAGCAGAAGGCAGAGGCTTTAACCCACTGAGCCACCCAGGTGCCCCGTGTGAGGGTGTCCTTAAGAGCCTACTAGAAGTGGCTTAATTGACTGGGTCAAGGAATCTGGCAACATAGAAGGGGCCCCTCCTGTCCTGCCCACGTACCTGGCCCTGTTACGTGAGGCTGAGAGCCCTCCTGGAGGGAGGTGGGTGGAAGAGGCAGCATCTCCCTCTTTCTCCTGATCTTACACTCTCTATGTCTTTCGGCAAACAGCCTCGATTCTCTGTGCCTCAGTGGCCCCATGCGTAAAACGGGGATCGGTTACCTACCACATAGGTTGTTGTGAGGAATACGTGGGATAAGACATACACTTTTTAAAAAAATTTGTTTGAGAGAGAGAGCGAGCACACAGAAGCAGCACGGGTGGGGGTGAGGACGAGCAGAGGGAGAGAGAGAAGCCGACTCCTCGCTGAGCAGGGAGCCCGATGTGGGACTCGATCCCAGGACCCTGGAACCTTGACCTGCCCAAAGGCAGACGCTTAAACGACTGAGGCATCCAGGTGCCCCTGTGTACATTTTTGTAGCGTACGGTATTAGTGGTTTTTCTCTTCCTGGCATGAGCCTTTCTTTCCTTGTGTCTCTTCCTGACTCTTCATGCTTCTCTCCTGCAGGGAGTACCTGACTGGCTTCCATAAGAGGAAGGTAGAGCGGAAGAAGGCAGCCATTGAGGAGATCAAGCATCGGCTCAAGGAGGAGCAGAAGAAGCTCCGGGAGGAGGTGCAAAGGGCGGGGAAGGGTGCGGGAAGGGGGGTAGGGAGGGAGAGAGAGTGTGTGTGTATAAAATCTGACTCTTAAGGGATTTTCATCCTTGGATGGCCTTAATAGGGGTGTCTGCAGGAATGAGGGAAGGCGTGGGGAACAGTCTGTACAGGTAGAATCATGGTGGGCCCTGGTCTGGGGAAGGTTGAGGATGGAATCTTCTGGTGTTTCACCAGGAGTCAGTCCGTCATGGTCTCACTCACCCTGGAGACGAGCAGCGCTCCTGCCTAGGGTTGGCAGGAGAGGCCACACTCAACTGTGTTCCCTTCCCTTTTGGTTTCAGCGGCATCAGGAATACTTGAAGATGCTGGCAGAGAGAGAGGAGGCCCTGGGTAAGTCCCGTCTTTGCCCTGACCTTGGGGGTCAGGCCAACAGGCCTAGGCTTATTTATCCTTTGGTGGGAGGAAGCGGAGAGGTGTGGGGGCTGGTCAGAAGCTAACTTCCCTAGCTCTAGGGGTCTTGGTGGTGAGGCAAGGGCCAGGGGTGGTCTTCATTGACCTCTAAAAGTGAGTGGATCAGACAGACACAGGGAGGACCAGCCTCTTGGTGAAGTGACCCTGAACAGAAAGCCCAGTTCCGGAGGCCTGGACGGACTAGGGATAGAGGGGAAGGGGCAACAGCAGCTGCTGGGGTCACACCGGGTTCGTCCTAGATGAGAAGCAGATGGTCTGAGGTCTCCCTGGAGCATCAAGGGAGGAGTTGAATCATTTACATTTGTCTGCAGGCCGGACTCTGGAGCCGGTAACTTCCTGGACAGTCTCCCATAGAGGAGAGGGGCCACTGCACTCTAGGGCTGGGCAGGGGGTGAGAGTCCGGTTCCGTGCGCTCTGAGGCTGAGACCCGGTTCTGTGCCCACCTTGCGCAGAGGAGGCAGATGAACTGGACAGGCTGGTGACGGCCAAGACAGAGTCGGTGCACTATGACCACCCCAACCACACAGTCACCGTGACCACCATCAGCGACCTAGACCTCTCGGGGGCCCGGCTGCTGGGACTGCCTCCACCGGAGGTGGGTATAACTTCCAGCCCTAGGGAAGATGGGTCCCAGGAGCAGACAGCTTGTCGGCGGTGCTGAGTGCTGCTCCCTGTTACGGGGATTCCAGTGTGAGGGGCTCTTTCCCTCCTGGGCAGTCTTTCCGGCCTGGACAAAATCCCTGACCCTGGGTTCTATGACCCGGTTCTATGACTCAGCGGCTTTGGGCACATGGGCAGGTGTCTTCGCCAGTAAGTTGGGAGGGGGTGCAGCGGGGGAGTCCTGGATGATAACACTGCCTTGTGGCATTGCTGAGAGTGTTAAAGTGGTCCATCCAAGGGAAGCACTAGTGATAGTGGTGTGTGGTGGTCACTCCAGTACGTGGGCACAGCAGTAACACGGCCCGGCCACGCGCACGAACGGTGAGTTTGCAGCTGTGAATGGGGAGAGACTCACAGATTGCAACCAACATTTACTTACTTAAGTAAGCAGAGAGAGAGGGAGGAAGCAGGCTCCCCGCAGAGCAGAGAGCCTGATGTGAGGCTCGATCCTAGGACCCTGAGATCATGACCTGAGTCGAAGGCAGAGGTTTTAACCCACTGAGCCACGCAGGTGCCCCTGCAACCAACATTTAAGAAAGAAATAAGGGATCCCCCTTTTATTTATTTATTTTTAAAGATTTTATTTATTTATTTGATAGGGAGAAACACAGCGAGAGAGGCAGGCAGAGTGGGAGAGGGAAAAGCAGGTTTCCTGGCAAGCAGGGAGCCCAATGCGGGGCTCAATCCCCGGACCCTGGGATCATGACCTGCGCCGAAGGCAGACGCTTAATTGACTATGCCACCCAGGTGCCCCAGGATCCCCTTTTTAAAAGTGCTCGGTGGGCCCTGATCGGGAGCCACGGAGCCTTCCAGAAAGGGCAGAGGAAAGCACTGCTTTCAGGTGAAGCAGCAGCGTGTTGTGTCGTTTTGCTTGAGTTGGTATGACCCGGTATTCCCCCTTGGTGGCGGGGACGAGCTGCTGGGGAGCATGAGTGAGGGAGAGGCTTTGGAAGCGCGAAGGAAATGTTAACACAGTCAGCACCGCCTAATAAGCTCTCAAAACAGCAACAACAACAAAAACAAAATTAAAAGGTCTTAAAAGTTAAAAAGAAAAAAGGAAAGAAATAGAGCAGAATGTCACTAAAAGAATCAGAAAGCCTCCAGTGAAGTACCGTCTCGAAACGGAGCAGCGTCCGTCTGGGTGGGGTGGGCACTTGAGTCCCTGTCCATCCCCAGTCCACGGCATAGCATGTCTCCTGTCACGGGGGTCCTGGAGCCAGCGCTTCTGGCGTCCCTACTGCGCTCCTGCTCCTTCTCTATCTCACGCTCATTCTTCTGAGTCCTCCCGGCCTCTGCAGCGGATGTGCGGACGCTCACAGCTGAAGGAAGAAGGGCATGACGCTGGGAAACTCGGCTCTTCCTGCGTCATCTCTGCCGCAGGGCTGTGCAAGGCTTGTCCACCGTGGCCTTCTCTGAGCCCTGAGCCAGGCCTCCAGGCAGCAGGCCTTGCCCCTCCCTGGCAGAGCCGGGACAGCTGGTGTCAGGTCCTTCGATCTACCGCTCTGTGTGACAGTCCTTGTTCTCTGCTTCTTTAGCAAGGGACTGGCCACAGGCCCGAGGAAGAGGTGTCCTCCACGGAAAAGCCGACCAGAGCCTTACCCCGGAAATCCAGAGATCCCCTCCTGTCCCAGCGGTGAGCCCTGGCCTGTCCTCCCCTAGGCTTCTGCTTCCTCGTGACTGACGGTGGTGACGGGGCCGGTGGAGCCACCTCTGGCTGGCCTGTGGCGGGTGGCATGGGGCAGTGACTCTGCTCTGCCTGTCGAGTGTCCCTCCTCCCCAACAGTGGCCATCCCTGGGTGCCCTTAGTGCCTGTGGTAAGGGCGCTATTTATGAGCCGAGGAACTGGCAGGCCCTCTGGGATCAGAGCGGCCGCCTTGGCATGGATTTGGTGTTCCCGGCATTCCAGGCCTGTATGACTTCGTCCGCGAGTCAGGCGGTCCGTCGTCCTCCCCAACCCAGCCTTCCCCGCACGCCCCGAGAGTAAATGCGGCCCCAGCCTCAGCAGCCTCGCACCCTCCTACAGGATTTCCGCTCTCACGGCGTCACTGCACGCACACAGCCGCAAGAAGACCAAGAGGAAACGTCCCCGACGGGCCCCGGACTCCACCAAGAAGCCCCCAAGCGCCACCCGTACGAGCAAGACCCAGCGCCGCCGGCTGACGGGCACGGCCCGGCACGGTGCAGAGTGAGCCCCGAGAACCAGGCCGTGCCCAGCCCGGGCTGAAAGCTTGGCTGTCCCAGGAACCCAGCCCCGAGGGGGCGACTCTGCGGCCCAGGCCTGGGAGGCCAGCACCTGTGGCCCGGAGCTGGGCCGCCGGAGGGGGCAGGCAGCTGAGAGTTGGCTACCGGCGGGAGGAGCCTTCAGACTCGAATCGTTGGCATCTTCCCACCTGTGTCCCCACGGAGCCGTCAACAGATTGTGAAGCTGAGCGCGCTCTTGGTCTTGTTTGTCCCTGACCCTGACGCCACGTGCCAGGGGCCGGCTTCTGAGGTGGATGAGACAGTCAGGCAAGGAGGTCCACCCTCACGGTCCAGCAGTGTCCGTGTGGGTGTGAGAAAGTGGTAGAGTCCAGTCACCCCACCGCTGCGAGAAGCTGCTCCTGGGCCGGGGGCAGGGGGCGCGGTGCCAGACTCCGCCCTTTACTGGCTGCGACTCTGGGTCTGTCCCTTCCTGGCCTCACTGTCTTCAGCTGGAACTGAAGTGGTGGGAGCGGGTGAGTTCCAGGAGCATTCCCCACCCAGCTGGGGACCAGTGAGAGACGGGAAGGTGACAGGAGAAGCTACATGTCCCACCTGGCCCCGGGGTGGGGGTGGGGGTGCTGGCAGGAGGGGAGCTGAAGTCCCAAACCCGTCTTCTTTCTGCTCAGCCCAGGGAGGGCTGCCGCTGGGGAGGCTCAGGAACAGGGGCTCCGTAGGCTGTGTCTCGGGGGGACTGGCACTCTCCCGTGTCACCATCCAGACCCGACATCTGGTGCCTGCGTGAAGGCCACACCTGGACATGGGAACGCGAAGCTCAGGGCGTATGGGGGGGAGACGCTGTGACCTGGCCCTTTGGCTCTTCCCCTGGCTCTTCCTGCTAGCCTCCCTCTTCTCGGGGTGGGGTGACTCGCTCTGCTGGGCTGCATCCATCCTGGGCAGAGGCTGGGGCCTGCTAGCAAGCTGGCCTGGTGCTTCTAGTGCTCCCCCCGGGGTGGGGAGTGTGAGCCTTGCCCTCACCCGCCCCCCGGGAGCAGAATACATCCTGGGCCCAAGGGATTAGTGCACAGGGGTGGGCGTGGGTTTGAATCCTCACTCTGCCATTTGGCCTCTGTGTGGGCACTTTGCCATGCTGACCTCTCTGGGCATATCCCCACAAGTAAGAAGTAAGACCCCCCCCCCTCCTGGGGCTGCCCCGAGGCCGCCAGGAGCCCTGAGCACGAGCCACCTCCCGCAGCCCCTGGCATCCCGGCCTCTGCTGGCCCCTGCGATGGCTGACCCACGGCTCTTCTCCCGTCCCCAGTGCCACAGGGTCATTTACCATTTAGAGCTACACGTTGTGATGTTTAAAAATATTAAATTCTCATTCGCTCTCTTCTGTGGGCACCGTCAATTCTCACAGCAGCCCAAGGAGACTGAGTCAGCGATTTTGTCCATCTTGGGATCAGAAGTGGCGGAATCAGAGCCCTCTGGAGGACTTGCCTTTTCTCCCCGGAGCCCCTCTCTCCGTGCTCCACACCAGGAGCTCTCCACACCTCGCTGCTCTCCCATCTGGTGGGCCTCCTGGCCTTGGGGCTTCTAGGAGCAGTGTAAGGAAGGATTCAGTTTAGCTGTATACAATAGAAAACAAATTTTAAAAACAACAGGCTTATATCAGAGGTTAACAGGGAAATAACTAGCCTGGAGCTGGGGGCATAGGGACTTGGGGGGCTGGGATGGCAGGCTTTTAGCTCTTTGTTTTGTGCCATTTTCAACCTGTGGCTTCCACCTCATGGTCCAAGATGGCTGCTTGAGCTCCAGCCGTCATACTTGCCTTTCAGCCAGCAGGAAGGAGGCAGGGTTGAAGAACATGTCCCTCTCTCCTTTAAAGAACATTTGACGCTTGTCTTGTGCCATGGATTGGGCAGAGGAAAAGACAAGGGGTAGGAGGAAGAGGGAGCTCCTGGCTATGGGGAAGGCTGGGTCCTGTGGTTCATTCTGGGGAACCATGTTCCCAAATAAGAATTGAGGGTTGTGTGGGGCACTTGGATGTCTCTGGTCATGACCCCCTGAGTCCTGGGACGGAGCCCTAGGGAATCTGCTTCCTCTCCCTCTGTCCTTCCCCACTGCCCGTGCTCTCCCTCTCACTGGCAGTCTCTCTGCCTCTCAAATAAAAATCTTGGATACAAGCAGCAGAGTCTCCCACAGAAGCCTGATACGTAAAGAAAGGACTGTCATGACCCATCTGTACGGAACCAAAGTCACAGCAGACACTTGCTTTTCTGTTCCTTGGTTACTGCGGTGAACTTCCCCGATGCTACTGGAAGGAGCAGGGCCTCTCAGCTCGTAGAGGAAAGACCCTCCTGGTAGGACAGGATGTATTTTCAGGCGGCTGAGTCCTCCGCAGGGGGACGAGTTGGGATCCTGCTGGCCCTGCCCGCCTGGTCCCGGAGCTATAGAGAAGAGGGTTCCATGCCAGGGAAGCTCAGGCTTTCCTCCTCTCTGAAGTCCCCCGGACCTCAGAGGCTGGGAGCCACCAGGTTTGAACTGTCGACCTCAGTGGCTCTGGCCTGGGATTCCCAGTTCGTCCTGAGCTGGAGACCTCGCTGTCTGTTCCGTTGTGAGCGGCGCCAGCGTGACAAAATTCTCCCAGGTCTCAAGCTGACACCTTGCAGATGTCGGAGACGGAGTTGCCCTTTAGATGTTCACAGGCTGCTCACGCCTCGCTCTGCCTGTGAGCCACCTCCTCAGAGAAGCCTTCCTTGACCCCTCCTCCGGCCCTGGGATCGATCCTTCCCACCCCCTCCCCACATGGGCTCCAGTGATACTTTGTTTCCTTCTTGTAAACACTGGACACGTCCGTAACCCGCTTATGTCTTTCCCCTCTGTCCCCACTAGCAGACCATGAGCTGCCTTTTTTTTTTTTTTTTTTTAAGATTTTATTTATTTGACAGACAAGAGATCACAAGTAGGCAGAGAGAGGAGGAAGCAGGCTCCCCGCTGAGCAGAGAGCCAGTTGCGGGGCTCCATCCCAGGACCCTGGGATCATGATCTGAGCTGAAGGCAGAGGCTTAACCCACTGAGCCACCCAGGCGCCCCCAGACCATGGGCCTTCTGAGTGAGAAGTTGGGTGTCTCTGAAGTTGCTGTGTCTGCTCCTGGCACAGGGCCCATCTCCCCATAGGTCCTGAGCCAGTCCTGGCTGAGTGACATGGGACCCAATCCCCCACCCCACAGGTGCTCCCAATAACCCTTGGAATAATCTGTTCTAGAATTTTCTTGGCTGCACTGCCATGTTTGCCTGTCTGCAAGCTTCTGAATCTGTTGTTTCTTTTTGTTTTTCCCCTTCCCTTCACCACATCCATCTCTCCTGGGTGAACTTTGCCCTCTCCCTTGCACCCTAGTTAGCACGATTGCCAAATAACAACCAAGAGAAAGCAGATGGGAAAGTAATTTATCAAGCACTTCTCCTGTGCCGGTCACATTATTAACTCAGAAGCATTGCAAAGTGGAAATTACCTCCATTTGACAGGTGAGAAAACTGAGTCTCCACTTACATAACGTCAGAAGTTATCTGTCACAGCTAATAAGACATGGTCCTTGCATCCCACGGAGGGACAGACACATGGACGTCCCTCTGGAGGTCAGGGGTTCAACAAAGTGTCAGAGAGCAGGCATCCTTACAGCCCAGAGGCAGAGAGGAAGGCATCCAGGAAGGCTTCTGAGAGGAGGTGATCCTTGATCTGAATCTTGAAAGATGATCTGGGTTGGCCAGGCAGCTGAGGGAGGGGATGGGCAGGTAGAAGGCCCTGGTGAGCAAAGGTGGGGAGCAGCCAAAGGTGGGGAAGCCAAAGATGGGGAACCAGCTGCAGAGGCCCATGGGCCCCAGACCCTGAAAGGCCTCAGACTTGAGCTGAGGACCTAGACCCTTATCCTGTGGGCAGTGGGAGCCCCTGAGGTGGGGCTGGGGAGTCACCAGGGGCAAGTCAGGGTCAGTGATTGATTTAGAGAGATCTCCCTGGTGGCAGTGTGGAGGCTCCAAGACACTGTTGTAGTTATTCCAGGAGAGGCTGGGAGGCCCTCCTTTCACGCAGGCAGCCATTCACTCTCTTGCCGAGTATTTATTGAGCACCTCTGAAGTCCCGGTCACTGGGGTACACTGATGAGCAAGAAGGGGTGGTCCCTGCCCTCCAGCCACTTATATTTCATGAGCTGTAGCTGTAGGGACTCAGTGGAGGAGAGAGGATAATGGTAGCATTTATTGAGCACTTACTGTATACCAGCCACTCTTTTTTTTTTTTTTTTAAAGACTTTATTTATTTGTTGCGGGGGCGCGGGGAGAGAGAGAGAGAGAGAAAGTGCACACAACCAAGCAGAGTGGCAGGCAGAGGCAGAGAAAGAAGCAGGCTCCCCGCTGAACAAGGAGCCCAATGCAGGACTCAATCCCAGGACCCTGGGATCATGATCTGAGCTGAAGGCAGCAGCTTAACCGACTGAGCCACCCAAGCATCCCAGTATACCAGTCACTCTTTACAGGGTTTAACTCTGAATTCTCACAGTAACCCCACAGGCTACGCAACTCCATTGAGCCCATTTTGCAGTTGAGGTACATGAAGGTGGCCCCCTCAGGAAGCAGGTCACTCCCTAGATACAGACATTAATACTTTCTGGCGAACAAGCTGAGTTTTACCTTTGAGGGGGCGCCCTCACAAGGTCCAGAATGGGAAATACACCCCAGGAGCCATGTGGGTCCTGCACAGGATCTCTGCTCAGTGCAGTGAGACCTTACTTAAGGCTGGGGAAACCAGGGAGGGCTTCCTGGAGGGGGTGGCATTTAAGTTATCATTAAGGGAATGAAAAATCTGTGATTTACCATTTCAGAAACACTGCATAGGATAAAAGGCCTGAACATTAGTTTGGTTTGACTCACAGAGTATTTAAAAACAGCTTGACAAGAGGCACCTGGGTGGCTCAGTCCATCGAGCATCTGCCTTTGGCTCAGGTCATGATCTCGGGGTCCTGGGATCGAGCCCCACGTCGGGCTGTCTGCTCAGTGGAGAATCTGCTTCTCCCTTTCCCTCTGCCCCTTCCCCTACTCATGTTCTCTCTCTCTCTATTTCTCCTCAAATACATAAATAAAATCTAAAAAGAAGAAGAAGAATAATTCTGTGAAAGGGAACGATTCTGAATGTTTACCCAAGTTTTCGAGGCGAAAACCAAAACTAAAATAGGTTGACTTCGCCATATTTTCAGATGTTGCGATTTCATGCAGAAGTTCGGGTTTCTGGCTTCTTTAGTAAAAGCAGGCCTGGCTGCACCCGATCACCACTTCCCAGTGTCGCCGTGCACCGGAGTCAGCCCTGGTGACCCTGTGAGACACTCGGGCCTTCCTGCTTCTGCTCCTTGAGGCCACCGCCCCCCCCGGCATGTCTACCTGGCCCGCACACAGCGTGGGATCCTCCGACAGGCCTGTGGACATGGTGGGCTGGGAGGAAACTGAGGTCAGAGGGGTGGAGTGGGGCTAGAAGTGTTCGTGATGGTTCAGCCACCACCATCCCACCTGCGAATCCTGGCCCCAGGGAAGAGCATGAGAAAAGGTGGAGGTGAGCAGGCGCAGACCCTGCAGGGAGCAGAAGGGGGGTGGCGTCACCAGAATAAATGGTGACAAGGGTGACGCGCTGCCCTGGCTGCCTTGCATCCTTAACCCTGAGTCATCTGAGCCACCCCACAGGACTCCGGGAGTGTGTTTTTTAAACCAGGCTCTGTCAACAAGTAACTGAGCAGCTTCGGGCAACTTGCTTCGGCCGTGAGTTTCACTGTTGCATGATGCGGATGGTGACAGCTGTCCTTCTCTTTGCAAGGAGGTGTTGGGAGAAACCCAACTGTGTACGCAGAGAGGCCGGCTTTGCCCCGTCGGGGGGAAAAGGAGGGACTGTTATCCTCAACCACTCTTAGAGCCACTGTTCCCCCACCCCCAAGAGGGCGACCTCTTCCAATAGTCCCCGGAGCTCCCTGGCCCCCTCCTCCTGCCTCCTTCCAGTCATCTCTCCTCCAGTCTGCTGGCTACTGCCCACCTACCTGCTGTCCCCTTCTGCCGTCAGGGCCCAGCCAGGCGGCTCCAGAGCTAGGGGCAGCCCTCGGGACAACCCCTGGCTTGCCCCTTGGCTTTTCCCTTCCCCTCTCCCCCTCCCCAGCCTCACCACTTGGTCCCCCTCCACCAGATTGTTTATCCCCTGGGGCCGGCAGCCTCACTCCCTCTCCCCCAGGGCTTTGCTCGGATGTCACCATCTCAGCGAGGCCTTCCCTGCCCCCCTTATTTCAAGTGTAATACCCTCCCCACACCAGCCACTTCCACCCCCCTTCCTGGCTTCGTGGTTCTCCTTAGCACCTCTCACCAGCCTTCATACTCCATATCTTGCTTATTTATCTTGTTTGGCATCGGGGCGCCTGGGCGGCTCAGTGGGTTGAGTTCCTGACTCTTGATCTCGGCTTGGGCCCTGATCTCAGGGTTGTGGGATGGAGCCCCGAGAAGAGCCCTACATTGTACTGGGCTCCCTGCTGAGCGAGGAGTCTTAGGATTCTTTCTCTCCCTCAGCCCCTCCTCCCCCCCTCTCTCTCTAATAAATAAATAAATCTTTATCTTTTTTGGGGTCTGTTTGTCTCCGCTAGAATGTAAGCACCAAGGAATCACGAGATTCAATCTTTGGTTCACTAAGTATCCTCAGTACACAGCTAAGTAGGAGCTCCGTAAGTATTTAATGAATTGAAACGTCAAGAGGGCCACCCTGGGTTAGCTCCAGGTTTTACTGATTGGTGGGGGCAAGAGGGTGGGGGGATGTGGCTAAAGTGCCCCAGCCGTGTCCTGACCCTCAAACTCAAACCAAATGTCTAACTCACACCAGGCTCAGAGAGGTCAAGTAACTTTCTCAAGATCACACAGCCAAGAAGTGCTAGATCCAGATGCCAAATCTCGGTCTCACAACTTCCTGTTTTGCTCACGGTAACTGGGATCAAGCTAAAAGCTCATTATCCTTGCTACTAAACTTGCTACTAAACCCATTCCATCCTGGGCCAGGATGACCTGTTCAGGGGCTATCTCTTCCACTGGTCAGTGGGGTTCTCATCTCAGGAGGCACATTTTATCCATGTTGCCATCTCCCCAATGCCCAGCAGATATACGTGTGAAAGTTTGAGTGAATTAGTGAATGAAGATGTTCTGTGGGGCTAGTGGAGTCAGACACACCAGGGTTTTAGTCTTGGCTCTGTCTCGTACTAGCTGTGTGACCCTGGCAAGTTAATTGTCCTTAGTTGTAGTGAAATGAAGATCTTGGTACTTAACTCTTTGGGTTACTGTATCCCAATGAATGTGAAGACTTTGGAACAGGGGCCAGTACATAGTACAGAATAAATGTTATCTTAAAAAGGGGACAGATTAAAAAAAAAAAAAAAAAGGAGAGTTGCGCATTTTGTGAGTGGGTTCTGCATCAGTGGAAGCGAGCGAATGGAGGCTGAAAACCCCTGGGCTTTTCGTTTCATCCCGGCAGGTACTACTACTCTTCCCATTTTATAGATAGGAAAACTGAGGCACAGAGAATTTAATCTCTAGCCCAACATCTGGAATAAGTCTAGTGCAGGGAACTGTATCGAGAATGCACCGGCGGGAAAGAGATCAGAGGGAGCCAGACCCATCACTGCCAGCCCTCTAAAGAGTCCCTTGGGAGCCCTGACCCAGCAGTGGCTCAGGCTAGACGTGCGGTCGGTCCCGCGCTCAGAGGCATCTGGACGCCGCCCGCCTCCGCCCCGCCCCTTGCCCTCGGGTTGTCCAATCCGGCAGCCTTTATGTAAATGAGGCTCCTAGATCGAACCTATGCAAGAGCGGCAGGGGCGTGGTCTTCGTCCACCTCCCGGGCGACGTTCTGATTCATTGTTAAAATAGAAGCTGTGACCCCCAGCACCCCACCCCGGTACCCCCTGTGCGTGGAAACCGGAGCCGAGGTCAGTAGTACTGCGCGGCGGAAAGGAGGGACAGGGGCGGGGAGAAGACGCTACTGGGGTAAGGTAGAGGGGCGAGGCATACGGAGAGGGACTGGGTGACCCGCTGGAGAGGTCCAGGAGTCCATTCTCCGGGTGGGGCATGAGTGTTCGCCGAAGGTTTTTCATTGTTACAGCCACACCTAATGTGCATTTTAGAGGATTCTGCCAATTGGTTGGGGAAAAGGAGGAGGAGGAAGCGGGAGCAGTGAGGGGCACGTGAAATAGAGCCCCCAACAGCCCCCAGGGAAATGAGCCGCCCTCTCTGTCTCAGGCGATGGTCCTTTATGTGGTCAGAGCAGGAAAGAACCGCCCAAGCTGGGCGGGACCGGTGAGCGCCCCGTTCCACCGATGGGGCAGGGTCCTTGCGGGGAGATGATGGCCCAGGGAGGATTAAGGGGCCAGTGGGTACCCCTCTCTCTCTCACACACACACACTGGCTCCTGCCACCTCCCCAGGTCTGATGGTGGAGAAGCCGGGAACCTTCGCCCTGGCTGTCCCAGGGGAGGATGTGAAATTCCGCAGGTCTCAGCTGAGATTGGCCACCAAGGCCTTATGTCCTGGTATGCTTTGGAGGAAACTCACCAGGTGAGGACCGGTGTGTGGGCAGATGACCTGGGGGCACGGCAGGGTGCTTGGGGTTTGGGAATATGGGTTCGTCTTCTGCGCTACTTGCCTCCTGGGGCTCTCTGTGAGCAAGGAAGGCATCTTCAAGTCACTCTTTTATTGGGGTCTACCTCTTCTCCCCCATCCCAGAGCCCTCAGTGGCCTCACCCAGATGGGAGGGCCCCGTGCTCAAGTCAGAGCACCAGGGCTTCTTTTTGGCTAAACCAGGCTGCCTCCTTGCTGTGTGACCTGAGGTGGTTCGCTTTGGGCCATGACTTTGTCCTCAACTCTGAAAATACCTGCTGGCCTTTTGCTTCACTCCCAGCGTTGCCCAAGGAACTTGTGTGAACTGGCGGTGTGATCCAGTGCCCCTCATTTCCACCTCCGAGAGGGTGGGGAGGGACACAGACCTGGGCTGGAATCCAGATCAGCCCCTGGGACCTAGAGCAAGGTGTGGACTCTCGGTGAGCCTTAGTTGCTTCGTCTGAAATTGGCATTGAATTCATCTACAATGTGGTAACTTTGAGGCCAGGGTCCTCAAACTTTGGGGTGCATTACATCGCCTGGGAAACTTGTAAATGCACAACTGCAGACCTCCTTCAAGAGATTCTCACTGAGTGGCTCTGGGGAGGGAATTGGGAATATGTTTTTATTTTTATTTTTATTTTTTTAAGTAATCTCTTTGCCCAACTTGGGGCTCAAACTTACAACCCCCAGATCAAGAGTCGCATGCTCCACTGACTGAGCCTGCCAGGAGCTCTAGGAATGAGCATTTTATGAGCAGCTCAGCTGAGTCTAATGCAGTGTCCTTGGAACACACTCTGAATAGCACTGCAGTGATGACTAGAAATCTCGGGACAAGTGCTTGGCAGAGTGCCTGGTGCATAGTAGGTGCTTAATGAGTGTTTACCAAGTGAATGAATGAACAGCTACATGAATGGATGGATAACCTTATTTCCTTAGTCCTTATCTGTCTGGGGGCAGCTGAGGCTGGGTTCTGGGGGACGCTGCCAGCCAGTTACCTGGGCCTTGCCCTCTCCCCCCGCCCCATTCTTCGTAGGTCCCCCCATAGGATCGCAGGAGCTACTTAAGCCTGACTTAACCAATATGCAGGAAGACACTGGGAATGCCCCGTGTGAACACTCTGAGGTCAACGTGCTTGCCCAGAGCTGCTGTCAAAACTGCTTCCACCCCGAGGAGGCCCACAGACCAAGGCAGGAGGTAGGCCAGCTTTCCTGAGAGGTTGTGGTGGTCTGGGATGGGGGTGTCCGTGACAGGCTGCGCCTTGTGGGCCACTAACTTGTCGCCGAACACAGACACCAAACCAAGAGGTTCTGCCCTCGTACAATGAGCTGGTGAGACCACGTTGTGTTTCCCAAGTGCAAGTCATTCTCCTTCTGCTTTTGCGATTTTTTTGCCATGGCCTCATGTAATCTAGTACTTGTCTTATTATTCTTTTTTTTTTTTTTTTTAGATTTTATTTTTATTTATTTATTTGAGAGAGAGAGAAAGAGAGCATGAGAGGGGAAATGTCAGCGGGAGAAGCAGACTCATTGCTGAGCAGGGAGCCTGATGTGGGACTTGATCTCAGGACTCCAGGATCATGACCTGAGCTGAATGAAGGCCATCGTTTAACCAGCTGAGTCACCCAGGCGCCCCTTATTTCATTATTCTTAAAATAAACACCACTCCTTTTTTTTTTTTTTTAATTTTATCTATTTATTTGACAGAGACCACAAGTAGGCAGAGAGGCAGGCAGAGAGAGAGGGAGGGAAGCAGGCTCCCCATTGAGCAGGGAGCCCGATGCTGGGCTCGATCCCAGGACCCTGGGATCATGACCTGAGCTGAAGGCAGAGGCTTTAACCCACTGAGCCACCCAGGCGCCTCAATAAACACCCTTTAAAAAAATTTATACTAAAATAAAACTTATTACCATAAATAGGAGACTAGAAGTATATCCTTTATATAGAAGGTGAAAAGGGAAGAAAGAAAAGGAAGAAAATCAGAAAGGTCATTAAATTCTAACTAGAGAGTATTGTCAGCTGAAGGCTTTAAGCCTGAGTCTTGCTGTCTGTCTTTATTTTTTTTTGAGATTTTACTTATTTATTTGGCAGACAGAGATCACAAGTAGGCAAAGAGGCAGGCAGAGAGAGAGAGAGAGGAGGAAGCAGGTTCCTGCTAAGCAGAGAGCCCGATGTGGGGCTCGATCCCAGGACCCTGGGATCATGACCTGAGCCAAAGGCAGAAGCTTTAACCCACTGAGCCACCCAGGCACCCCACTGTCTCTCTTTAAAAAGAGAGACTGGGGGCACCTGGGTGGCTCAGTTGGTTAAGCAACTGCCTTCAGCTCTGGTCATGGTCCCGGAGTCCTGGGATCGAATCCCTCATCAGGCTCGTGTTTCCACGGGGAGTCTGCTTCTCCCTCTGACCTTCTCCTCTCTCATGCTCTCTCTCATTGTCTCTCTCTCAAATAAATAAATAAAATCTTAAAAAAAATAAAAAGAGAGATTGGTAGGTGTTAGGGAGGCATTAAAGGTACCCCAGCATCTACGGGAGACTTGTCCCTAGAGGTACTGAAAGAGTGAAAGGGGAGGGGTTTTCTCACTTTGCCATTCTCGTGGTCTTATGCCAAGCCCCGCTGTGTGTAAACCCAGAACTCCTGGTACAGAAGCTACAAGAAGCATGGGAGTGTGAGTCTCCATGGACCCCTTCAGGCTTGAAACCCCCCCCCACCCATGGCTCCCTCATTCCCAGCGGGTCCCAAGGCTCCTCCTGAGCCTGGCAGGCAGCTCCACGCAGGATGTTAGGCTCCACGAAGTGGCCTTTGTAAGGAAGTTCCTGCTAGCTTCAGAGCCAGGCAAGCCAGAGTCCCAGTCCTAGGTTTGCCATTTACCAGCCGTGTGACCTGGTTCTTACTGTCTCTGGCTTCCCTCTCCTAACAGGGGAAGTAGGGCAACAGAGCCTTCTCACTGTGGCACCGTTTAGTCCAAGGACATGTGGCTAATTCAATACACGTTAGTTTCCTCTCTTCCTCCTTCCCGACCCAAAAAATAAACCTGGGAGAGAATTTTCTACACGTCCTGATCCCTCCAAGAATAGCTCTCTCCCCTTAGTGCCAAGTTCAGAGAAACATGCCCCGCCAGTCCGTCTCTGACGCCTGTGCCCTTCTGCAGCGGGTGGGGAGACGCCAAGTGTGGAACTGGAAGAAACTTGGATTCAGACAGGTCTGAGTTCTAGTGTCAGTCCGGGCTGAGACTTTAGGCCAGCTCGTGTGTTCGCACATTAAGGACCAGGTGCCTAAAATGTGCTACCCAGGAATGTGCAGACCCCAGGGCAGCCCTCTCCCTGAGGCTTTCTCTAGCTCCTCTAGGAGTCTAGGGGCTGGATGCCTCCCTTCTCTGCTCTCAGCAGAGCCTCCCCCAGGCCAGGGTGGTGAGTGGTTATCCCTGGAAATCAGGAAGCCTGGACCAGACCACAGACAGGATCTGCAGAGGGAGGATGGGCTGGGGGGGAGGGTCCTGCTCTCTGCCAGGCACCACACATCCCTTTTCAATGGATTTATTCTTTTTTTTTTTTTTTTAAGATTTATTTATTAATTTGGGAGAGAGAGAGAGAGAGAGAGAGAGAGAGCATGAGCTGGGGGAGGGGGAGAGAGAGAATCCCAAGCAGACTCCCCACTGAGCTGGTAGCCCGACAAGGGGCTTGTCATGGGGTTCTTCCAGGGGTTCGATCCAGGACCCTGAGATCATGACCTGAGCCCAAACCAAGACGTGGATATGCTCAACGGATCGAACCACCCAGGAGCTCTTTCAATGTATTTATTCTTTTTTTTTTTTAAAGATTTTTTAATTTATGTATTTGACAGAGATTACAAGTAGGCAGAGAGGCAGGTAGAGAGAGAGGGGGAAAGCAGGCTCCCCGCCGAGCAGAGAGCCCGATGCGGAGCTCGATCCCAGGACCCCGGGGTCATGACCTGAGCCGAAGGCAGAGGCTTTAACCCACTGAGTCACCCAGGCACCCCTCAATGTATTTATTCTTAAACGTAGTTAACATTCTATTGATTCAACACTAATAAAATTCTATTTATTTATTTATTTATTTATTATTATTTTTTAAAATATTTTATTTATTTATTTGACAGAGAGAAATCACAAGTAGTAGGAGAGGCAGGCAGAGAGAGAGAGGGAAGCAGGCTCCCTGCCGAGCAGAGAGCCCGATGCGGGGCTCGATCCCAGGACCCTGAGATCATGACCTGAGCCGAAGGCAGCGGCTTAACCCACTGAGCCACCCAGGCGCCCCAATAAAATTCTATTTAATGTCTTCACATTATTTATTATATTGGAGATGTGCAGACCAGGCACTGTTCTCTGTCCTTCACAAATACTGACCTATTTAATCCTCCTGACATCCCTAGGAGGGATCTTATCATTCCAGTTTTGGAAATGAGAAAACCAGGCTCAGAGAGGGAAACCACAAGGCTGAGGCCACCCAGCTGGGAAGTGGAGGCGCCAGGATCGGGCCCGATGTCTGTCTGAGGCCAGAGCCCGTGCTGACCCGCCAGATGGGAAATCAGAGCCAGGGACTGGCCATGGGGCCCGCTCAGGCGGGCAATAGGCAGCGATGGGGGCTGCGGGTGGAAGTAGGGAGGAGGTGCCGAGACAGGCTGGGGGTCCTGCTTGGGCCCAGCTGGGCCGGACCCCTTGGTGGTACCCAACCAGCTGCTTCCTCGCTCATGTGGCAAGGTCCCCAGGGCGGCCAAGGCGCCAGGCTGGGCTGTGGATCTGACACCTCCCGCTGTCGAGTTGTGATCAGAATCTGGCTCCAGGGCAGGGGGCGAAACTGAACCCGCACGGGCCTCCTCTGGCTTGCATGGCCCTGCAGACACCCTGGGCCCACTCCTTGGCACCGTCCAGGGGTCCGCTCATAGGGTCTTTCTCGGAACTCGGGGCGCTGGTGCCCACCCTGCCCTGTGGCCGGGCTGTGGCCTCAGCCCTGAGCGCTGAGCTCCGGGGTCCCTGGGGAGCCCGCGCCCAGTCTCCCCCCGCACCCCACGCCGGGCTCTCAGGTGAGCGGCAGGGATCATGTTCCTGCGGTTTCATGTCCCGCATTGTTCTTGGCTGGGCCCCGGCTTATGAAAGAGTAATGAGGGGCCCCTGCTCGCAGCCGGCCCCCTCTAAGGTTTCCGCTGCCTCGGCTGCCGCCGCCACGGCCCAGAGTCGGGGCCTGGGAGGGCGGCAGTGTGGGGGCCTGAGCCGGAGCCCCCCGGGGACTAGGGTGCTGACAGCCGCCAGCCGCCACCGCCAGAGCCCGCCGCCCAGGTAACCTGAGAGGAGGCGGGGTGCAGGGTGCCTCGGCCACCGGCTCCCACCACCAGGGAGGGCCCGCCACCCCGGCGATGTGGGGAGGAATGGGGGGGCCCTCCCGCAGGTGAGCTGCTGCCGTTCCCCCCGGGTGAGCCCAGCAGGTGCCTCTGCAGGTGTGGCCTGGCCGAGGGCCGGAAGGGGAGAGAAGGGCCACCGACTCAGGGCCCCACCTCCACCCCCAGGTCCTGGACCCTCCTGCGCTGAGCCCCCTGTGTCCCCCGCATCCCCTGGAGCAAGGCCAACCTCCCCTTCTGAGGTCTTACTTTCCCGTCCCCTCAGACTTCCTCTTTCTCCCTCAGACCCTTTGCTGAGCTCTCCAGGTGGGCTTCGCCCCTCCTCCTCATGCTCTGCCCTTGACCTTGTCTTCCAGATGCAGAAGACCCGTTTGGGCCCCTTTGTTTCCTTCACACCCTCTGGCACACACGCACATGCACCGACACACATGTAGAAATAAGCTCACGTGCATTAATGTGCTCCCCCACCGCCTTGCAGACACATGCACGTGCGCACGTTTGCACACCCACAGGTCTTTCTACGCACACCTACCTGTACACACACGTGTGCTTGCACACACTCTGTGCCTCTGCTAGCCCCCGGCTTGGGTCCCCAGAGGCACTGCCGGCCTGACAGACAGCTCTCCTTCAGAAGCCTGAGATCCCAGGAGGAGATGCCCGGACACTCTTCTCCGTGGCCTGCTGGGGGGAGGGGCTGCGCAGGGGGAGGGGAACCCCCACGTGGGCCAGGAGCTGCCTCCTCTCTCCAACTCTGCCCCAGGAGCCAGGGAACCCTCCCAGTGCTGAGCCGCCTTACTGTGACTTGCCTCGCCGCCCACCTGCCTCTGAGGACCCTCCCCGTTCCTCAGCCTCCGGCTGCCCGTCGGTGGTGGGCCCGGGCCTTGGGCCAGGGCTGCAGAGGTAGGTAGAGCCGCAGGGCTTGGGGAGGGGCTCCCTAGAGGAGGATGCCTTCACCCACGCCACCTTTCACCCTTTCTTGATGGTGACGGCCGCGGGCATGGGTCACATGGGTGGGTTACGCAGCCTGGGCATGGGCCAGCAGTGGGCATGGTCCTCAGGCCCTAGCTGAGTCTGCCCTGGGGAATGGAGCAGCCCAGCACCCACCCTTCAGGGGGCAAGGCCCCCAGCCCGCTCACGTTTCCTGGTTCCTTTGGTCCAGCTTTAAAAGATCAAACAGGTGGGTGCCTGACCTCGAGGTGCTCTGGACTCTGGGATTCCCTCCACTCCAGGCCTGAGCTGAGCTGAAGTCACGGTGCCTTGGGAGGGCATAGCCGAGGGCCCAAACACCTGGGTTCCAGCCTCAGCTCCATTCCTGATGGCCTACGGGAATAAATCATTCCCTCCTTGATGCCTCAGTTTCCCTGTTTATCAAATAAGAGGAATTGAATCAAATCAGCTTTGCTTTGGGAACATGTATGCCTCACGGACAAGTATTACTTAAAAAAAAAACGAAACCAGCTCTGCTATTGAGTTTGTTTCAGAAAGTCCAGGATAAACTAATTTGAATATCTTTCTTGCAAGACTTGTCGGAACCTTTAGTTCGCTAGCAGGCCTTGTGCTTTTGCGTAGGGAGGTAGAAGTGTGCCGCACGTCGCAAACTCATCTGACCACAGACCTCTTTTTGGGGCCGTCATCCCTTTCCATCTTGTAGGTTGACCTGTGGGTCACTCTTTGGGGACACTGCCATCTGCCTACCTGGGCCTGTGGCCATCCTGACTGCCTTCTCTAAAGCCCTTCTCTAAAGGGCTTTCTCTTGCCACTCCCTCCCTTGGCATCCAGACTAGTGACCCTGTCATTACCCCCGGAGCTCTGCTACCTCCTGAAGCCCCACTTTAGCCTAGTACACTTGTCATCTCATTTTTACTGAGCTGGGGGTGGAGGGTCCCACTCCTGCTCCAGTGACAGAGGATTAGCTCTGGGATCACAGGTATGGTTCACCATGTAGCTCTCCCCCTTCCTAGCTCTGTGACTTTGGCCAGTCCCTTGAGCTCTCTGAGCCTCAGTGTCTTCATCTGTAAAATGGGCGCCATGACACGTATTTCAAAGGGACACTGTTACAACTGAATGAGGCTGTCCGTATGAAGTGCCCAGCACAGCGAGGCCTGAGTGTTTGCTCCCTTCTTTGGTCTAGTGTGAGGTGTGTGTGTACCTGGCTGGGGGTATTGGTCCCTAATTCCCCTGACTTTTTGGGGAACAAGTCATAGGTCTGTTTCTTCTCCCAGGGGTCCGTCAGCAGGGTCCTCAGCAGAGGTCCCCACCGCTGCCTCCTGGAGCCAGAGCCAGGAATTGGAGGCAGGACCCTCTCTGGAGGGTCTGGCCTCCTGCCTGGGTGGCAGCTTTGACGAAGGCCTTGACTCTGGCACCAGCTCCAGCCCTGACCACGACACCCCTGATGATACCAGCGACTCGTCCTCCGTGGTGAGCTGGGGAGGGCAAGATCGCCCCTCCGTGTCAGCCCTGGGGTCCCACCCAGACCTCCAGACAATCCTCTTACACCAGGGAACTGGGCCACGGCCCTTGGAGACTTAGCTGTCTCCTCGGGCCGCCTGGACCAACCGCCTGGGAGGGGCAGGGGTCTCGTCCATGAAAAGACTGAAGGAGTTTCAATGGGCAGGGAGATCCGCTTCAATCACCAATGGGGTCAGGCTGCCAAATACAGCGGGCCGGGATGTTGGGCGTGCCATCCAGAGCGAGGATGAGACTGGTTCTGGGCTTTGTTCTGGCCACACACCTCTGAGCTCCATAATCTGCCCTGGCATAGATCTCTGGGAGACAGAGGAGAGGGAGCAGGCTGGGGAGCCTAGGCTGGGGGCCATTTGGCTGGGAGAAGAGAAGACTCGGGATCTTCCTGGGGTATTCGCCCCCTCAAAGGGCTGTCGCAGGGTAGGAGAGGCAGGTGATCTGTGAGACCTCCGAGGGAAAGTGATGGGACGGCAGGCGTGGGCTCGAGAAGGCTCACCACCCACTCAGAGGTAGAGACTTTCATGGCCCCATTCCAGGGCAAGAAGACTGAGGCTCAGAGAAGGGAAGCAGCTTACCCGAGGCCATGTGTCTGGGAAGCAGAGAAGCAAGGCTTTGAACCCACTTCTGTGTGCATCCTGGGGATGTCTCTGGGGACGCCTTTCTATGGCAGGGAGTCCAAATGCCCTGGGTTCAAGTCCCCTCCCGCCTAAACTGTTTCCCAGCTGCATGACTTTGGGCAAGTTCTTAGCTCTGACGTACATGCCTGCCTCAAGGGTTGATGGAACATTAGCTAAGTTCAGCAAAGGGCCCCTCGGGGTCCTGAGTATGCAGCAGGTGCTCCTCAATGTCAAGCCTTCCCCCTTATCTACCTATCTCCTGCTGGGAGTGCAGATCCTAGGGGCTCCAAACACGCTTTCTCCTCCCTTCCCCCTCCCGCAGGACTGGAACACTGTTGGAAGGCAGGAGGAGGCCCCCAGCTGGGACGAGCTCACCGTGATGATCCCGAGGAAGCCCCAGGAAGGGCCAAGAGCTGACCGTGCCCGAAAGGCTCCATCTCTCCTCACCTGGTCTCCCGTGGGAGGGGATGCTGCAGGCCAGAAAAAGGAAGGTGAGTCCTGGCTAGGCCAGCTTGGTCACTGTGACCACAGGTGTGGTGATGGCCTGGGGCCTGGCCAGATCTCCCTGGCCATCTGGGTCCTCCGGCACTTCTTACTTTGGTGACCTGAGTAACAACAGTACAGTCCCCATGTAATTATGGAGCAGCCACAGTGTGCCATGTGACCTGCTTTAAATACATCATCTCACAACTGGTTGGTTAGGATCAGGTTGCAACTGACAGAAACCAACTGAAGATAAATGAAATGACTCACAGAAGTAAAAAAATTAGGCAGCTGTGACTTCAGGTATGGCTGGATCCAGGTGTTCAAATTGTATGAGAAATCGGGTCTCTGCTGTGTTTTCTTCTGCTTTGGCTTCATTCTCAGCCAGACCTTACTCTTGGTCTTGGCATGATGAGCCCCAGCAGGACCAGGCCATATCATACCTACAGATCAGCTCCCAGGAAAGAGGGTACAGTCTTCCCAGTAGGGTTTTCCCTGGGACCCAGTGTGGGTCCTATGCCCAACCTGGTAATCAGGGATGGGGTCGGTCCCCAGCGCACACCTCATGGCCTGAGAGTGGGGGAGGAGATTGCCTACAGGAAATCAGGGGGAATGTTTGCAGAGAAAAGGAAAAGGCCACTGGGCAGGCCAAGCCCCTAGATGCCCTTGACCCATAATGTGAGCCTGGTACGGGTGAGGGGAGCACATGGAACATGGGAGTCCGGGGGGAGAGAGAAGGCTAATGTGGGGGGGCACCCAAACTCTGGTTTGGGGGGCATCCAAACCTGTTTTCCTGCTGTTCCATGTCACCACCATTCTGATGACTTAGGCCCCAAGTCTTGTGTTCTCCCGATTTCTCTATTTCTTCACCTTTGCATTCAACCCGCAGTTCTGGTTAGCTTCACCTGCAGAGCACACCTCAAATCTGTCCCCTTTTTGCCATCTGTACAAGTACTCCCTGGCCAAGCCACCAGTGCCCCTGCTGGGATTGTCACCAGAGTCTCCTCCAAGCCTCCGGGTTCTGCCCGGCCTTCTGGGTCCATTCCCCACAGCAGTTGGAGCCACCTTTAAAAAAGCGAGGGGCACCTGGGGGGCTCAATTGGTTATGCATCTGAGTTTTGATTTTGGCTCAGGTCATGTTCTCAGGGTCACGAGATCGAGCCCTGCATTGGGCTCCGTGCTGAGTATGGAGCCTGCCTGAGATTCTCTCTCTCCCTCTGCGCCTTCCCCGCTCACATGCGTGTGTGCTCCCTCTCTCTCTATCTCTAAAAAAAAAAAAAAACAACAAAAGCATGAATCAGATCTTATCACTGCCCCACCCGCACTGCCTGGCCCTCTCAGGCCCTGGGGAGAGGGTGCGTGGGAAGAAGTAAGATCACAGAGGAAAGAGGGAGCCAAATGTCTCCCTGGAGTGAGAGTGGCTAATAGGCAGTCGGGATTTTGTATGACATATCTGCTTTCTTGCTTCTCATGCAGGGCAGTGGGGGGGAGGGGACCCGTCACTCTGAACCCTGCTTGATCAAAGGTAGCCTCGGAGGGACAGGCTACACCGAGCCCCAGCACATCTGTAGAGCCTACCCTGTGTGCACATAAGGGCGCTGCGGGACAGAAGTCAGATCCTGGGGGTGGCGCTGGGCCGAAAGGGATGCTCGAGATGGGCAGGCAAGGAAGAGGGGTGGCAGGGATGGTGACCCAGCGGTGAGCCCTGGGAGTTGTGGGAGCCCTGCTCGGCCAGCCCTGCCTCAAAGGGCGAGGCAGATGCTACAGGAGAATGGAGCCTTTCCAACGTGCTCAGCACTTCCCTCAGCCTAGGAGACGCCGTGGAAAACGAGAAGGCGGGGCCCCTCCCCGGATGGAGCAGGGATGCCCGTAGGGGTGGCCAGAGCCTCACCAGCCATGGGAAATCCCTGGATTTTCTTTGAAATGCCTCTGGGAGACCCTGATGCTTTTGCCATCTTTGATTTAGAGATAATTTTGGATTTATAGCGGAGTGGCAAAGAGTCGAGAGAGTTTCCATGATACCCGTTGCCCGGTTCGCCTAATGTTGACATCTTACAAAAGCAAAGTCCGACTGCCAAAATTAAGAAATGAACATCGATAGAGCACCGCTGTCTAAACTATAGACTTTATGTGGGTTCGCCCGTCTTTCCCACTAATGCCCCTCTGTGGTCCTGAGCACCCATCCAGGACCCCCACTGCGTGGCTCCCAGTCTCCTCCAGTCTGATAGCTTTCTTGTCCTTCCTTGTAAGCAGGGGCGATCTAGCTGGGTTTGCTTTTGGAAAGGATCTCCCTAAATGGGACGGTGATCCAGGGCCCCCAGAGCAACCATCTAGGCAAGGGATGCAGGTGGTTGATGGGGTTGGGGAGGCTAGGAGAACAGGATTTGGAACAACATGGGGCGTCAGTTCATCAGACAACAACGAAAACCTGAAGTGCTACTCTGTGCTTGGTTCTGGTTCCTTGCTAGGTGCTGGAAATTCAGACTTCGGGGACAGCAGCTCAGAAAGTCGAAAGGAAGCAGAACTTTCCAAGCAGGAGGGAGGCCATCTTAAGCATGGCCTTTATTTTATTTTAGTAAGATTTTATTTATTTATCCAAGGAAGAGAGAATGTGTGAGAGAGCTAGCCCAAGCTGAGGGGGTGGGGGGAGGGGTAGAGGGAAGGGGAGAGGCAAACTCCGCACTAAGCAGGGCGCCCAACACGCGGCTTGATCCCAAGACCCCAAGATCACGATCTGAGCCGAAGGCAGACGCTTAATCCACTGAGCCCCACGGGCGCCCCTTAAGCAAGACCTTTAATGAAAGCAGTTCGTGGCTCCTTCTGGAGGAGACCACTGTACTCTTTACTCCTCTCCTGAAGCTCTGGCCCAGGGACATGCACACAGCTGGGGGCCACCCCATGCTGGGTGACCAAGGGCTGAGGGGGCTGGAGGGGGACTGAAGTCATGGTGGTCCGTCCCTGGGGATGGGAGTTGGAAGGAGTCCCTGTTTAGGGCAGTTGCAGCAATCTCTCCAACCAGGGCTGCTTACACTATAATATGCTTGCAAATCCCCAGGGAATCTTCTTAAAATGTAGATTCTGCGCAGTGCTCCCAGGGGTGCGCCCTGAGAGTCTGCATTTCTAGCAAACTCCCAGGTGAGGCCTACAGGTTCACAAAAGCCCATCCCAGGCTCATGGCAGACCTGAGAGCCTCTGAGCCAGGAGCCTGTCTGGGCTGAAGGAATGGGAGCTTTCTAGAGCTATCGCACATGATGGAGCCTCATTAGAAGAGATATTGGGGGGGGTCACAGAACCCCTTTGCAGGAAGTAGGATAGGGAAAGGGAAGTTGCTAGGTAGCTGCCACCAGACCCACCTCTCCCGCTCTCGGGTCACGTGGGCGATTGTCTGAACCACTCCGGGGACCTCCAGTCTATGTGCCCTTCCAGCTCTAGGAGCCTATGTCCTAGTGACCAGTCAGGCGGGGTTTCCATTTCCAATTCTGAGCCTCAGCTTAAGAGAGGCCTTGGAGCTTTCTCCGATCGAACTTGCTCCAAGGGGTGAAGTCACTTGGCCTGGACAGCGGATCCTCTAAGAAGGGGCTCTGGGCTCTGCCTTCCTCATCTGTCCCAGGGGTCGTGTGTGAGACCCCTCCCCGTACCTTGAACCAGCCTCTCCTCTCTCCAGACCCCTGCAGTGGGAGCCGAAGTGCCGGACAGCACTGGGCGAAGCTCCGGGGAGAAAGTGGGCACTTCCTGGAGCGGCACCGGTCGGCGTTAACCCAGGCTTCCCGTGCGACACTGCCGGGCGGACCTCACGGTTCCACCCCCCAGGCTTCCTCTCTTCATCGTTCTGCCCAGAAGGACGCTGCCCAGACTGCTTCCACACAGGTCGATACCCCCCGAGCCTCCTCTCCCACACAAATCGCCCAACGGGACAAGCCCAGGACCTCGTCCACCCAACAGGACATCCCCAGGACCGCCTTCACACATCACAACACCCCCAGAGCCTCCTCTCCCTCAAGAATCGCCCAACGGGATGACCCCAGAACCTCCTCCGTCCAACGAGGCAACCTTCGAGTTTCCTCTCCCACCAGAACCACCAAACAAGACAACTCTAGAACCTCTTCTGTCCAGCAGGACAACATTCAGACTTCTTTTCCCACGTGTACTCCTCAGAGGGACAATCCCAGCGGCTCCTCTCCCAGCAGAACCACCCCGCGGGACAACTCTCGGACACCCTGTCCCCAGCGGGACAATCCCAGAGGCTCCTCTCCCAACAGAACCACCCCGCGGGACAACCCCCGGACACCCTGTCCCCAGCGGGACAATCCCAGAGGCTCCTCTCCCAACAGAACCACCCCACGGGACAACCCCAAAGCTTCTTGTATTCAACAGAACAACCCTAGGACCTCTTATAGTCAACGAGACAATCCACAGTCTTCCTCTCAGCGGGACAACCCTGGAACATCCTCCCCTCGATGCTGCACAAAACGGGACCACCCTGGACTATCATCTCCCCATCGCTCCACTCAACGGAACAATCCCAGGAATTCTTCTCCCCATCGTACTAACAAAGACATCCCCTGGGCCTCCTTTCCTCTCCGCCCAACCCAGAGTGAAGGCCCCCGAACCTCTTCCCCATCTCGCTCCAAGCAAAGTGAGGTTCCCTGGGCCTCCATTGCCCTTCGGCCAACCCAAGGGGACAGGCCTCCTCAGACCTCCTCTCCCACTAGGCCCGCTCAGCGCGACCCACCTCTGTCCTCCTCCGGATCTGCCCAGCACGGCTCGCCGTCAAAGGCTGCGTCCTCCTTCCATAACCCGGGCCCCCACGGTGCCTCCCGGACCTCTTCACCTCTGTACCCTGCTACCCGCGGGGCACCCCAGACCTCTTTGGAGCCCTCCCAGCCTCTGTGCTCGGTCTGTATTGGGCATCGGGACGCCCCTCGAGCTTCTTCACCTCCTCGCTACTTGCAACATGACCCATTCCCCTTCTTCCCAGACCCCCATGCATCTGAGACAGAATTGCCCCACCACAACCCCCCCTACATACCTCCAGCCGTGTGCATTGGACACCGGGATGCCCCCCGGGCTTCCTCACCCCCCCGCCACACCCAGTTTGACCCCTTCCCCTTCCTCCCAGACACATCTGATACTGAGACTCAGTCCACCCAGCACGACCCTCCTCAGCTCCCCCCACCTGTGTGTATTGGGTACCGGGATGCACCCCGGGCCTCCTCTCCGCCACGCCAGCCCCCAGAACCCTTCCTGTTATTCCAGGATCTTCCCAGGGCCAGCACCGAGAGCCTCGTCCCCTCCACAGACTCTCTGCATGAGCCCCCCCACATGCCCACCCCCGTGTGCATCGGGCACCGGGATGCACCCTCTTTCTCGTCTCCACCACGCCAGGCCCCGGAGCCCTCCCTCTTCTTTCAGGATCTCCCAGGGACTAGTATGGAGAGCCTGGCCCCCTCCACTGACTCTCTGCACGGCTCCCCAGTGCTGCCTCCCCAAGTGTGCATCGGGCACCGGGATGCGCCCCGAGCCTCCTCCCCACCCCGCCACCCCCCCAGTGACCTAGCACTGCTGGCGCCGTCACCTCCGCCAGGCAGCTCAGGGGGCTCCCGGGGCTCAGCAGCCCCTGGGGAGACCAGGCACAACCTGGAGAGGGAGGAGTACACCATGCTGGCCGATGTGCCTCCGCCCAGGAGGCTGGCGCAGAGGGAGCCAGGGCCCCAGTGCAGCAACGGCGGCCGCACCCGCAGCCCTGGCCGCGCGGAGGTGGAGCGCCTCTTCGGGCAAGAGCGCAGGTGAGCTCAGGGCGGGGCCAGCCAGGTGGGCTGGGGAAGAGGCTCGGTGGCAGGACAGGTGGAAGCTTCACAGGCTTAGGTGGCAGATGGAAAGGGTTCAGACTCCCACCTTGCCACTGACTGGCTGTGTAACCTTGGGCAAGTCACTTCATCTCTGTTTCCACATTTTAGGAGGTTTTTTTGGACAACGGAGTGATACTGTGTGTAGCCTAGTGGTTAAGATCAAAGGCCAGGGTCAGGTGGGCTGAGTTAAAATCCTGGGTCAAACCCACTCCAACAAACTATGTGACCTCGTGAAGTGATTTAACCTCCCTGAGCCTCAGTTTCCTCACCTGTAAAATGGGGAGAATGTTAGTACAGTAATTTCAATAAGGTTAAACTCTCAAACCCTTTCTTTGATCCAGAATCACAGGTTTATTTTTTTTCCTTCTTACATGAGAGAAAAGGAAGTACTTATGATATTTTTTCTGCTTTAAAAAATTTAAAATTTAAAAAATTAAAAAAAAATTTTTTAATTCTTTTTTTTTTTTTTTGCTTTAACCAAGAAAACTCATGGGTCACCTTGAACTTCAGAGAACAGAGATGTCAGTTTAAAATGAATGGCCAAAGCCACATATTTTAAATAAGAGAACTCCCAGAATTACAAATTTTGTAGAAGTTACATGTCACTTTTGTGAGACATGGCAACAGTGTCAGAAGTCCTTTCCATGTGTCCCACAGTGACCTTGGTCAGCAGGGACGCACAGGTGGTTTATGACCCAGAGCGTTGGCTTTGGCATAGCTGTGGGGAGGGAAAACATTTTCTCCCGATCTGGCTGAGATTCCTTTCTCTGGCAGTTGCAGCGTCAAGAATTTTCAAGAACCGGGGCTGGAATTCCATGAGTTAAGGTTAAGAGAACCCGAAAAAGTAGGTCTGGAAGTCTCAAAACTTAGGGTGTATAATTCAGTGCATTATAGTGTATTGACTGAGACGCAAAACCTCATTTGAGAACTTTCCACCACCCCAGGAGTGGGTCATATTTTGCATTCCAGAATTTTTCTGTTTTCCTTGGGGCAATGTTTTCTCTTAGATTTGAATCTACTAGAGCAACCTTACCTCTGATTCTTCAAATTTCCTTCTCCAGTTGAGTTTTATCCATTTACTACCACCCAGGTGAAAACCTGTGGGGTCTCCATCATTAATGTAATTCTCTCTTTGGCCTTAAAGAAAACCACGCATATACGCACATTAAAAAAATTTTTTTAGTTAATATATGCTGGGCTATTTGCTTCGGGGGTACAGGTCTGTGAATCATCAGGCTTACACATTTCACAGGACTCACCACAGCACACTCCCTCTCCCTACCGCCCCGGCTCCAGCAACCCTCAGTTTGTTTCCTGAGATTAAGAGTCTCTTATGGTTTGTCTCCCTCCCTTGTTCCATCTTGTTTCATTTTTTTCCCTCCCTCCCTGCCATGACCCTCTGCCCTGCCTCTCAAATTCCTCATATCAGAGAGATCATATGATAATTGTCTTTCTCTGATTGACTTACTTCGCTTAGCACAATACCCTCTTGTTCCATCCACGTGGTTGCAAATGGCAAGATTTCGTGGGTTTTTTTTGATGGCTACGTAGTATTCCGTTGTACATATCTACCACATCTTCTTTATCCATTCATCTGTTGATGGACATCTGGGTTCATTCCATAGTTTGGCTGTCGTGCACACACACACATTTCAATTTTCTTAGGGCAGCTTTAAGGTTCATAGCAAAATTGAGTCGAAAGTACAGAGATTTCCCATTCAGCCCCTACTCCACCTGTACATGCAGCATCCCTCTCCCCAACCCCGACTACAACAGTCCCCGCCAGAGTGGAGCGTTTGTTATAAACCCTGAACCTACATTGACATGTCATTATTACCCACAGTCCGTACTTTACAGCAGGACTCCCTTCTGACGGGGCACATTCTGTGTGTTTGGACAAATGTATAATGACATGTATCTACCATTACGCTGTTACACAGAATATTGAACTGCCCTAAAAACCCCCATTTCTTTAGTCTTTTATGATTACTATTTTTGGTCCAGTATCAATTTGCTTAACTTCGATTTTATCTGATAATTCAGCAGGGACGCTAAAGGTCTTTAAACCACAGTTATATTTTCTTCTTCTTGGTTTTTTTTTTTTTTTCTTATGGGGATAACTTTGAGAGAGAGAAAGCATTTATAATAGAAGTCAGGAATATGTTTATAATCTTGTTAACCGCTTAATTATTTTTCCATAGGTACTTATATTCATTTTATTTTACTCTTTTTAAAGTTGTTTACCTTTTTAAAGCTTTATGGTGGTATAATTGATAGACAAGAAAAATTGCATATATTTCATGTCTACATTTTCGTGAAGTAAACTATCTACTTTTTAACCAAGGCTTTATAACTCTACTGAAGACTTAAAGTTTTTTTTTCTCATGTATGGCACTTTTTCCAAATAGAAAAACATTTGCTGTCTGAAGATAAAATTTTAAAACCTATTTGAATATCTGTAAGGGACTGAAAGTTTTGAGTGGGTGGCTAGAGGACCATGCTTTTATGTTCTCCTATATATCAATTCAACATGTGTTTATTGAGCATCTACTCTGTCTAAGCATTGCGTAACTGAGCCTGGAAAATTTCTCTTAACGGACTATCACATTAAAGCATTAGGCGTTTTGGCTTGATGGCTTCATTTTTCTCCCCTAGATGCCTTTGGAATCCCTTATCTTAGCATCATATAAATACTTTGTAATTTCTTAAATTTAAAACAGAGCCTTCATGGAATTTGCTAGACTTGATGACTTTTGTTCTTTTTAAAAGATTTTATTTATTTATTTGACAGACAGAAATCTCAAGTAGGCAGAGAGGCAGATAGAGAGGCGGGGGGAGGCAGGGTCCCCACTGAGCAGAGAGCCCGATGCGGGCCTCGATCCCAGGACCCTGAGATCATGACCTGAGCCAAAGGCAGAGGCTTTAACCCACTGAGCCACCCAGGCACCCTGCCTTTTGTTTTTTAATACCCCCTCTAAGTAGAGTAGAGCCCATCCAAACCTCCAGAGGAAACATGTTTCCTTTGCCACACCAACACTGAGGATCAGGCAGCCCAAGGGGACGGGCTTCTCCTTTGGCTTCTCAGAATGTTCTTGAATCCTTTCTTCCTATCTCTTGATTCCACATGGGGGAAACTTCTCAGAAGGGATGAGGGTTAGGCAAGCTGGAGTTTATACAGAGAGTGCTTCCACGCAAAAGATCACCCATTCTCCTGTCCGCCCTGCACCTGGTGGTTTTCTCTATTCTCCTCCCCAACTGAGTCACGTTTGGGGCTTTCGCTTTGTGGAGCCTCCAACATCTGGTTCTGGGGAAAACTCCCTCTGAGGCCTCAGATCTCGCAGAGCAAGGAACCCCCCTGGTCTCAGATAGATAAAAAATGGAAGCGGATCAGGCAGCACTCAAACACAGAAGCCCTAACTCCAGGGGAGAGAAATTTGGTTTCTTGTGAGTCTTCTGCTCAGAACTCAAAAGAAAAACTTGATGTTTTTAAAAATATTTTATTTATTTATGTGAGATCGAGAGTGAGCGAGCATGAGCAGGGGGAGATGCAGAGGGAGAGGGAGAAGCGGACTCCCTGCTGAGCGCAGAGCCTGATGCAGGGCTCCATCCCAGGACCCCGAGATCATGACCTGGCCGAAGGCAGATGCTTAGCCCACTGAGCCACCCCAGTGCCCCTATGGGTCTGATTCACGGCTACCCCAGTAAGCAGGACAATGAACTGGAACAAGGGACTTTTTACAGCTTAGAGGTTGGATGTGGCAACAATGCCTGGAGTCCAGGCGTCTTAGAAGTGACATTTGCGTGGACAGTTTATGTTGGCCTTTCCGGGAATGTAGAGGATGTTTCTTCCTTCTGATCTTGCTCAGAGCTCTTTTACCAGCAGCTACGGTGGCCTGGGGTGTTCAAGGCTAAGTGCTAGAGAGCTCTTAGTTAGCGGGGGGGAGGAAAGGCGGGCCTGGGAAATCCCAAACTCACCATGTGGACAGGAAAAGGGCAGTAAGAATGGGATATGGGGGCACATAACTCTCTACATCTCCCCTCCCACCTCATGGGGTGCATGGACAAACTGGGAAGGTCAAAGGCTTGGCACCTGGAACATAGGAAGTGCTCAGTTAGTGTTTGCTGTTACGATCATGTGTGCACAGTGCCTGGCACACAGTAGATGCTCAATAAATCTTAATTCCCACAAGGTCCAGTCTAAACTTTGTCTAGGGGTGAGTGGTGGGCTGCTCGTGGGTGGGGGTCAGAAACAGTAAGTATTAAGTGAGACAGGAGGTAGTCGAGGCCAAGGCTAAGCGCCCCCCCCCACACCTGTACTTAAACTTTTCCCCACTTCATTGCCCTCCGAGGTAGATAGATTAGAGCGGTTGACCATCCTCATTTTTCAGAAGGGGAAACTGAGAACCTGAGAGGATCATCCCTTACTTGGGGCCCTTCGATGTGGTCATGGTGGGGCTCCCCAGTCTCCCACATCTCCTCCTGTTGTGGGCGGGAGTAGAGGAGCAGGGATGCTGGGACTGTTTCAGCCCCAAGGTCCCTCAGAGGGGCGGCTGCGTTTGCTCATAGGAAGTCCGAGGCACCGGGGGCCTTCCAGGCCCAGGACGAGGGGCGGTCGCAGCGGCCCAGCCAAGGTCAGAGCCAACTTCTCCGAAGACAGTCCAGCCCTGCCCTCAGCAGGGAGGTGAGCACTGCCAGTCTGCCCCGGGGCCCCTGCACCCCTGAGACATGGGCCACTGCTTCTCCTCTCCCCCAGGGACCAGGCAGGGGTCTTGGGAGGGGAGGTCCTTTATGAAAGGGTCAGAGTTCCCATCATGGGCATCCGGCTTCCCGTTCTCCCAAAGAGCCAGCAGCTCTTGGCAAAATTGAGAAGGACCCCACGTTAGTCCTTTGTAGATAGCCCTTCTTCAAGGGCTTAGGCACCTGCTATGTTGAGGCGTTTTCAGGAAAAGCTCTGGATGCGTCATTCCGGCTTTAAGGGCTTTCTCTTCCAAGGTGGCGAGTCGTATTTTTAAAGAAACTCTTAGAGAGCAAGGCCGACCCAGTGGAGTGGGGTATTGGTGGTGAAAATTCCGGAACCTGATAGCGCAGGTCGGAATCAGTACCTTGGCCTGGGGGGTGCGGGAGAGCAGGAAAGTAAGGAGCATTTTAAAGATCTCTTTCTGAAAGTGAGGAGACTGGGTGAAAGGAAAGAGCTGACCCCCCCAGGGAGGGAAATCAGGGACCCTAGGTGCTTTGCGACCTGCTATCCTCCAGGCTGCTGCGGAGACACAGACTGCCTTTCCCCAGGCCTGGTGAGGACCAGTCTGTCCTACAGAGGGGCTGCCCGGTCAGGGTCCTGGAGCCTCACCGAGCCCCTCACCTCATCCTCAGGTAACCAAGCCCCTTGCGAAGCAGGCAGAACCGGCCCGGCGGAGTCAAGCAGAGCCCTGTCGTCCCAGGAGCCCTGAGAGGCGGCCTGAAGGGGACCGGCGGCTCCAGGGGACCTCGCTGCCCCCAAGGACATCAGCCAGGACCCCTGAGAGGGAGCGGCGGACAGAGAGACCTCTGGAAAGTGGTCGGGCAGGCCCAAGACAGCCTCTGGGGGGGTGGCGGAGTCAGGAGGGGCCTCCTGGAACCCAGGGCCCTCACAGACGTCTGGAGAGAGGGTGCAGCAGCCCGCAGGAGGGCCCAGGCCTGGGGGGCTGGCAAGGACTTGGGGAGCCCAGCCGGGGGCTTGCCAGAGCCCCAGAGGGAACTTGGAGGGGCCCTCTCAGGGAGTCCGAGGAGAGTTGGGAGCAGCAGGGTGGCCCAACTGGCCACAGGGGGCAGGCAGAGGCCTGGGAGGAGCCCCCCGGGAATGGGTTTCGGGAGGCCCCTGACAGGCCCACTCTCAGAGGCTGGGCCAGCCTGCAGGAGCTGCCCAGTGCCCACCAGACTAAGAGCCCCCCAGAGAACTCCAGGGTAGGCCCAACAGAGTTCTTGAAATCCCAGAGGCCTGAGATACCCACTACCATGGGCTGGGGGGCGGAGGGAACGCGCCCACCCCTGCACAGTCCTGAGAGGCGATCCGAGCTCGACTGGAAGGACCTTGTGGGCCTTCTTGGGGCGCCCAGAGAAGGGGCCTGGGGCCGGATAGAGGAGTCGATGCTCACCTCCCACCTTCCCAGGTTGGACTGGGAAGGCCTCCTGGAGCTCCTAAGGGCCCAGCTGCCCCACAAGGACCCAGCTGGACACTGGGGTCCCCTGGCCCCGGCTTCAGGGGGTCCCCCGGCCCCGGCTTCAGGGCCAGAGGTGGGTTCCCCAGGCACAAATGGCACCCCGGAGCTAGAGCGACAGGGCCAGCCTGATGGCTGGGAGGAGTCCACCCTGGTCAATGGACAGAGCCAGAGCGCTGGGCAGTGGCCCGGGAGCTCCGCCCAGCCGCCCAGCCCTGCCTGCACCTCCACCCAGTGGCCAAAGACCAGAGTGACGAGGGGACCAGAGACCTCACCTATGGCTGGTCTGGAAGAGATGGGCCAGCTGGGGAGCAGGAGCCCTGCAGAGGGTCCCAGCTTGCCAGAGTGGGAGGTAAGTTCATCTCCCGTGCAAGGGGCAGCCTGACAATCTGCCCCACCCAGACAAGTATCCTCCGAAAGGCCTTCCTCCAGCTCCTGCACACCCTCCGAGGCTCAGCCCTAACCCTCCCTCCTGACCAGTACTTTCCCAGCCCCCAAACTGGGCAGCAGTGATAACGACCCACACTCTTTGATGACCGGCATTAGCTCCCAGCTAAGCCCGGGTCTGAATGTTTTCTGGATATTTTCATTTAATCTCCATAGCAACCTGATGAGAAAGGCACCATGCATTCACAGATCAGGAACCTGAGGCCCAGAGAGCACACAGCTAGTGAGGACTGGGGCAGGCAGGCAAGCAAGGTGCTCCGCCCAGGGCGCGCCCCTTTCCATGCTGCCCAGGCTCTGCTTCCTGTGGCCTCTGGTGGCTCCCACCTGACCCTGGCTGGGACCGCAACCAGTGTGGTCAAGTCCCCTCCCCCACTGCCCTATTCAAAGTTCCTCAAAGTCCAGACAGCATCACTTAGCCCTCTCTGGCCCCTACAGCTTCTCTTAGGCACAGGTAAGAGGTTGTGCAAATGCTGATTGGGTTGAGCCAAGAGCTAAGCCCTGCTGTTTAAATCAGGGCATGTGTGCAAGGTAGGCCCAGGGCCTGGCACAGAGTGGGAGCTCACTAGGTCCCTTCCCTGCCTCCTTCGCCCCAGCAGCAGGGACCCTCTGCCATTGCCTGGAGCCTCTACCTGAAGATGGTGGCCAGGGAGGGCCCCGGAGGCCAGAACGGGGCCTCAGCTCCCTGGAAACACAGCACATGCTTTGGGGCACCGAGCTTCTCTTGCCCTGTAAAATGGGACCAGCTGCTTCCCATCTAGCCTTCGCAGGGGTGGTATGGAGGCTCTGCCTGAGCACCCAAACTCCCTCACTTCCTTGATGTCCCGCCCCACGCCGCCTCCTTTCTGGACGACAGGGAGGGTTCATGCTGTCCCGGGTTCTGAGCCTGGTGCTTCACACCTTATGCCTCCCATGCCTCCGCCTGAGAGAAGGCTTGGCCTCGTCCAGCATTTACTGGGGGTCATGCATGTATCAGTTGTCCCCAGTGTCCAAAACCCCAGTTTTTAAGTGCCATGTTGTAAATCCTCTGAGCACAGGGCCTGCCCAGGAGCCCCTTCCGCTGTATTTCTCTGAGGCTTTTATCTGCTGGCTCTCCAATCGACTCAGTGCATGGACAAAAGAGTTGCAGGGATGAACCAGCTTGGTCCTGCTGTCTTGGCCAGAGGGAGTTCGGGGAATTTGGAGCCCCCCACCCCAAGAAGCTTCAGGCTAATCAGGGAGGCAGATGGACCCCAGGCAGCTCGGGGAGGAGGGATGCTCGGTCGCAGTGGATGCTGGGACACGGCTGCCTGGCCTGCTCTACTGGAAAGATCCTTCACCTGCATTTGCTCAGTGGTGAGGCCTCGGGAAGTTAGCCATTGCCTCCAGGGAGGGGCGGGAGCAACAGGTATTTAAGGGCATTTCACGAATGACATCGCAGAGGTATTTATCAGGTTGCTGGGGTGCCATTTTGTCCCCCTCTTTGCAAATCCTTGTTCTGACCTCCCTCTGGCCTTCCTCCCACCCCACATTCGCTCTCTCTTTGTGGAGCTGTTGGCAGAGCTCCGAGGGATCATCTCATCTCCCTACCTTTGCACGGGCTTTTCCCATTGCTTAAAATGCTCTTCCCTTCCCTCTTCAGTCACCAAACACTCGTTCATTGTTCAAGTCAAGGTGCGTTGCTCTGAGATACCTTCCCTGAGTACTCACCCCGCCTCTACATTGGTAATGCTTTCCCTCCATCTGGCCACACTCAGTTGCCATTTCCCCCATAAGAAAGACAGGCTGCATGGGGGCGGGAGCTGCGCCTACTTTATCTCTGCCCTTCTGGCCCCTGGCCCAGGACACGACACAAAGGAGGAGCTCAACTCAATGGATGATTGATCAGTGAATTCATGAACCTTGAGTGCATGCAAGAAACAAATGGAGGGTGGGTGGGTCATGGGTAGATGACGGATAAATGGTGGACAGTGGTTGTGTAAGTGGGCGATGGACAGATAAATAGGTAAATATACTACATGAGAAAGGGCTGTTGGGTCGAAAGTTGGGTGGATGATGGTGGAACAGGTAATGGGAGTTGGATAGATGATGTTGCTTAGATGACAGATGGGATGATGAACTAACTGATGGAGGGATGAATGTGAGTAGAAAATGGACGGATGGATGGTGTGTGGAAGGGTAAATGTGGCACATGGATGATGGGCGATGAATGAATGTTGGAAGATGAAGGATGGTTGGATGTTGGATGGGTTGAGAAAGGCTACATGGATGGAGGATGGATGGATGAGTAGGATGAGGGATGTTGAATAGGTTAGTGAGTAGATAATATGGGGGTAGACTTTGGCTGGTTGGATGGTTTATACATGGGTCTATGGATGTTGGATGCTAGATGGGTGTTGGATGGATGGATGATGAATGGTTGGATAAGAAGGTGGATACAGTCTGGGGAATAACATGGGCTAAGCTGTGTTCTTTCTTTTCTCCAGTTCCAATCAGAGGAGCCTGAGGAGTCAGAACCAAGCAAAGGCCAAGACTCACTGACCGACCAGAAGCGTGCAGACTCGGTAGTTGGGTCATGGGTGTGGGCTCATAGGGAGGTAAAGGGAAGGGAAATCAGGTTGGAGGTGGGCTGAGATCCTCTGATGAGCTCTGGGATGGTCCAGACCAGGGTTGGCTCCACCATGGGGTCATATGTGTGCCTGGTAGGGCCTTGAGAGGAGGGGCTCCAGAGGTTGTGGGTCACAGAGCCATCTTTGGGCCTGAGGTTCTGCATTTGACTTGCAAGGATGCCCTGAAAAGTCACTCCTCTTTTCTGGGCAAATGGCAGTTTGACCCCGATGATGACTGAAGGCAAGGCCCTTCTGGTTCTGGAGGGCTGGCCAGGCAGGGAGAAGGGGTAGAGATTCCAAGAGCTGGAGCCAGAGAACCACTGAAGAGGGCTGAGGAGGTGCTGCTGTCCTCTGAGCCTGGATGGTCTCCAGGGCCCGGGGCGGTTGGGAGAGATGTGTGCAGGGGGTGGGACTCAGCGAGCCTGCCGGAAGGCCTGGCAAGCGGCTGGAGCCCATCACTGCGCCCCGCCCCTCCCACAACCTGCCAAACAGACTGTTCTCATCACCCTCGGCCTCCAGAGAGGTGAGGTCAGAGCGGACCGCCTGGAGCAGCGGGAGGCAGGGCGAAGGAGACAGACTGCTTGGGGCTGTGCTTTCCTCATCCTGCCCTTGTTGCGCTGTTTCCTGGCTGCCGCGGGAGAAGCTGATTGGTGGTGTTGGGAGGTGGGGGGAGGCATCTGTCTGGCAGCCTGGAACCCCCTGGTCTGGCCCTGGCACTCATCAGAGCTGGGCGGGGGCGGATTCTGTCCCTCCCCGTGCAGATGAGGGAACGAGTCATCCCAGGTCACACAGCGAGGCAGAGGCTGACCTCCAGCTAGAACCTGGAGCTCGGGACCCCCATCCTGCAGTTCCTTTGCTGCCTGGACGCTGATTCCTGGTTCTGTCCCGATTCCTCACGTGGCCTCCCCCAGTGGCAGCAAGATTTTCATGGCTTGGTGGCCCGTCTCCCCGTCTGTGACACGAGAGGGGACAGAGGACTGGTCACTAAAGGCGCTTCTAGCTCTCACAGGGGCTCCGGCAACTTTGCTCTTCCTCTTTCTGGGTTATTTCTTCATACTTCCTGGGGCCAGAGTTTGGTGAACAAGGAAGAAATAGCCATCTAGGGGTCCCCCGATAATCTCCACCAACGTGGAAACCTCTCAGTATAGCCCCAGGCAACCAGGACTGGACAGAGCCGATGCCTGTCTTGTTCGCTCATTCGTTCATTCATTCATTCATCCATCCATTTATTCATTCATCCACGTACACTTAACCAGCACCTTCTGTATGCCTGGGTGTGGGCCAGGAGCCAACTGGATGCATGGAGCTATTGGTCCAGTGGCCAGAGCTGTGCCGGGGGAATGTGGTGGCAAGGTGGGGGAGCAGCCCCTCCCCCAAAGCCATCCTGGGCCTGTGCTCTGATGCTTTAGGTCCCATTGCCAGATGATCTCTTGATTCTGAAAAGTGGGGATACCTGGACTCTGTCCTTCCTCTCTGCCAGTAAGCTGCGCCTCTGCTTCTCTGTGGCCTGTCTCCCCAAGGATGTCTGCAAAGGGGCCGCATTTGGGGGGCCTGCCAGGGGTGGTTGCAAAAGTCTGTGACTCATTCCTTTCATGGGAGGGAGAGGAAGGCAGATGGGGGGTACTTGTGTGACCTTTTGGTTACCGTGGGGAAGATGGACCCGGAGTTCCCACATCTTTAGGTATTTCAAGAGAAGCTGGAACTATGCAATTATATGTTAATCTCCTGATTCTTTAACATTGGAACCTAACGCAAAATAATCTGAAAACCCTATGCAGGCTGAACACACAGCAAGGGTCTGCACGCCCCTCTGACTGGACACCGGTGGTCTGACTTTAGGGTGGTGAAGGGCATGTGTCCAAAGGTGCTGAGCCCCAAGAACCCTATCAGGCGAACACCCCGTAGTGTGAATGAGTTAACAAGCTCTTTCCTTGGCAGCTCTGTGAGACGAGAAAGATGGGGGCCCTGGGCCTTTGAGGTGGGCGTGGCAGAATAGGCAGGGGAGACTGTACTCAGGGACCCGCCCCCCATCCCACCAAAAGGCCCTGGGGGCCAACACTGGACCCTGTTTGACAGGCAGACAAGAGGCCAGCGGAGGGCAAGGCTGGGAGCCCACTCAAGGGCCGACTGGTGACCTCATGGCGGATGCCCGGGGACCGTCCCACGCTGTTCAATCCGTTCCTGCTGTCCCTGGGGGTCCTCAGGTGGCAAAGGGTAGGCTGGCTCCAGTGGGGTGGGAGGGATGAGGGCGGGAGAGAGTGGGAGGGGAGAAAGGATGTTGGCCTCAAGAGAGGGAGAGTGGGGGGTGGGGGGGTTGGAGGCGCCTACACGAGCAAGGAGAGATGGAAGCAGAGTCCTAAGGCCCCCGTGGTCTCTACAAGTGACTGGGATTTCCCGCTTCCTGGACAGGACTGGGGCTGTTTTTGGTTTTCAGGGTCAGGTGGATTGAACACACGGCTGAAAGCTCCCAGTCAGCACCTGGGCCAAGGGGAACCAGGCTGGGGGAGGAACGGAGAGAGGGATGGCCTGCGGGGGGCTCTGGGATTGCAAAGTGTGTCTCAGACCTGGGCCCGAGCCTGTTTCACAAACATCTGGCATTACGTAAGCTACCCGCTGCCCTGAGAGGCCTGTAAACACTCGGGCCTCTGGTTCAGGGTTTCCTCAAGGGCGGGGAGGGGAAGCAGCTGTGACCCGCTCCCTCCTGCCCCCTTCACAGCAGAGACAAGCGGCCTGGCCTCCCCAGGGACCACTGGCAGGCTCGAGGGCTCTCTCTTCTCTTAGTGATAGGCCGACTCTTGTACTCTCGTTGGCTCTGGGTCTGGCACTAGGCTGGGCACCTTAGGGACGGGACACCGATTTTGCAGATGATGGCACGGAGGCTCACGGAGGTGAGCTGACTGGCTGGCGTTGCATTGCTAGGGCTTAGAGGAGCCAGCCTCTTGCTGATTTTCCTCCTTCCTAGATGAGAGGATGCCTGCCGCGAACCACCCCAAGCCTCAGTGGCCACATCTGCGTAATGGGGAAAAGTCGATAGCGACTCTCAAGGCTGCAGAGAGAGCTCAGGGAGATGGGGATGCACAGAGATGGGGGGGGCGTGTCCAAACACTACCTTTCCCAGCCACTGCATGATTGCCTCTATGCGGCTTTTGGTGATCAGACAAACATGTTAGCGGGACATGGTGGGACCTTCAAGCCCTGGGCGAGATGATAACCAGCATGTATTGGGTGCCTCTGTGCTCAGTTCTGTGTCCCGTATGTGACATGCCGTGGTCATGCGGATCACGTGGACTCCTCAGCACCAGGCACGCTAAGTACGGTGCACACTGTCCATTTTACAGATGAGAACATGAAGCTCAGTGAGGAGAGAGACCGTTTGTTCTAGGTCACACGGGGGCAGAGCTGAGATTCGGACCCTGCTCGCCTTAACCGCAGAGCCCTCCCATCTCTGTGCCTCCTGCTCTCTTCCAAGCTGCTTGCAGCCCTGAGAATCTTCACGGATTTTCCCCATTACACAGATGTGGCTACGGAGGCTCATGAGTTGGCAGCCGGTTTCTCATCTGGGAGGGAGAACAGTCAGGAGCGGTGGGATGGAACTGCCAGCAGGGACTCCCAGACAGTTCCTTAGAGCGGCTTCAAACATCTCTTGGGTTGGAGAGTGAAATTGGTCCCAGGTCAAGAGCCAAGAAGCCCAGGCTTGAGTTCTGTCTCTGTCCCTAACGTGTATGTATGGCTTTGAGCCATTGTCACCCTCTCTGAGCCTCACGGTGTTATCCTCAATCGAGTAACAGTTGGAGATGGATAACCCTGCAGTTTGGTGGTGGCCCTGGGTCCCCAGGTCTGTGCCATCTCTGTCTGAACCAGGACAAGCTGTGGCAAGGGAGTCATTCCTTCGTTTGTGCATGCCTTCATCGGACCTATGTTTACTGAGGACCTACTGTGGGCTGAGGCCCTGGGCTGGTCTCCAAGATAGAGGCAAAAACACTCTTGTCTCTGCCCATGAGAAGCTCAGTGTGATGAGGACACTGACACGGAACTGGTAAGAACACAGCGTGGTCATCCCTTTAGTGGCCGGATATACAGACTAGCAGGGCGCACCGGACCAGGAGAGTCTCTGTGCTGGAGGCACTTCGGCTTCCTTTGGACTGAGACCGGGAGGGTGAGGAGGCATTTTCTGAGCAAACAAACATTTGGAGAGACGGAAGGGAGGGGCAGGAGAGAGAGGGAGAGTGTATGTGTGTGTTGGGGCACAGAGGACAGGAAGAGAAGTGTTCCAGACTCGGTGGGGGAATGCATTGTGTAGTCCCATCCGAGGTACAAAGGACCTGACTTTTTCCGAGAATTCCCAGTGGCTCCATGTTCTGTGTCCCTGGCATGTACAATATGTGTGTATAATAATGGAAGACAACAGGTAAGGGTCCGATTATGATGGACGCTGACTGCTTGGCACAAGTAGGCAGAGCTGATCTACTAGCACCGGGGAGGTGTTGAACTTGGAGCAGGGAAGTGATCTGACAATCGCTGGGTTGAGGGTACTACAAGAGGAGTCCCAGAGGCCAGGAAAGCAGCAAGGAGGCTGGTGCTCTCGGGGGCCACTGGGCCAGAGTGCTGGTGGCCGGGGAGGTCTTCTGTTTATTCATTCACTCTACCAAGGACCAGATGCCTGAGTGAGGTACAGGGGTAGAGTGGGAAGACTCAGCATGTGGAGGCAGGAAGGCATGTCTAAAGGAAGATAGGCTGATTTTCGGCCTCATTCCTCAGGGTGGAGGAGAGGCACCCAATGGGAAAGGCAGGGAAAAAACTTCAGCTCCCTGAGCCTCTTGTTTCTTTATCTGTGAAATGGGGAGAGTAATTAGAGTTTTGTGGGTTTTTAAAAGATTTTATTTATTTATTTATTTGACAGACAGAAACGCAGCAAGAGAGGGAACTTAGGCAGGGGGAGTGGGAGAGGGAGAAGCAGGTTTCCTGCAGAGCAGGGAGCCTGATGCAGGGCTGGATCCCAGAACCCTGGGATCATGACCTGAGCCCAAGGCAGATGCTTAACGACTGAGCCTCCCAGGCGCCCCGAGAATAAGTATAGTCACGACAGCAATAATTTTTGAACTCCAAACTGAGATGGCAGAAAATTGAAACGGCAATTATTCCAAGCTCTCCTGTATCCCGCCCCCAAAACGTTAAGGGTTGTTCTAGGCGCTTTACTTAAATTAACACTTCATTCTTACAGGAACATCAGGACATAAGAGCATTATTTCCTTTTACAGAGGGTGAAGTTGAGGCCCAGAGAGGCCGAGTACCCTGCTGAAGGTAACACAGGGTTTGAATCACAATTCAACAAATTCCACAGAAGTCTTTCTTTCCTCCGCTGCAAGGCTCAGAGGAGCTCCTGCAGGCAAAAGGCCTCTTACAACCTGCCAAGTGCTGTGAATGTGAGAAACGGGTGTAGCCCACATCCAAGAACCCAAAACCGGGTTCTTAAGCCCAGAAAGACCGGCTTGGGAGGAGGAGCCATTTGGGGAATGCCCTACCGTTCCAGAACTCGCTTTGTGCTTAGATTACGCGCTAGGAATCCCGTCTCTTCTTACTGTGACCTTGGGCAAGTCGGCCCACCTCTCTGAGCCTCTCTTTTCTCATTACTAAAATGGGAACGGGGACACCTCCCTGTCAGGTCTTTGGTGAGGCAGAAACTAGGTGACAGAGGTAACGAGCGGGGCTGGGCGAGGGGGACCCGCTGAGCTGTTAGGACTGGGTGAACTGCCCACGTCTCCGTCAAACCGAGGGGCCGAGCCGTTAGTGGACCCATCGCTCCGTCCGGCGGCTCGCGGGAGCCCTAATAGGGCGACTGGGTGCCACACCCGGCTGCCCCCGCCCAGCACTCCAGCGCCCGGGCCGGGCCGAGTCACCTGCACGTTGAGTCCTTCCTTCCTCCCTGCGCGCCGGCGGCCGGAGTCCGGCCCCTGGCTCCCTCCGCCCCCATCCGCCCGCCCAGACCGCCCTAGCGCGCCCGTCCCGTCGCGGCAGGCCCCGCCCCCGGGCCGGCCCGCGCTCCCATTGGTCCGCCCGCGGCCCCCGCCGCTGTTTGTCCTGGCTTTCCCGCCGCCCATTGGCCCTCCCGGGTCCTCCCAGGAAGTTTGAAAAAAAAAAAAAAAAAAAAGTTTTATGGGCGGATGGAAGGGCCCGGGGCAGCGCCGGCGAAGGGAAGGGCCGGAGGAGCGGCGGCGGGCGGCCGAGAGGGGCGGCGGCGGCGGCGGCGGCGGGATTCCCGCGCTGCTGGGCCCGGCCCGAGAGCCCTTCCCACCTTCCTGCCTCCTGCTCCCGCCGCCCCGGGGCGCCGCCATGACGGTGAGTGCCCCCGCGGGGCAGCCCCTCTGCGCCCCAGGCCGGGCGGAGAGCGACGGCCCGAGCCAGAGCCGAGCCGTTCCCCTCCCGGGCACCCGCTTCACTTCCCGGAGGCGAGAGGAGGTCTCGGCCGGAAGACAGGGCGACCCCAGCAGCACAGGCCGGCCGACCTGCCTCAACTAACCCCCAATCTCTTCCTCACCTTTCCGGGCGAGGAGCCAGGGCGACCCCGACGCAGTGGGAACTCCCTGTCCTGGGCAGCCCCTTCCGACACCCCCCCCTCCCGCCCCACCGCAACTTTAGCTGGACCAGTCGCGGGCAATGTGGGATGGCCGTTTCCCACCTCCCCTCCAGCTCCCTTGCATTCTCCCGAACTTCCGGACCGGTAGGGACTCCCAAGGCTCCAGGCAGTGGGAGGGAACGAGGATGGGCCTGGTTTGGGTCTGGGGTCTCATCTGGGGCTGGAGAGAGGCGCTCCCCGGCTCGAATGGGTCGCACAGAACCATTCGAGGTCTGGGAGGGCTGCCTACCCGCGTGGGCGCTGGCCCGAGGTTGGGTGGGTGAGAAGGAGCCGCCTCTTTGCGCCCCGTCCCGGAGCCCATGCTGGGATTTTTGAAGGGGCGCTGGGGCCTTGGGTGGGGCAAGCCCACGAGCGACGTGGGGGACACGATGGCAGAGATTCGCCTTTCTCTTGGGGATGGACGTTACCCAAGTCACTACCTGTACCTTAATGATCACATCGGGCCCCACAGCAGAGTTCACCATTATTCCCATTTCACATTTGGGTAAATTGAGGCATGAGGGATGAGGGGTGGTGTTGCCCTGGGTTACCCTGAGCGTAAAGGAAGGAGTAGCCTCTTTCCAGGTCAGTCTGGCCCCTTGACCATGATGTTCTGGAAGGGAGGGGCGGGGTTGCTTTTGGTTTCTGGCTAGCGCCTTAGGGAGGCTCTGACAGCCTGGACGGGTGGGGTGATGGAGTGGAGCTGGGTGTGTTTGCGCATGCGCACCTCCCCTTTCCTTGGCTAGTGGAGACCCTGCAAGAAGTGGGCTGGGCTGCCGGGGGTTGGCCCTAAGGGCCCCTGCCCCTGTGAGTGTGATGACCTGGCCGCTGCTTGGACTTCCTCGGCCTCCGCACATCCTGCCACCTCCCTCCTGGCTCTTCCTGTAGTCAGCAGCCTCCCTTTGGTCAGTGAGCAGAGAGGGATGTGGAGGGAGGCGCTGAGTCAGTGTCCTGGCCACCCACCCTCAGGCCCCCAGGCCCCGGGAAGGATGTTTGCATTGCCTATGGGGTGCCTGCCAGACCCTGAAGTGGGTGCTTTCACGTTACCAGAGTTGATCCTTTAAGGTCGATGATTTTAACTTCCCATCTAACAGATGAGAACACTGAGATATAGAGAGGGGAAGTAACCTGCCCAGGTGACATAACCAGTATTTGTAGCTAGATCGCCCCAGTTTTCTTTCTGGGGCTAGATAGAAATGTACTGTTGCCTTTCAAGGGGAAGCGCATGGTGAGGGGGCGGCTCCAGGCCGCCTGTGGGGGGTACTTGGAGGGACAGCATATCCCTGCGGTGGGAGGGGGCTTCCAAAGGAAGACACCCTCCCGTGCTTGGAGGATTTTGTCAGATGGAAATGGACTGGGGGAGGGAAGAGTGTAGACAAACACCTTGGTTGTGTTTGGGGAAAGGTGAGAACATAGAAAAGGGGCCTCGAAAGGAGGGCTTCAAAGGCCAGGAGAAGCAGTTTGGGCTTTGATCAGGGGCACTGGGGAGCCAAGAAAAGTTTCAGAGCAGAGAGATGGCTCATGATCTCTGCTGACAGCGTTAGCTGGGTTCATCATGGCTGCCTTCATGCCTGAGCCTGCCCCAGCCTGGTGTCCCTCCTGTGTCTTCTTTACACCCTTTCCCTCTCTCCTGACCCCCAGCCCTGAGCTCAGAGGTCTGTAGGGAGCGTGTGGTAAAGTTGCCGTGAATGGGTAAAGCCAGGCCTGGAGTCCAGATCTGCCCCACCTCCTTTAGCTTTCGCCCAGTGCAACCCTGCCCTTGGAGCCTCCTGCCTTAGCCACTGCCTGGCATCAAATTATATACCTGTCCACTTGTTTATTGTCTGTCTGTTTCCTGAGTTCCACCAGGGCAGGGGCCACATCTCCCCTTCGCAGCTGATTTCCTGGCCTCAAACAGTGCCCGGTGCTTTAAAAAAAAAATGTTTTTCAACAAACATTCCCTTAGCCTGGAGGGTGAACAGGCATGTCCTTAACGGTGAGTTGCTCCTATTCTGGCCTGTGAGGGATAAGTGAATGGCTTCGAGACCATCACAAACACAGCAGAGGCTGCAGGAGGGCACTTTCTGGCATGGTGTGTGGTGTGTACTGGGAAAGGGGCCACGGAAGTGGCAGTTAAGCTGGGTCTTAAGGCACGAGTAGGGGTTTGCCTGGTTCCGGGTGGAGGAGGAGGCCTGGTATTTCAGCAGAGGACATGGGCTGGTGTGGAGGGCCTGGAGTCCTGATGTGTTGCCGATCAGAGAGCATATGTGATGACGATATAAAGATGGGGTTCCCTGTGCAAGGGGGATGCCGGCTGGCCGGGTGAGCTGAAGCTTGTGCGCTGTCAGGCAGCCAGACCTCGTTTTGCAGCCCCCTGGACGTTTGAAGCAGACTTGTGACACTTAGGCCTTTTTGAGGGGGTCTGCCCGCCAAGCTTGTGTTTAGAGGGGTCCGTGTCAGTGATTCAGGCAGGTGGGAGGCTGTGCTGACCTGTGGCCGTGGCCATGACCCAAAGGAGGAGAGAGCTGGTCGGTACCCCTGGAGGGACAAAGGGCAGGTGAGCTTTCTCAGGTGGAGGAAGGATGGCTGGGCCCTAGAGGCCATGTGGGAAGGGACAGCAGGAGAGGTCTAGGCTGGCAGACCTTTTGACCCTGGACAGGGGTTCCCAGGTTACTGCAGGACCTTCCCTGTCAGCGGATTTAAAATCTCATGTTGGCAGCCTCCTCCCCTGCTAAGGTCAGTGTGCCTTCTAGCATCCGGGATGGCGAGCAGCTTTCAGAAGGTCACTGAGCTTCTCCATGTGTAACTCATTCAGCCCTCTCACAAAGCTTGGGGGAGCACAGGACCTGCCCCCCCCAATATTTGCTGTGTTAGATAGCTGGGGGTCAGGGAGGAGATGTGATGTCCGCCCCACCCTCTGCTTTCCAGGCAGCGCTTGGGGTCCCAGCCTGTCATTCTAGTTGCTCTCTCCTGGAAGCCTATGGCCAACTTCCCAACCCTGGCCCAGTCTGATGGGCTGGGTGGTCCACTGGTCCCTTCCCAGGAGCTTTCCCCTGGACCAGCACAGGGGTTTAGAGCAGGAAGGTAAAGGAGGGTAATATTTATTCAGCAGGCGTTTGCTGACACCCAGTCACAGCATGCCAGTCTTGGGGTCACTGGAGGTCCCCATCTGCATGGAGGTCACCCAGGTGATTTGGTGGCCCCGAGTGTAGCTGCCAGTCTTCGGTCGTAGTTTGGGACTGTTCTAAGCAGCCTCTGGCACTGGCGGGGAGCAGGGTAAGAGCAGATGGAGAGAGACAGACGAACACAGCCCCAGGGTTTCCCAGCTCTTGAGAGCAGAGCCCGGGTCCACTCCCTCATACAGGTAGGTGGGGAGGGGCTGCCATGCAGGGGTGGGGATGTGGGCCTGCGGAGATCCAAGGGCTCTGGCCCCACAGCTCGGGCTCTGGATGGCTCTGGATGTCCAGGCTGCTGGCACAAGCCCCTCGTGGGCCACTTCCTCCACCTGCAGAAGAGGAGAATGGGGAGGAAGGCAGGTCAGGGGAGGTAGCCAAGTCAGGTGGCTCCGGTTACCAGCTGCCGTCTCTGCTGCCCACCCCACTGAGCCCCGCTGCGGGCTCCTTCCACGCAACCAGCAACCAGACACCTTGGCCTGGTGAGGCCACGATGCCGGTGCTGATAGGTGGGCTCAGGGCCATGGCAACAGGTGGCCGCCTCCTTCCTGCCCTGCAGCCTGGCCCGCCCCACTCTCCGCCCTGCCAGGGAGCAGGGGCTGACACTCTGCTGAGGGGACCAGGACTTACAGAAGTCTGCGCCTGGGCCAGGAGGGTCTGGTGGCTGGAGCCCATCAGATGGGCGTGGCCAGAGAAAATGCCTGCATGAGTGGCTGCTTCATCTAGGCCCTGGGTGTCGGGGGGAGAAAGGAGGTGCCTAGCCCACAGCCCTCTGTGGGACATGCTGCAGCTGGGAGCCCCCAGACCCCGGGCCCGCGTCCCGCTGGGCAGCACCCATCAGGTGGGGCTTGCCAGGACTGAGGTACCACCTTCCTGGTCCTTCCAGAGATCTGGAGGGCACCAGAGGATCTCTGACCCTAGCCTGGGCCTGACTCCCATCTTTCAGTGTCTCCAGGAGGCACGGAAAGGGCAGGGCTGGCCAGAACACGGGAGGGTCAGTAAATGGGGGATGAGTGGGGACATGAAGGCGTTTTCCTGGTGGGCCTCCCGGCCTCTTCAGTGAGGGCAGCTGGACAGTTGGCTTGGGCCTTCCGGTCCAGGCTGTTCTCAGTGCTCTCTGGCGTCTGTAGGCAGAGCTGCTCTGTCTCTCACTGTTCGGTGAGGAGGTAGGCTGGTTGCAGGGGGAGCCTGGACATCTACGGTGGATGTCACCTTGCCTGCTGGCTCTCAGAGACTATTGGGGAAAGGGGCCAGGTCTGCCTCAGTGGCTGGGAGCCTGCCTGGATTTGGGGGTTACCTGGGTCCTCAGCGCCCCCATCTCCTGGTCTCTGTGTGGGGCAAGGTGGGTGCCCACTCCTCCCCAGTTCTGGTTGGCTCTCCACCAGCCCTAAATCACCTGCCTGCTCATCTTCCCACAGCCCGATCTGCTCAACTTCAAGAAGGGATGGATGTCGATCTTGGACGAGCCTGGAGAGGTAGGAGGGCTGCAGCGAGAGTGGAGGGAGTGGCCTGGGCAGCTTTGGGGCCCCAGTAGGTCCCTGGGGGCAGCCCAGCAGGCTGAGCTGCTTCCACGGCTTATCCACGGAGGGGGTCCAGGGGGGCCCAGAGTGGGCGCCATGAGGGCAGGGGTTTCTCGTTCAGTCCCAGAGGGCCTTGGGCTGGGGGCGTGGGAAGGCAGAGGCTGCGGTCATCTCAGCCTGCTAGAACAGTCCACAGGCATACAGGGCCTCGGGACTAGAGACCTCCTAGCCCCTCATCCCCATCCCCTCGTGTCATCGAGAGGCCCTGGGCCCTCTCCCCTCTTGACGACGCTGGCTGAGTCTGGGATGGAAGGGCTCCAAGAGACCAACTGTCCTGAGACTGCGGATTCCCAAGGCCTCAGCCATGCAGGAGCCTCTCCCTCCCCACAGAAGTGGGCCTCCGAGGACCAGCCTGGGGCTCCATTTGTCGTTCCAGAGCTTCCTCTGGCCTCAGGAGCCACATCTGTGGAATGGGCATGACGGACAATGACGATTCTCTCCAGGGTGGACAACAGGGTCAGGGAGGTCGAGACATGTAGGGTTCCTTACAGAGCTCAGCCAGTAACCCTTCCCTTTGTCTAATACGTCCATCCTTAGGATGAGGAGGGACAGTGGCCTCTCGCTGGCTCTGCCCTTTCAGCTGCCAGGCTGGATGGAGTCTGGGAGCTGGAACTGGCTTCCTGCCACTCAGCCTGGGAGGGGACGGCTCCCCGCCCCTGCCCTGCATGCGCCCATGGCTCGGCCTGCGTGCAGCCCGCATGCCTGGGAGGGCTCAGAGCCAAAGGGAATCTCATTGTGTTTCCTACCCACATGTTTTATTCCCTCCAGCCCACAGCCTTCCGTTCGCCGTTCGGCGGCTGGCTGTGCTCCAGGATCACACAAGGCCTGGCACCCTGCCAGTGACCCTTCTCAGCCTCCCCGCCCAGGGTCTCTGGAGGGCAGAGATGATGGGCCCCACCCAGAACTGGCCGCTACTCATCTTCTTTCGCAGGGTTTTGGAATGTCCAAGCTGGAAGGGCCCTGGGAGTTCAGCCAGCTCATCCCCTGGGTACACAGACGGGGGACAGGCTCACATCTGAGCTTCCAGCTCTTCTGGGCCTAGTAGCCCCTGCAGTAGAGCCAGGCCTAGAACTTGGGCTGCCTAAGGCCACGGAACTCCATCTGACTCCTATCTCAGCCATCGTAAATTAGGCCAAATTAGGCAGGGGCCAAAGAGACGATTTTGGCACAGAAGCCCTGCCCTGCTTTGTAGAGGGACAGTTGAGGTCCTGAGTGGCAACTCAGGCCATTGCTAGGACAGTCCCCAGTAACCTAGTGCTTGACCCTATGCTGAGTGCCACGAGAGACATAGAAGGAAGGGATCGATACTTCTAACCTCACAAGAAGGCTTAGGAGACTTATTATTAGTCCTGCTTGCCAAGCCAAGAAGAAAAAAGCTCAGAGAGGTCAAGATACCTGATCAAAGACACACAGCTAGCAAGGGATAAAATAATTGTAACCTAGGTCTTTTGGATGCTAAACCCTATTTCTTAGGAGAGGCTGTGTGCAAAGAAGTCGAAAGTGTCATTCTGGCACATCCTTGAAAACTTGCCATCTTCTTAGGGAAAAACCACTAAGTATTTAGACTTAGGCTTGGGTAGAGTTTGTTGGTGTGGGGGAGCCCCTGGAGGGCCGAGGACTGGGTGGCATGTTCTGACCCTGGGAGTGGGCAGACTTTGACTGGCATTCCAGCCAATGGCCAGAAGCCCAGGGATGGGCTGCGCTTGGAGTATTTAATAATGAGCTGTTCTGCCACCCCTCCCTTCCCCTCCTCACCCCACTGGAGCAGACAGGCACTGCAGAAAGGGGCCCAAGTCATAAATGTGCAGAGAATATCCTTTCACAAGCTGAACACGTGTGTAACCAACACCCGGCTCAGCGAACAGAATAGGACCCACGTTCAGACGCCTCCCCCCAGGCCACCTCCCATTCACTCTGAGACACTTGTCCTTGACTACTGAGGTGACCTAGAGGGGTCTAGGGAAGAGACATGTAAAGTTCTGCTCCCTGACTTGCCAGGCGAATGACCTTACACAGGTCACAGCCCCTTCCTCGTCTGCACTGGAGGGATTGCGTGTAGGAACCATGGTGCTCTCGATGGAGAGGGTCAGGAGGGCTACAGGACTGCCAGCACATCAGAGAAGGGCTCCCAGAAAGACAGGGAAGGTGTCGGCACTGAGGAAAAGCCAACCCATTTCACAGATGCGGCCCCTGGAGGGGCCAGGCTTCAGATCTGAAGTTTTTGCCTCTGCTCTGTACCCTGCCCCCCGGGCCATCAGCAGGGCAGAAGAGGGTGCCGTCAACCCAGCAGCACCGAGGACAGCTGCAGAATGGTGCCCACACCCCCGTTTTGTCATCCCCCGCCCCACAGCCCCTCTCCCCTTGCTCACTGCCTCCTCTCCTTCGCAGTGGAAGAAGCACTGGTTTGTGCTGACGGATTCCAGCCTTAAGTACTATCGGGACTCCACCGCTGAGGAGGTGAGACCGAGTGGGGGCGTTCTCTGCCCCTATCAGGTGCTTGGGGGGCCCTGGAAGGGGATCGGGGCGGGGGGCCCGGGGCAGGGCAGTGGAAGGCGTGGACCATCGTGGGCCTCCCTGCGGCAGGCCGATGAGCTAGATGGCGAGATCGACCTGCGCTCCTGTACGGATGTCACCGAGTATGCCGTGCAACGCAACTATGGCTTCCAGATTCACGTGAGCCTCGTGCAGCTGGGGTGGCATGGGGGGGCAGGGGGCGGGCTTCGTGACCGGCTCCTGTCACCTGCTGTCCCGGAGGCGGTCCTCAGAGCCGGTCAGAAGTTCTGCTGCCAATGCTTGGCGTGTCTGGGGAGGCCCCAGAGATCACAGGTGGCGGGGGAGGGCGGGACGTTGGGGAGATCCTGGAGCTTTGACACACACACACCCCCCCCGCTACTCCCTGGGCGCAGGACCTCAGGTTCTGTCCTGCAGGGAAAGGGCCACCCTCCCTGGGGCGTGCAGTGGCGAGGGAACAGGGGTGGGGGGGCAGGGCTGGCCATGTGGCAAACCTGCCTGCGGGGTGGACTTGCAGACCAAGGATGCCGTTTACACCTTGTCGGCCATGACCTCGGGTATCCGGCGAAACTGGATTGAGGCTCTGAGGAAGACTGTGCGACCCACCACGGCCCCGGATGTGACCAAGTATGTGCCAAGCCGTCCTGGGACCTTGAGGGAGGCACCCAGCCCTGTGTCCCTGAGTGGAGTTTTGGCACCCAGCCAAAGGCCCCGTGGTTGTACCTCTGGGGCCTCAGTTTCTCCATCAACAGAATGGAGAGAGGCAGTGAGCATTGTTGGCACTCACCCGAAAATACTTGGAGGATCTGAGGTTTGCCTGCCATCCCATTGTGGTCCCCACATCCTGAAAGGAGGGGAGGGGACCTTGACTCTTGGAGAAGATGCCAGTGAGTCGAAGGCCCCTGAGAGGTAGCCGACTGTCTGGAAGCCGTGGGAGCCATGTCTAAGCCTGTGCTGGGGAGAATGTGTGGTTAGGTCATCTGGGTGAGGTGCTCACCCCGCCCGAGGTCGCCGTGCTGGGGGGTAGGGGGACTGGGCTGCTGGGAGAGCCCCCACACAGTATAAACGCTCGCTACCTGCAGGGGGCTGGGAACCACAGCAGATGGATAGCACGAGCAGCGTGTGGTGGTGGGGGACCCACGTCCTGGGCCAAACTTTAGCTATTCAACCCCAGGCCAGTGACTTCCTTGTCTGACGGTCCGATTTCTCATCTGTCGTGCTGAGTGTGACATTGGCTTCATGGGAGGGATGTGCGCAGAAGCCCCCTGTGGACTCGGGGGCCTTCGTGGCTGGACTTTCAGTTAGTCTGTAGGCCTGGCGGCTCTAACAAAGAAGCCCCCCACACACACACACACAGGCAAAAATAAGGGAGCATTTGCTTTCTCTCTCTAGAACAATCCAGAGGTGCATGATCCAGACCTGGTGGGGCAGCTCCGTGGCCCAGAGCTCACACCTTTGCGTCTGGCTTGGTTCTCCCGGAGTCCCAGCCCGGAGTCCAGCCAGGGCATGGCCCGTCCTTTAAAGGGAACCACACCCCTGGCCAGAATGTAGTCACGGGGCCCCGCAGCTGCAAGGGGCTAGGGGCGGGGTTGGCTGGCTCACTTATGTACCCCGCTGCTACTAATGGAGCAAGGGGAGGCCTGCCGCAGTCGGCGCTCCGGTCCCCGTCCAGCTCCTCACCACCATTCACCTCGTCTTCCCTTTTCTCTCATGAGCCCCTGGGGCCCCGGACCATGCCTTAAACCACACTTCGGGTGACGATTCTATGACCAGCACCGGCCAAGGGCCCTGGTTGCTTTGCACGCTTGCCCTCCCCGGGACCTCGTGTCCGTCCTGTGAGCGGCTTTGTGGGCCCATGTTACAGATGAGGTCCCTGGGGGCCCAACAGGGAACCCAGCTCTCCTGGTGCCTCTGCTGCTGAGCGCGGGCCCTGGAATGGTTGCCAGGGTCTGTTAGTGACGAAGCCCAGGTCCTAACCTCTAGATGGGGGTCCGGCCCTGGCTGGGGGTGGGCAGCGGGGCACTGTGCTTCACTCCATCCCCTGACGAGGCTCTGCTGGCCGCCTCCCCCCCCAGGCTCTCGGACTGCAACAAGGAGAACGCGCTGCACGGCTACAGCACCCAGAAGGGCTCCCTGAAGGCGGGAGAACAGCGGGGGGGCTCTGAGGTCATCGGTCGGGGCGGCCCGCGGAAGGCGGACGGGCAGCGGCAGGCCCTGGACTACGTGGAGCTGTCCCCGCTGACGCAGGGCTCCCCGCAGCGGGTCCGCGGCCCGGCCCGCACGCTCGACCGCCCGGCCAAGCAAGAGGAGCTGGAGCGGGACCTGGCCCAGCGCTCCGAGGAGCGACGCAAGTGGTTTGAGGCCACGGACGGCCGGCCCCCGGAGACCGCCGCTGGCGAGGGGCCGCGCCGGGGTCTGGGCGCCCCGCTGACCGAGGACCAGCAGAACCGGCTCAGTGAGGAGATTGAGAAGAAGTGGCAGGAGCTGGAGAAGCTGCCCCTGCGGGAGAACAAGCGGGTGCCTCTCACCGCCCTGCTCAACCAGAGCCGCGGGGAGCGCCGGGGGCCCCCAGGTGACAGCCACGAGGCCCTGGAGAAGGAGGTAGGCGTCATCGCTGGCCTCCGGGAGCCCCCTCGTGCCAGCAGCACCCCACCTGTGCCTGTGGTCACACTGTGGCATTTATCTGGCATACCTAGTGAGGGGGAGCTCAGCCCTGATTCGCTGAGACCGCAGACTCTTAGAAACTGCAGTCTTCTTTCCTGGACCTCAGTGTTTCTTGTTTTGGGGCATTTTTCCTTCTTCGTTTTGTCCTCAGCAACCACAGAGAAAGGAAGAGGGAGAGACCACTTACTAAGCACCTTCTGTATACCTCCTCCTCAGTCTCCTTTACCTGTATTGGCTCCCTGAGCAGTCTCAGGGTCCCAGACGGTAGACTTCGTCACAGTTGGACTGGTGGGAAACTGAGGCTCAGAGACCACCTCCTACGTAATGTGATCAGTGTCTGTGACCACAGTGTCCTGCTCCCAACCCTGTTTAGTCTTCTCTGGGACAAAGTTCTCCTGGGTCACTGACCTGGACATCCAGGAAACAGCTGAAATGTCCCCTTTACATGCATTTCCACCACTGGCTGCTTCCCCTGCTCAAACCCAGGGCTCCTCACTGCCTCCCAGCATCCCTTTCCCAGCTTCTGGCTTCCCACTGACCAACCCCACCCCACCCCCTTATAGGTCCAATCTCTTCGTGCCCAGCTGGAGGCATGGCGTCTTCAGGGAGAAGTTCCACAGGGTGCACCCCGGTCCCAGGAAGATGGCCACATCCCCCCAGGCTACATCTCGCAGGTGAGGCCAAGGGGCTGTTCGGTGGGGGCTGCGGGCAGGCTTCTGGTTGCCAAGCTTTCGGAGAACAGCCAATGTTCTGGGAGTGTTTTGACACCCATGGGTGTCATTTGACCTGCAATGTCTCATTAAAAGTGCCCCTCGGGTAGACGTGATCACTGTGCCCATTTTACAGACAAGCCACTGAGGTTATGGGACTTGCCTGAGGTCAGCTGAGCTGCAGAGGTCAGAGGTGGGATGTGAGTTCGGTTCCGGCTGACTGCAGAGCCTGTGTGTGAGCTCCCCGGGACACTCTGCTCTTGGACCCCTTCTCCCATACCGCCCAGGAAGGAGACCCAGTGGGGAATGGGATCCCCAACGGGCAGGCCTCCAGGATTGCTGCCTCGGGCCAGAGAGATCCCACTCGTGCCTGTCAGGCCAAGACCCTACGGCAGGTGGCCTGCGGGATGTGGGACCCTCTGGTAGCCCCCAGGGCACACTCGGTGTGCCTGGGACAAGTGGTTCTCAGCTAGGGCTGATTTTGTTCCTCTGGGGACATTTGGCCATGGCTTACTATCAATTTTACTGATATAAAGGACATTTAGGATACAGTGTACAAATACAAAATATATCCCTTTCCTTGTGAATTCCATATATAGCGAACTGACTTGTGTCAGAATACTGTTCACTGGTTTTTCCGAATGCTTGTATCGTCAGCTAATTGGCAAGCGAGGATTGTTCTACCGTGAATGTTGCTTGACAGTTTTGTTCACGTCATTGAGTAAAATGAGAAGACATATGTCAGAACTTTACTTGGTCAATGTCACGAGTAACTTCTTGACCGAACTGGATAATAGTTTTCTTTTGAGAAAATTCCGTTTAGGAGTATGTTCTCAGGTTTGTGTTCTAGTTCCAGTGTGATGGTTAAAAATTTGGCAGACATGGGAGTTTAATCTGCATTATTAGCATTTTCTCAGCCTTTGCTAACGTCCAGACAATCACAAAACAATATATCAAGCCCTGATTTGTGATGTTTCCCAACTTCCATGGTGTAAATACTCCCGCTATGGCTAATGTCCCCAAACTCCGATATGGGAAGAGATATGTGCACAGAATCGTAGAACATTTCCACCAGACAAGATGCAGAAGATGTAAATAAACCTGAGAGCACATGGGTGCCCCGGCTGGCTCCGTCCTTGGAGCGTGAGACTCCTGATCTCGGGGTCCTTGAGTCCCAGCCCCCACATTGGGTGTAGAGATCACTTAAAAATAAAATCTTAAAAAAACAAAACAAAACAAAACACAAAAACCTCAAGAGCATAGACAATAATAAAATGCAGTGAAATAATTAAGAAGTGATGAATTTTGAGTATCACCTTTGTTTTCCATGAATTATAAGTTTATATAATTTAATTTTTAAAATGGCTTCGCTTAACAAATGTGTAACAGAGTTGTGAAGAGTAAACCGTTGGTTGCCTCCAGTCAGCACACCATTGCCTGAAGTAGAAGAGGCTGCTGAGGTCCTGGGCTCTGAGCGCGGGGACTTCTAGAAGTTTCAGGGTTGGAGATGGCTGTGCGGAGCGGTTTTGGGGTGGGGGCACGGGCCGGGGCAGAAGGTGGAGGGCTGGTAGGTGTCTACAGTGAAGACGTCCAGCAAGCCAAGGAGCTGGGATCTCAAAGGACCTGAGGGGGTTTGGGGTCTGACAATGATATCAGGAAAGTGGTGTTGGCGTGGAGGGGATTTTGGGAGGGGGCAAGGGTGATGTCAGGGGCTAGGACGGGGGCTGGGGGAGAGAGGGCTTCATGGGTGTGTGTGCAGGGAGAGGTGAGGACTGGGTGACAGCCCAAGGAAGACAGTGGTGGAGCCTCCAGGGGCCCTGAGTCTGGGCCGCTGTGCAAGGCCAGGGAGCCCCATGGGGCTGAGTGGTGGGTGGAGTGTTCAGCTGAAGGGAGACCAGGGTCAAGGGGAGTTGGGATCTGGCTGGGGGAGGGGGACTAGCTTTGGGGGTCACCTGATGTGCAGGGGGGAATGGAGCAGGGTAGGCGGGAGGGACCAGGGTTGTCAAAGGCTCCCTTGAGGCCAGAGGAAGGAGTGGGTGGGGCTTCTTCAGGCTGGGTGAGGCCCCACATGCCCCTGGTGCTCCAGGCAGCTGGGACACCCTCAGAGACCCCCACCCAGAGGGCTTCAAAGTATACTCGGAGACCCTGGATGCCCCAGGAGCTGCCTTTCTGGGTGGTTCCATTCACAGCCATCGGTATCTGGCATTAGAGCAGCCTTATCTCTCTGTTTTACTGTTGGAACCTGCATTAGATTTCCTTTGGGAAAAGATTTCTCACTTAAATGAAGTTTGGAAAGCACTACTTTGATTGCTCTGCTTATGGGTGGGGAAACTGAGGCACAGGAGGTGAGACCTTCAAGCTAGAGGCAGACCTGTGTTTGCAGTCCAGGCTTCCTGGTCCCCAGGGGGCCACTGGGCACATGAAGGGCTGTCAGCCATTTCATCCTGTTAGGTTGGGATGGGCAGGGGTGCAGATGGAATTGGGGGGGGGTGTGCAGGTGAGAAGGGAATGATAAGAAAACAGAGCCAAAGACGGGTAGAGGAGGGGCCCCAGAGGTGGGGGCGCCGGAGAAGAGGAGCTGAGCTATCTCTATCCCCTCCGACCCGGGAGGAGGTGGCTGGGGATTCAGGGGACCCTGGAGAGGTGACAGCTGGGAAGGGGTTCGGCACCTGATATCTTCGTCTGGGTGGGCGCCCCTCTTTCAGCTTGTGGAGCTGATCACATAGGATAGTAGCTGGGGTTGGGGGGGGCTGTTCTGGGGCTTCACCAGCTAGGGCTCCTGTGTCTCCTCTATGCCCCCTCCCCCAGCTTCCTGCAGAGTAACGGGCATTTCTTGGTCTCCTTGGATCCCTATCAGAGGTGGCTGCTGGACACCTTGGGCCCTCCTAAAGGTAGATCAGAGAGAGCCGCACTGGGCCTTCTAGGAGCCCCTCCTTCCTCACGGGCTGGTTCCTGCCTCTGGACCCCCTGTTAGCTGCCAGGTCGGCGTGCGTCATTGGGCCCATCTCTGTAGGTGGGCTTATCTTAGGGACCCTCATGAGTTGGTCTTATGGGCCTGTTTTATAGAGGAGGACACTGAGGCTCCGTGGGGAAGGGGCTCGTTCAAGTTCACTCTGGTACAGCGAGGATCAGGACCCGGTGTGTGAAACTCCAAAGCCATGTTCCCTTGTTCTGACTGGAGGGGGACAGGCGTCACCTGCCCCCCCCACTCAGAACACCTGGCCCTTCCCCCAGACCGGTCCTTGTAGCCCCCGGTGCAGCTGCTGGAGAGGTGGGGGTCAGTCCCCCCCACACCGCAAGGTACGCTGTGGCCTGGGATATATTCTCATATCTGGCTCTCGGCTTCGGTTTCCTCCAGGGCTCTTCCCCTTTCGTTAGTGCTCTTAAATCTCATTACATAAAAAATACGTTTATGTCTTCAAAAATTCAATCCAATCAAAAGGTTAGAAATGACCATGGGGGCTCTACTTCCCCTGCCTGCTCTGCCCCCTCCAGGGGTCAACTTGCTCCCCATCGGAGCACATCCCAGGAGTTTCCTGTTGCTGCTGGAACAAATCACTGCAGCTTATAACAAGGATGTATTTTGTCGTGGACTTGAAGGGGGGTAGCTTAACCGGGGTCTCGCTGGGCTCAAATCCTTTCCGCGGGTTCTGGGTGGGACCTGTCTCCTCTCCTTTTCCAGCAGCTTCTAACCCCCCACATTCCTGGGCTCCTGGCCCCATCTACAAAGCCCGCAGTGGAGAGTCAGGCCCCTGAACTTTCCATCACTGCCCTCCTGCCTCCACTTCCGCATCCGAGGCCCCGTGACTCCACTGGGTCCAGAGGCTAATCCCTGATAGTCTCCTTATTTTAAGGTCAGCTGATTAACAACCTTAATGCCCGGCTTCCACATAAGGTGACACATTCAGAGGTTCTAGGGAGTAGGACATGGGCATCCCTGGGCACCTCTGCTTAACCACACGTTCCGCTGTGTTTGACGCATGTGGACTGGGATGCGTGCCTCTGTGTTGTTTCGGTGAATGGGATCACACAGTACGTGTTGTCAGAAACAAGCTTGAGTCACCTAACTTTGGGACACCTTTCCACAGCCGTCCACGTGGGCAGCTCTGCCCTTCCCCATCTGCCCAGGGGCCTTTGTAGTGTTTGATCCCATCATTTATTTAAGGGCTCCCTTGCTAGGTGTTGTTTCTGGTTTTCATCTCTTACCAACCTTCCCGTAGGGAATACCCCTGTCCGAGAATCTTTGTACACATGTGACTTCTTTGCAGTCAGCGGGAGGTTACTAAAAATGTGGTGACAACACCCAACTGCCCCCCCCATTCCACGCACCTGTCGCAGGTGACTCTCCCAAGCAGTGCGTGTATCAGTTTTTTAAACACTTGTCGGCCTTGTCTACAGGCCCTGTTCTGTGATGTCACCAGTGTCAGCTCCCTCAGCACCTGCTACCTGTCAGGCTCTGGTCCGGACCCTGCGGGGCTCTGAGCTGGATCAGGTCTTCCTTGTCTTTGGAGAATGTATAGTCTGGCGGAGCCAGAGCAGGGGCTGTCCAGAGATAGAGCAGGGAGGACATTAAGCTGGACTGCAGGCCAAGTCCATTACCCTGGAAGAGAAAGATGCAGAAGAACGTTCCAGGCAGAGGGCTTAGCCTTAGCCAAAGTTCAGAGCTGTGACCATGCCATGAATGATTTCTCCTAACTGGAGTTCCTTGGTGGGGAAAGGCCTGGCCTGAGGCCACGAGGGTCAGACACAGGAGCAGGGATTTGACCCCGTGGGACAGGAGCCCCTGACGGGCTGGGAGGAGAGTGACAGGGTGAGGTTTGTGGATTCTTGGAGCAGGGGCAGGTGTGGTAGGTGGGGCCCAGCTCCAGAGAGGAGAGGTGGAGAGGACTGGCCCGGGGCGGGCGTGACCCTGAGGCTGGGGAACGGCCACCATCCTGGCAGTGGGGGCAGCCCTGGGACCCAGCTGGACTCGTGCCCGCAGGAAGCGTGCGAGCGCAGCCTGGCCGAGATGGAGTCCTCGCACCAGCAGGTCATGGCAGAGCTGCAGCGGCATCACGAGCGCGAGCTACAGAGGCTGCAGCAGGAGAAGGAGTGGCTCCTGGCCGAGGAGACCGCGGCCACGGCCTCAGGTGAGGACCCTGGGCCCCACCAGCCTCCCGCGGCGGGTCCGCGCTGAAATCGGGGAGGACTTTAAATAAGGATTGGGGGAGTCTAGTGCCAAACTTGGGGAAGGGGCCTAGGAGGGGATGGAGCCCCCAGAACTGGCCTCTGCTTCTACATGAGAAGGGGAAACCGAGGCAGCAAAAGCCCCCCTGAGCCCCCATGTCCTCCTGGATTGCAGCTCCTCTTCCTCAGGGGCCCGCAGCCACTGGGGATCTCACCCTAAGGTGCACGCCCACACTGGGTGCCAACTCCATGCCCTGGTGCGCACCGTGTGCTGGGGCACAGACTGCTCAGCTGCGGCCCTGGGAGTGGGGAGGGCAGGAGCAAAGCTGTGAGCTGTTGCTAAGCCATGTTCCCCATGCGAGCATCCCTAGCTCTTTGCGGTGCCTGACGGAGGGACCCCATTTCACAGATGAGGAAACGGGGGCTCAGAGAGGTTAGTGACTTGTCCTAGACGGCACAGCTTGGAGATGTCAGAGCGGGAGTTAGAACTCAGAGCACCCTGACTGCAGAGCCGGGCCCTGAACCCCACCCTCTGCTCTCCCAAGCCAGAAACAGGAACACCCGAGATGTTGAACATCTCCCTCCCTCCCTGTGTTCCCTGCATTCCTCCCATGTGGGTCTGGCACATCCCAGGAACTCCCGTGGGATTTCCAGAATCACAGCAGTGATGCGAGAAGTCCCTTGATCTAGAACATTCCACCTGCCAGCACTGAGCCACGTGCTTCATGCACTCAGGCCCCTCATCTCAAACCCTGGAGCCAGTGTGTTCTGTGTTTTAGGGAGATAACCTGGTACAACCATGAGATATCCTTCCCAGCAGAGTCTGGATTCTTCTGTGAAATCTAGTGCAAAGGTTTTCACCAAGAAACTTCTCAGAGTCCCGCTTAAGTGGGCTGCGAATGACCACAGATGACCTTACCTCTGTTCAGGTCAGGGTTTGCTACCGAAAGAGTTATGAAAAACTTCCAGTGTTCTGAGCCTTTGGATTTTAGAATTATGGATAAGATTATGGATGAGGGCGTGTTTAATCCTCCCAACTACCCTGTGTGAGTGTGAAAACACTTGGTCCTTGGTTGCTGGCAGTCTGGAAAATAAGCCAGCGGGAGCTCTGCTCATCTACTCTGGGCCAGGCGTTGTTCTAAATGCTCTCTGCACAGCTTCCAGTAACCCACAAGAGAAGGTGCTGTTGTTCTCCCCGTTTTCCAAGAAAGGACCCGAGGCACGGGGGGGTTAAGTCCCCGGTGAAAGGTTGCCGCATTTGTACCAGCTGCAGTCCTTGTGTTGAGGACGATCAGCGGGCTGGGCCGGAGAGCTCGGTCCAGGCTCTGCAGGGCTGGTGGGCTGTGTGGGGTCTCACCCGGACGTCAGTGACAAGAGGTTCCAGTGGTCAGATACTGACGTGTCTCCCCAGGGCTATCCCATCCCAACAGACCGTGATTGGTACCTTCTCTCGATAGACAGGCTCAGAGAGGTCAAACAACTTCCCCAAAGCCACTCGGTGCCTGATACAGGCCGGCTCAGTGCTCTTTGGCCCTGTCTGCATGGTCCAGGTGGGGGCTTGGAGGAGGTGGAGCTTACTGCTTCTGACCCCTCCCCAAGCTCCCCCATGCCCTTGCCCTGCTTCTAGCCATCGAAGCCATGAAGAAGGCCTACCAGGAGGAGCTAAGCCGGGAACTGAGCAAGACACGGAGTCTCCAGCAGGGCCCCGATGGCCTTCGCAAGCAGCACCAGTAAGATGGCACCCGGACTCCGGGGACTGCAGGCTGGTCCTCATTCTGAGCTAGGGGCTGCCCACCCTGGTGTCGAGGCAGGAACCTGTGTCGAGGTCCCTTGACAGAGGACATGACATTTTGCCCCCAGCTGAGACTCCCAATCCAGTCACCTGGCACAGGAAACAGCGGCAGGGGGCTCTCAGCCAGACCCCCATGCCAGTGCCCCGAGATAGTTCCTTAGGCCCCCTCCTTAGGCCCCTTTGTGTCCAACTGGTCTCAGGCGGCTTCTGGTTGGTGTCCCCTAGAGCTGGGCGGCAGTACTACCCTCGGCCAGTAGGTGTCCCCACCACAGGATGGTTCTGGACCCTTAGGGCTGCAGAGGCCTTTGAGGCTTAACCCCTACCTTGTGGAGGGGGCACCTGCTGCCCAAGGAGCCTGTCACCAGTTCCCAGCCCCGCAGCAGGCTGAAGGCAAAACCAGAGCGGGGAACATGAAGACCGGAACTGCTTTGCGTCTCTCCTGAGCCGAGTCTCACGCCGTCCGTGCCCTCCTCTGCCCCCGGGACAGGTCTGACGTGGCGGCGCTGAAGCGGGAGCTGCAGGTGCTGTCGGAGCAGTACTCGCAGAAGTGCCTGGAGATCGGGGCCCTGACCCGGCAGGCTGAGGAGCGGGAGCACACGCTGCGACGCTGCCAGCAGGAGGGCCAGGAGCTGCTGCGCCACAACCAGGTGAGCCCGGCCCGTGGTGGGGGGTGCGGTGGCCGTCCTCCCTGCACTGACCGCCTGTGCCTCCCAGGAGCTGCACGCCCGCCTGTCAGAGGAAATCGACCGGCTGCGCAGCTTCATTGCCTCGCAGGGCACCGGGGATGGCTGTGGGCGAGGCAGCGAGCGGAGCTCTTGTGAGCTGGAGGTAAGCCTACCCCCGTGCCAGGCGGCCTGGCTGATTCTCAGCCCCCCCGACAGGCTGGCTATGCCCTGCAGCAGGGAATGGCATGGCCCCGCCAGCCCAGGCCCCAGGGAGAAGCCACTGCAGCTGGGACGGCCACCTGTGACAAAACCCTCCTGCCAGAGTCCAGCCCTGCCATCCGGGGCCTGCCACCCAGCTGCTGGTGGCCACAACAAGTCACCCCACCAATCTGAGCCCCAGGAGCTCATCTGTAAAAGGAGGCTAGCATCCCCCTTACTAGGAGAAGCTGGAGTAAGAAAATGTGTGTGATCCCAGGATCCCCTAGTATTTTATTTTATTTTATGAAAATTTATTTATGGCCTTACTCTGTATTTGGAACGTCTGGAAGGCCTTCATATCTGTTAACTCATGGAATCTCTGCGACAGTCATACAAGGTAGATATCACCGTCCCGGTTTACAGATGAGGGCACTGAGACGTAGGGAGGTCAAGTGCCTTGCCAGATCTCTCGCGGCTAGTCAGGGCAAGAGTTGTGATTTGAACCTGGCAGTCTGGCTTCGGCGTCAAAGCTTTTAAGCCTCCCCAGTCCTGGCTGAACCTGTCTCTGACTTGGTCAAGTCAGAATAGCAAGCCCTGCCCCTTGGGGTTTGGGGAGGGGTTAATGAAGTATTTTGTAGGGAGGCCTGCCCTCTCTGGCTCCTTGGGGGGCTACACTATGGTCACCCTCTTTGCCCTCAAGTTGAGGGTGGGGTGCTGTGTTGGGATAGCAGCAGAAGTAATCATGAGATACCCACTTGCTAGTATGGACAGAGTGAGACAGCAAGGAGAAATCAGAGAGGCTTCCTGGAGGAGCCTGGCCCTGGGGTGTGGTGTATTTTGGTGCAGGTTGGGAGTTAAATTCTGGGGGCCTGAAGCAGAGAAGTCAGCTCTCAGGGTGCTGTGGCCCTGGGTCAGCCCGTTCCCCATGACCCTAGGTGTTGCTGCGAGTGAAGGAGAACGAGCTTCAGTACCTGAAGAAGGAGGTACAGTGTCTCCGGGACGAGCTGCAGATGCTCCAGAAGGTAGGGTCTTATTCAGAGCTGGTGGACAGGAGCCCTCCGGATCCGCATCAGTGCCCCATCCCTAGAGCACCCACTCTGCCAGCTGGCCTTCTCCCCTCTCATTCATGGCTCTCCTGGTGTCCTTGTCCCTATTTATACGTATCCTTATCCCTATTTATAGACAAAGACACTGAGGCTAAGAGAGGGTAAGCAACTTGCCCATGACCACACTTGGCTTTATTTAGTCAGCAGATACTTAATTGAGCACCTACTGTGAGCCGGGCACCGTGCTCGGTGCTGGGGAGACAGCTGTGAATGAAAAAGACCCAAGGCCCCATGCAGGGGCACCCACGCTCCAGTGAGGAGTGAGCCGTACGGCGGGCAGTGGGAAGGATTTGGGCCCAGGGCTGTGTCCCTGTGGGTTTGGCACCCCCAGGTGTTGGTGGCTCTGGGAGGATGTGTGAGTCACACTCACAGAAGGGGCCCCAGCCCCGGGCCAGGCTGACCAGGTTCGCACCTTGGCCACTCATTGTCATGTGGACTTAGACAAAAGCTTCCCCTCCCTAAGCCTCAGCTCCCATCTTGAGGGATGACAATGATGCTGGATGCCGTCCCTGGGCCATGCCGGGAGGGTGCACCCGGGCTGGGGGGCTGCCGAGGGAGCATCTGGAGGGACCGGGCCATCAGGGCGTGGAGGAGCCTGGAGGCTTTGTGCTGGCCGGCAGGGGCACGGTGGGCATGGGCCCGGTAGGCAGGGCCAGGAAAGGGGCCTCCGCACCCTCACGGCCCTTGGATGCCCTCCCAGGACAAGCGCTTCACCTCGGGGAAGTACCAGGATGTGTACGTGGAGCTGAACCACATCAAGACGCGGTCGGAGCGGGAGATCGAGCAGCTGAAGGAGCACCTGCGCCTCGCCACGGCCGCACTGCAGGAGAAGGAGTCCATGCGCAACAGCCTGACTGAGTAGAGGTGAGTGCTAAGGGGAGGGGAGAGAAGGGGTGAGGCTGGGCCGAGCTGGGGGGAGGCCTGGTGGGGCACTGGGCCTGGAGCGGGGAGCTCAAGGCTCACCCACACCTGACTCGTGGCGCCTTCTCCCCTGGGACTCTCCCTTGCTGTGGCCTGGGTTTCCCTCTCTGTAAGCGGGGAAGGTGGCACTAGCCGCCGGGGGCCGGGGGGCTGGGAAGTGGACCTGGGCGTGTTCTTCAGAGGAGGGCAGTTCCAGGGGCCCGATCGTGGCCATGTGCCCCCCCGCCACAGCCAGGCACTTAGCGCAGTGCCCCGCCTGCAGCCTGCCGAGCCCGTACCCCTTGTCAGGGCCCCCCTGGGGACCCCAGCAAATGCAGCTTGCCGGCCCCACCTTCCAAGCTGGTGGCATGGCCCATGTCACCGATCAATGACGGCGTTCCTTCCACCAAGTTCCATGCCGCTGATGTCATGGTCGGGGCTGGGCCCCCCCCAGAGACAGTCTCACGGCCATCCTTGATGTCCCAGACTTCAGAGCTTTCTTACGCTGCCTCTCCTGATGCCATATCTGCCACCCGGGCTTCTGCTTTCGGATCGACCCCTGTGGACTTCCTGAGGCAGTCGGGAGAGGCTGCCCTGGGGGCCAGGCTCGGGAGGGAGAAGCCCAGAGGAACAGGAGCAGGTCTGGCCCAGCCTTCCGGGCCACCGTGCTCGGCCTGAGCCCGCAGCTCCCCAACTCTTGTCTTCCAGGTCCTGGTGGCCCAGCTGTGCCAGCAGACCCTCCCCCGGCCTGAGGGGACCAGTCAGTCGCCCTCCTTCCTGCTGGATGGAAGTCAGAAGCCAAGCTTTCTCGCCACCCCCTGTGGGCTGCACATGCACTCATGCCCACCACACACACACACACACACACATGCACACACACGTACACACACACTCTGCGTATCTGAGCGCGCCCCTCGCACTGGGTCTTACCTTGCACCTTCTTCAGGATTTTATATGTGAAGAGATTGTTATATAGATTTTTTTCCCTTTTTTTTTCCAAAACACGTTATACTTTGAGAAAAGCAATTCCTGGAGGCCATGTGCCTCCATCGCTGGCCTGCCCTCCGGCTCCAGCCGCCTGCCCGGGCTTCTGGGCCCGTGGGCCTGCCCCAGGGGCAGGGGCCTAGCAGACGCCCAGCAGCAGTCGTGGCAGGGTGGACTCTGGTGGGAGAGGCAGGGAGCCAGCCGCCCTCTTCCTACCCTACCTCCCACTAACTACTTCCTGCCCTGAGGCGCCCCACACTATGGGACTCTGGACAGAGGGACAGACGGGCAGAGGGAGCCGGCAGCTGTCCCTAAGTTCTCATCTCCTCGTCCGGGGGTGGGGTGCTGGACAGGGAACTGCCCGAGCCGCCCCATGAAGGCTTCTCTCCTGCTCCATGAGCCTTCTTAACTTAATAAAATGTTCCCGCAGCTCTGGTGTCCGGGCTGGCTGGGGCAGGGTGGATTATGAAGGTGGGGGGCCTCACCACCCACGCCCCCCCGGCGCTCCACCCTTCCTGAAGGGAGGCGTGGGAGCTCCCAGGGGGGAGGCGAGAATCGAGTCTGTCCTCTCCACGTGGACCACCAGTCACAGCCAGGTCCCCGGGGAGCCGGGTAGAAATACCAGGTCCGGACCCCGCGGTGATTCATGTGCGTCTCTGTGTCTGAGAAGGCCCAGGGTGGGCCCTGGGCCCAGGCCTCAGAGAGAGGTTGGAACCAACCAACCAGCTCTGTCCCTGATGGGGCAAGCCACACCCCCTCTCTAAGCCTTCATTTGCTTCCCTGTCAGATGGGTGCCTTTCGGGCCCAAGTCCTGTGTTGAGGTTGTGCTCAGAGGTCACGGCCAGCCCCGGGCAAGGTTGGGGGGTTGGTGGACGTGGCCGCCCCAGGCCCACAGGCTGGAAGCCTCCTCGCAGGGCTGCCAGCTGTGCTGCTTCAGAACCTTGGCCCTGGTTGTGAGCCCCGGCAAGCCCAGGCCAGGTAGTACGATCTGCAGGGCTGTGGCCAACATGGGATGATGAGTGACCCGGCCTTGCCTGCCCCTCACTGCCTTTCCTGGTAGTCCAGGCTGGGCCCTGGGGGAGCTGACCAAGGACTGGCCTTGCCCCCACCGAGGCCACAGACACAGGTTGGGGCCCACACTCTGTGGGGTCCCCAGAGGCTGTGGGCACCCCAAGAAGACCCCGACCCAAGCTGGGGATAGAAGAGGGCTTCAGGAGGTGACTTTAAGATTGTTCTTTTCTAGGTAGAAAAATCCAGAAGAGCATTTCAAGTGAGGGAACAGCATGAGCAAATGCCCTATGAACATCCCCGGCGTGTTCAGGGAAAGACCACAGGGGAGCAACTGTGTAGGCTATGGGGAAAATGTACGCCTCCCCCGGCCAGTGATGAGTTTATGGATGGGCCTGCGGGGTGGTTCCAGTCACTGAGATGCTGGGGGAAGCCTTGAGTTGGGGTGGAGGGCTGGAGGGGTCATCTGGGAAGTGTTCCTTCCTCTTACAAGAAAGGGAGTCTCTCTCCCAGCCTTTGGACGGTTTTGGGTGAAGTTCCCATATTGCTACCATTCTACCTTGTCAATATGCTAAAAATGGCCAAGTAGAGGGGCACCTGGGGGGCTCGGTCAGTTGAGCGTCCAACTTGATTTCGGCTCAGGTCATGATACTGAGCCCTGCATCGGGCTCTGCGCTCAGGGTGAGAGTCTGTTACGACTCTCTCTCCCTCTCCTGGCTCTACCCCCACTCACCCATGCTCTCGAACTCTCAAATCTTAAAAAAAAAGAAAAGAAAAGAAAAGAAAAAATGGTCAAGTAGAAGGAAGGAAGGACTGGGACCTGAACCTTCAAGTCACCCGGGCTTGGCAATGCCCCCTGTCTCGATGAGAGAAGGAGCATCCCTGAGCCACTCGGAGAGGGGACATCTGCCACTGGCCACCCCAGGATCCAGACAGTTGACCCCAGAGCCCTGCCCATTCTCGCCATGCTCTGTTGCCTCCCACCAGCCCTCCTGACATCCCTCGGCTTCCATCCTCTGCCTCAGCCCCACTCGCGCCTCCCGCTTCCCCACACCTCCCGGGCTGTGACCACATCCCCCTCGGTGACCGCCTCCCACCCACCCGCTCCTCCGTGGCCGGGACAAGCTAAAACATCAGACCAACATGGGGAAAGGCGTTCCACCTCAGTCCTTTAAAAACAGTGGCCCAGCAGTCCCTCCACTAGAGCAACGACAAGGGCTCAAACATGAGGAGCATCAGCGAGGGTGTGGAGAACCAGAATTCTCCCGCACTGCCCGTGGGGGTGGTCTGACGGCTGTGGGAGCCTGGCGGTCCCTTCAGGAAGGGTCACAGATGTCCACCCATCCCGTGACCTGGCATTTCTGTCCCCACAGATGCCCCTGAGAGAAAGGAGCACTTGAGTCTGCGAAGCGACTCGTACAGTGATAACTCCTATCAGCTTCGCAGTAGCCCAGGTCGGAGAACCAGGCAAATGTCCGCATGAATGAGTAGACTGTGGGGTAGTCCTCCCTCAGGATGCTACATGGTAATAGAAAAGAACCTGAAATATGGGGATGAATCTTCCAGATTATGTTAAGGAGAAGAAGCCAGACACAAAGGAGCCAGACACAAAGCGGTCACTGTGGTGGTGGGCATCAGAACACTGGGGGCCTCTGGGCCCAGGCAGGGGAGGACATGGACTGGCAGTGAGCACAAGGGACATTTCTGGGGTGCCAGGAATGTTCTAGATCTGGGTGGTGGTCACAGGGGCGTAGATGCATGTAAAGCGTCCCCTGCTGTATGTGTAACAATTCATGCATTTGACTGTGTGTGACTCATGTCTCAGTGGAAAAAACCCCAGTGACCTGTCACACAGGGAATTTGGGCCAAACCATGTGGTGGGGCTGCGGGTGTGGCCTCCGGCAGCCAGGCACGTGCTGCAGGAAGGGCAGAGGCAGGGGTACTAGACAAACCTGCCCTTCGAACCCCGACTGCTGCCTCCGGCGGGCTGCGGGAACCTCACTGAGTCACATCCCTCTCTGGGCTTTGTTTCCCCATCTGTTAATTGGGGACAATAATGTCTACCCTGGAGGGCTGTTCCGGTACTAAATTACCCAAGGTTTCAATGATCTATTGTGGTTTAACCAGTTACTATAGACTTCATGGCTTAGAAAAGCTTTTTTATGATCACTCGTGGTCCTGTGGATGGACTGGGCTCAACCGGGCAGTTGTCATGGTGTCTTTTTTGCAGCTGTGTCCAGTGGTGACTGGGCTGGAGTCATTTGAAGGCTCCTTTGGGGGGGACATCCAAGATGGCTTTTTCCCTCGTAGGTCTACAGCCTCAGCTGGGTGGCTGGGACAGCTGGTGGGGTCGGGGGCACTTGACAGCTCTCGCCTTTCTCCATGTGGCCACTTCACGTGCCTAGCTTGGGCTTCCTCACAGCATGGCCGCCTCAGGGGCAGTCTGCCGTCTGATTTCTTACACGGTAGTTGACTTTCCTGAAAGAGAATTTCAAGAAACCCGGGTGCAACCTACAAACTTCTTACAACTGAGACTTGGAAGTGTTCTGGTATCACTTCTATCACATTAGCCAAAAACAGTTCATAGAGGGGTGCCTGCGTGGCTAAGTCGGTTAAGTGGCTGCCTTCTCTATAGGTCATGATCCCAGAATCCTGGGATCGAATCCCACCTTGGGCTCCCTGCTCAGCAGGGAGTCTGCTTCTCCTTCTCCTGCTCCCCCTGCTTGTGCTCTCTCTGTCAAATAAATAAATAAAATCTTAAAAACAAAACAAAACAAAACAAAACAGTCACAGGACCAGCCCAGATTCAAGGGGAGGGGACAGTACCAGGGCGTGAATGCTGGCAGTGGCCCACTGGGTTCCATCTTTCTCCCCGCCTCCCGCTTCTCCCCCTCCCTCTCCATCTTCCACTTCTCCGTCTCCGTAGAGTTCTGTTCTTCCGTGCAGCCCTGTAATTCTGGAGTTCCCCGGGGTCTGTCCCCAGTTCTCCTACTGCCTTCTACCTGTTCTCCTGTGACAACCTTGACTGCAGTTCTCGGATGAGCAAATCCTTGCCTCTTGTCCGTGTCCAGCCCAGATCTTTCGCAGGAACTCCAGACCTGAGCAGCTTCAGTCTCAAGGCCACTGTCAAGGCTTTTTCTCCCCTCCAACCCGCTGCCCTATGGTTAGTTACAAGGAGCCACAGTTGGCACAGAGGATGCAGCAGACCCGACCTGAGAGGTCAGGAGAGGCTTCTTGGAGGCGAGGGTGCTGGAGCTGAGCCAAAACTAGTGAGGCTAGGAGGGCAGAGAGCATGTTCCAGGTCAGGAGAAAGCACGTTCAAAGGCACTTAGGAAAGTAAAGACCATTCAGGGGCAGGACGGGTGGGTTTGGCTAGAAGGATGCATAAAAGGATTTGAAATGAACCCAGAGGGGCAGGCCAGGGCTCGAGTCTGATTGCAAAGACAGTAGGGACCAGGGGTCCGGTGCTCTAACTTGATTCTTAACCAGGTGGGGAGCCACAGGGGAGATTTAGGCAGGCAGTGCCCTGGCTCAGGACAGAGGTCTGGGCAAAGACGGAGGTGTGAGTTTCCTCCACATCCGGAGGGTAGCGAAGGCTGCGGTTTGGCCGAGGGGGTGGTACGTAGCATGGAGCAGTGCGGAGGACAGGACTCCCGGGGCGAGCAGAAGCTAGATCCACAGCAGCCAGAGGATGCAGGACTCCAGGACTGAGTGGCCAGCAGGGGCTGGAGGTCAAGGCCAACAAAGAGGCCACGGAATTTTGTCGGGCCACAGAAGGTGGGAAGCTGCATGGGCTACAGGGTGCTGTCAGGGAGGACAGAGTTTTGTCACTTCCTTGACGCCAATGAGTCAGACCCTGCCTCCCTTTATGGAGCTTCGGTCACCCAGCCACACCCCATTCAGGGCCCTGTGACCCCCACCCACACTCAGTCCCAAGGACCTGCCACTGCTCTGATGGGAGATTGTCACCCCACAGTGGCCCCCTCAGGAAGCACTACTGGTGCGGAACGCACCCCACCCCACCCCCCAGCCTCCTCCTTCTCCCAACTGCCCCTGCTCGAGCCTGGACTCCCCTCCCTCCTCCGGAGGCAGGAGCGAGATCTCAGTCCGGGTCCCCGTCCATCGGCAGCCAGGCTCCATCGTCCCCTCACTCCCAGCGCTGCTCATCTGGCAAGTTCTATAACTTTTCTGTGCCACCTCCATGCTTTTCTGTGCCAGCCAGTAAGTTGGGGATCGTAGTGCATAGCTCCCAGAGCTATGTGAAGATCTGAAATGAACTAATACGGGGACAGGGCCTCTAGCCCAGGACAGATGGTGCCCAGTGCTCTCACGTGCTCGTGGTCACCGTTACGGGGGTTCAGGAGGAGTCACCAAAATAATGGGAAAACGCAGGGCCCAGGGCCTGGAGCACAGTGGGTATTTGAGAAACAGCAGCTATTATTTTATGGTTATTAGTCAGAAGCCAGCTGGATGCCCCTGCCCTCCCCAGGAGGTCTGGTTAAACTTGGTCCAAGAGAATCCAGATCTCTGCCTTCTGTTTTGGCCAGTTCCCACCCGTTGCTTTTCAGGGTTTGCTGAGACTTCCTTTCTCTCAAGGCGAGATGTGTTACCAGGTACAAGGCCAGACCCTTCCGTGCAAAAAAATCCTCTCGAAGGGTGTCCTATTAAGAAACTCAAAACAGCTTGCCCTGTGCCATCTCGACCGCTGGCAGGCGGGGGGCCTCAGGTGGTCTGGGGGGAGCCCAGCCTGGCCAGCGGGTAGTGCCTGACGCCGCCTCTGCGCTAAGCCCCTGCCCCTCGCTCCTGGATGCAGCTTCTTGTCTTCGTTCATCCCCTTCCCTGGTCCCCAGTCTCTGGCTCTTCCCCTCCCGTCCAACCCACACCCCACAGCACGGTCTTCCTGAAACAGGGAGCCGGCTGGCTGCTGTTTCCCTTCACGAAGGCCTCCTCAGTCCCCTCCAGTCTTGGCACAGGAGCGCCTCAGCCTGCCCAGCGCCTCTCTCTGCCCCTTTGGGCTCCGGGCTTCCCCACGAAGCCTCCCCCATCTCCCGAGGATTCCCAGCCGTGCACCCAGCTGTCCTCACTGCTCCCCACATGCCTGCCCACTCCCCGCCCCTCTCCTGGTAGAGTCCGGATTCAGATTGGTCATCATCTGCCACCTCTGGGAAGCCCTCCCAGATACCCCAGAGGGGGCTGAATGACTGCTCTGGCTTCCACAGCTTCTCCACTTAATATGTTCTCTCCGCATGGCTCTTCCAGACTGTGAGACCCCCGAGGCCAGGGTCCAGCTCTGATTCTCTTCGGTTTCCCCAGGGCCCTGCACAGAGCACATGGGGTCTCGGCTGAATGTGTATGTGTTGACTGATGGACTGACCGACGGATCAGAAACAAGTGTCTACCCAGCCGGGCACCCTCTAGACCAGGCACAGCCATGGCCTCGGCCTCCCCGGCATGCCAAGTGGCGACGGGCTGGGTCTCCTCATAAACCAACTGGGAAGCCTGGAAGCCAGCCTGAGAGGCCGGGAGCCGATGGCGGCTTCTGGTACCTCAAAGGGCTGGGGCGGAACTCTGAGTCATCCCTGTCATCCAGCGTCCCGTCTGGACTTTACGAGGGCCCCCGCAGGGCTCGAGGGACCGGCTCTGACAGAGCTCCTGCTGTGAGCAAACACTCTGGATGGCATCCCCGTTCCTGCCCACGATAACACTTTGAAGTACCCACCGCTGTGCCCATTTTATAGGGAAACTGAGGCTCAGAAAGGGGACATGACTCATCAAGGTCAGTAATTCCGTGGTTCACCTCTTGGCACATCTGTCTCCAGCCCCCAAATCTCCTGCCTCACACGGTACCCCCAAGTGACAAACATTCTGCCTTCATGTTCTCTTTTCATCTCCAAAACAGCCCAGCGAGACACGACTGTCCCCACTTTACAGTGAAGGGGACCGGGACACAGAGCACCAAAATGAGTCACCGGGTCACAGAGCTGGTCAGGTCTGTGGGTGTCGCTGCACGGGGCGGGGTCTTCCTGATCTGCCCGAGGTCTTCTCCTTGGAAACTGCCCAGACCCCTGAGGTTTTGGGTCCCCTACTTGGGTGTAGGTGTGGGGACAGGTCTGGGTGTGCCTCTGCTGGGCTGACTTGGATGGCTATCCTAGAAAAGCCGAGCAAGAGCTTCATCCCACGGGGTCCAGGAAGGCTGGAGACCCCCCGGGAAGGGCAGGGGTGTGTTCCCACGGTGGTCCCGTCATTGGCTGGCTCTCACGCCCTCGCCATCCTGCGGCTCTGGACCCTCCCTAGGTGCCATGGAGGGTGCCAAAAAGCTCCTGCAGGGTTGACCTCTATCCTCGCTCCCTCCTCTCCCACACCAGGCCTGCCCAGTTGGGCAGGGGGTAGTGTGACTAGATACAGCCCATTGGTTTCTCCAAGCTCCCTTGTTGCTCCTTAAGGCCGGTGGCCATCTCTGGGGCTCCATCCCCTCTACCAGGAGCCTACCTCCCAAAGATGGTCACCCGGGCCTGAGTCCTGGCCTGACCCCTCGCTGGCCCGGTGCCCTGAGTCGAAGCCTCTCCAGAGCGCGGCCCTGCCTGCGGAGTGGGGCAGCCGACTGTGCCGGCCAAGTGAGACCGAACAGTGGGTGCCCCTCACCAGCAGGGTGACGCAGGGGTACTGAGGGCTGGTGGCGGGGAGGGCAGCTAGCTGTGATCCTCTGCCCCCACCCCGGCAGATCCTCACGCTCTCCTGCATCCTTAGGGAGACAGGGGGCAGGTTCCTCCAGCCCCAGGCCCGGGGTGCCCCAGGACTCGGGCCCCAACGTCGTGCCCTCTGTCACATCTTCCCTCACTCGTTCAGTGACCATCAGTGTCTGCACTAGAACACGCAGTAGCGCGCTGGAAGGAGGCAGCGTTCTAAGTAAATTCCCCACCACATGAGCCACGGGGTCACGAGCCCGTGAGGAAGCTCTCGGATGCTGACCCGGCAAGATCTCCAAGATGAACTGTGAGGGAAACAAAGTCAGGTGCCCAGGAGTTGTGGGATGTGTCACTATGGGTGTGAGAAGGGAAAGACGGAGGCACAGGTGGGCATATGTGTTTCCATATGTTTAAAACCTCTCGGGGGCTGTGGGGGGTACACACACACACACACACACACACACACACGGCGAGCAAACCCACTGGGAAGGGGGCCCCAGACATACCAGGAGACTGGCATAGCGGTTGCCTCGGGGGGTGGGGGAGCGGAGGGACCCTTATTTCAAGATGATACGCTTTCATAGATCCTGAATTGTTTCTCGGGGGCGTGCGACACCTACTCCAAAATCAGTAGAAGTTGGGGCGCCTGGGTGGCTCAGCCGGCTAAGCATTCGTCTCGCGGCTCAGGTCATGATCTCAGGGCTGTGGGATCGAGCCCCGCCCCCACCCCGGTTGGGCTCTGTGCTCTGCCCGCATCTGCTTAAGATTCTTGCTCTCCCTCTGCTTCTCTTCCCTGGGCTCCTGCTTTCTCTCTCTTTCTCATGTAAATAGATTTTTTTTTTTAAGATTTTATTTATTTATTTGACAGACAGAGATCACAAGTAGGCAGAAAGGACGAAGCAGGTTCCCCGCTGAGCATAAAGCCCGATGCGGGGCTGGATCCCAGGACCCTGAGATCATGACCTGACCTGAACCGAAGGCAGAGGCTTTAACCCGCTGAGCCACCCAGATGCCCCTAAATAAATCTTTAAATAAGTAAAGTTTAAAAAAATATATGAAACAGCCCCAAAGGGAGCTCTGTATGGGGCAAACAGAGCTGGAGCCTGGTTCTGCATGTCCCTGCTCCCATCACTGAGCCTTTGAGGTCCTGTTTCCTGCACACGGAAGATGGGGTTGATGACTGGGACTCGGGGAGGTCGGGAGGGCGTCACTCCTGCACACACGGCTGCCACAGCCACCACGCCCACGGACTGGCAGCTGTTGTCATTACCGTGAACGTCATGGTTGGGCCTGTTCCTGTCACCAGGTGACACAGATGTGAAGGGACACACCCTTACCCTGCTTGAGGACAACAGTGCCAGGGAGGGCCGATGATGCTCCTGACCCGGCTGGAGGAGCCAGGACTGGACGCAGGCAGAGGCGACACACGTGAGCCTGGTCTCCAGAGATAAGTAGGCAGGATCCGGGGACAGAAGGGAGGAAGTGCTTCCCAGGCTGGGGGGGGGAGGGGACAGGCTGGACACACCTGTAGCCACACCACACAAAGAGAGTGGACACGTGGTTGTGAGCACCTGTATGCACGTCCAGCCCGTCCCACACATGGCCCTTGCACTGGCCTGTGGGGGCTCCTGGGGTTCGCAAGCAGGCTGTGCGTGGAGGGCAGGGCACCGTGGGGTCCACGCCATCCCGGGGGCTGGGGACAGACTTCAGCCAGCCTGTGTGACCACAGGCAAGTCACTTAACCTCTCTGTGCCTCAGTTCCCTCCTTTCTAACCTGGGGATCCTAACAGTACCGACTTCACAGGGACATCATGAGGTCTCCATGAGGCAGTTCCCCTACGGTTCACGGCTGTTCACTGGTCTGATTTCTAAGGCTCCTATTAACACATTTAAAGTACTTACTAATATCGTAGTATCACTACATCGTATGTTCGTGTTTCATAGTATATGTTCACGTTCTCTTACGCACATGCCAAGTGTGCACGTATTAGCTATCCACACAAAAGCCTCTATGCACCCCCCATACATCTCATGCACACCCACATGCGTGAGTGTGTGTACACGTGCACACTCACTCCATTACACACATACTATCAGGCACACACACATGTGCATGCACACACGCACCCTTTCCATGTGTTCACGCTGCCTCCGCCCTCTCCTGCTGAGCTGAACGTCCACGCAGAGCAGTGGGAGAGGTCGTCCCCCGTGTTTCCCCAGGCTGAGCCCGGCCAGTCCCCCAGGCTCCAGCTGCCTTCCCAGACCCACTGAGAAGGGCCGACCCAGACTGATGCCGGGGACGGCATTTGAAACCTGCTGGGTCAGAGGCTGCTGCTCTGGATGGAGAGAAGACTCCAGGATTCAACAGTGTGATTTAGCCAAGGAGCCCCTGGAAGGCTAGCACAGGTGTCCCAGCACAGAGCACAGCTCCTGGTGCTGAGCAGGAGGCCTAGCTCGTGGCAAGAACTCTGTGGAAAATAGAGTTGCCTTGGGATTGTCCATTTTATCTTCATCTTCCCTCGGGAGCTGTGAGTTTTGTGAAAATAGGGCTCATGCGTGACTTGTCTTTGTCCCCAGAGACAAGTAAAAAGTAAAAAAGAAAGACAAGTAAAAAAGAAAGATTTATTTTAGGCAGAAAAGTCTGAAGGGAGGGCTCCCAGGCTGAGCCACAGTGTCTAGGATCCAGGCTCCTCCTGTATTTACATCTAGGACTTAGACTCCGTCATGCAAAGCCTCCCTTCACAAATGCACCTCATGGTCCAAGATGGCTGCTCTGGTTCCATTCAATACATCTGCATCCCAGCCAGCAGATAGAAGTGAAATGAAGGAGGGACAAAGGACTTAAGCCAGCTTTCTCTTAAGGAAGCTCTAGCACAATGCTTCCACTTACATTCCTTTGGTCAGAACTTGGGCACATGGCCACTTCTAATTGCAAAGAAGCTGGGAAAAGCAGTCTCCACTTTAGGTGGTCGTGCATCGAGATAAACCTCCGACGCTGTATCACTGTGCTCCGAGGGGGACACAGATCCTGGTGCCACCATTATCAGGATTTGCTAACTCAGCTGTCTGAGATGCAGAGGGCACCTGGGGAATTCTTTGTCAGGCTGGGGACCATCAACAGCAGTCAAAGAAGGAGGGAGCCTAGTGGTAGCTCAGCACGTACGCCTGAGCACGGAGGGGCTGGCAGGAACTCTTGCTACCCAGAGCTCAGAGGAAGAGTGAGAAGGGCCAGATAATGGCGAAATACACTCTTCTTAGGATCCAACATGTTTTGATTCTGACTTTGGCACCTGTCACCTGTGTACCGGTGGCTGGATCCCTTACCTTCTCTGAGCCTCCACTATCACGTCTATAAAACAGAAAGAATCGTCTCTTCCTCAAAGGAAGGTCATGAAGATGCAGTAGTGTCATGAACACAGGGCTCTTAGACCCTGAGAGGACCCTCAGAAAATTCCTTTGGGGGGAGCAGAATGGGGCTCCTCGATCCGGCAAATCTTGGGGAACTGAGGTGGGGCTTAGGCTCAGCCACCACGGGGCCTGGAGTTCTCAGAGTATAGCAGAAACCAATTTTTTTTTTTGCCTCTTTTAATATAACTTAACATTATATATAATATAATTATATATAATACAATATATAGTTATATAATATAACTTCACTATAACTTTTATTATAGTCCCTGTGAGTTCAAAAAACTTATTTACTATACACGTGAGCTACGTGACTTTTTGAAAGTAATGATGAGCAAATGAGCTAAAAGAAAAAAGAATCATTCAAAACCCACCACCTGGAGCTAAATGTTATTCATTTGTCAAATATCGGGTCAGTCTGTTTTACGACCCTATGTATATACGTAACTACTCACGCGTATACACTTCTTTTAATGTATATACTTTTGACAGGATTGCACTACACATGGGCTACTTCAAAACCTCAAAATGAGGGTTACGTGGGGGGTGCAGTCAGTTAAGTGTCTGCCTTTGGCTCAAGTCAGGGTCTGGGAGACCCAGGATGGAGCCCCCAGCCTTGGGTTCCCTGCTCAGCGGGGAGTCTGCTTCTCCCTCTCCCTCTGCACCTCCCCGCGCCTCCCCCACTTGGTCTCTCTCTTTCTTAAATAAAGAAAATCTTATAAAAGAAAAATATGCAGTGGTGGATATCCTTGTACACAAATATTGTGTGAATTTCTCCTTATTTCCTTACGTTAGATTCCCGTATGTGGGTCTCTCCCCATGTTTTAAAACTTTTGGCCTCTCGGGGCACCTGGGTGGCTCCGTGGGTTAAGCCTCTGCCTTCAGCTCAGGTCAAGATCTCGGGGTCCTGGGATCGAGCCCCGCATCGGGCTCTCTGCTCAGCGGGGAGACTGCTTCCCCCTCTCTCTCTGCCTACTTGTGATCTCCGTCTGTCAAATGAATAAAATTTAAAAATCTAAAAAAATAAAATAAAAATTTTAGCCTCTCAAACAAACCAATTTCAGGGACGCCTGGGTGGCTCAGTTGGTTGGACGGCTGCCTTCGGCTCAGGTCATGATCCCGGAGTCCTGGGATCAAGTCCCGCATCAGGCTCCCAGCTCCACGGGGAGTCTGCTTCTCCCTCTGACCTTCTCCTCGCTCATGCTCTCTCTCACTGTCTCTCTCTCAAATAAATAAAATCTTAAAAAAAAAAAAACAATTTCAGAAATAAGAAATTCCTACATTAAAAAAAAAATTAAGCAAAGCCATAGGGAACAGAGCTTTGGATCAGCAGGAGAAATCCACTGCTCCCACACGGAATTGACAGAAGTCATAGCCAAACGGAAAGACACTCAACACGTCTGAGAGTCTCTACAGCCTTCTTGTGGGTAAACACATCGTTTCTGTCCAGGAGTCTGAAATGCCAAGAGTGAGGACAACAGCTAACATTTACACCATGCTGGCCATGGGTCCGGCACTCTTCTAAGTGATATACATGTGATACACATCATATGATAGTATCGTTTTTGAAAAGATTTTATTTATTTGACAGGCAGAAATCACAAGTAGACAGACAGGCAGGCAGAGAGAGAGGGGGAAACAGGCTCCCTGTGGAGCAGAGAGCCCGATGCGGGGCTCGATCCCAGGGCCCTGGGACCATGACCTGAGCCGAAGGCAGAGGCTTTAACCCACTGAGCCACCCAGGCGCCCCTATATATCATTTTGTATATATATAGAGAAAGATAGACCTGTCTATATATATATATAGAGAGAGAGAGAGAGGCCTATCTCTCTCTCTATATATATATATATATCATACACGTTATGTTGTATACATACCCAGGCACTCCTGTTTCTTTATTTTTAGAGATCTCTCTATTTATTTGAGAGAGAGGAAGGGTCTACGGCCATACCACCCTGAACGCGCCCGATGTCGTCTGATCTCGGAAGCTAAGCAGGGTCGGGCCTGGTTAGTACTTGGATGGGAGAGAGAGAAAGGGAGGGTGTGCATGTGCACACGTGCGAGCCGGGGGTGGGGGAGGGGTAGAGGGAGAGAGTCTCAAGCAGACTCCCTGCTGTGCCAGGAGCCCCTGCGGAGCTCGATCTCACCACCCTGACATCATGACCGGAGCCAAAACCAAGAGTCGCACACTTCACCAACTAAGCCACCTAGGCATCCAGCAAACCGTGAGGTTTTAAGAGAGCACATGTGTCGGGGACGGCCTCCGGCCGGGCAAGTCCCCGCCATTACAAGATGGCGCTTGGCTCACTGCCAGCAAAATACGCTGCAAGTAAACAACGAACGTTCTGGTGAAGCTCGCCTAAAGGAGGACATAGTCATTGGCTGTTTCAAATTTAATCAGCATAGTAACAGGACTCTCATTGGCTCTCCCCATTGCTTGGCCCCTTATTGGTCACCTTGCTCGCTGATTGGTCATGCAAACGTATATAAGTGTGTAGACTTGCGGAAATAGAGAGAGAGAAGATACATCTGAACCGGGGCTTCTTGTCGTCCTTGCGGGCCATCTTGTAATGGCGGGGACTTGCCCGGCCGGAGGCAGTCCCCGACACACATGGGCCCAGAGAGGGTTAGAAAGCTACTTTGGAGGAGGGCACCTGGGTGGCTCAGTTGTTAAGCATCTGACTTCCGCTCGGGTCATGATCCCAGGGTCCTGGGATCAAGCCCCGAATCGGGCTCTCTGCTGGGCAGGGAGCCTGCTTCTCCCTCTCCCACCACCCCCCCTGCTTGTGTTCCTGCTCTCGCTGTCTCTCTCTGTCACATAAATAAATAAAATCTTTAAAAAAATAAAAATTAAAAAGGAAAGCTGCTTTGGGTACACAGCAGTTCTGGGGGCTTTGCCCACCCTGCTTGCCTTCCACAGGGTGTGAACCCCCTTAGTGCCCATGGGAAACTGGCCTACACCTTTCTAAAGCCCCGGTGACCCAAGCTTGCACCCACTCCTTCCTGCGAGCAGGGCTTTGCTTTCTACGAACACCTGCGGGGCTCGGTGCCAGCTGCGCTAGGGCCCTAAGTGGGCGTTGCCCTTGCTGGCTAGCCGCCAGGCCTGGTGTGTGGGCCTCCTTCCACCTGAGGCATCCCCACCTCAGCTCCAGATGCCTTTGGCCGCTGGTGATGGTCAGGGCTCCAGTTCGTGGATCTGAGTGTGGTGCACGGGGTGGAAAAACAGTATTTGCTTATCTGCCTACATGCTTTCTGGCTGTAAGAGATTGTGATTCTACTATTCTACATTTTAGAATTCTAATATTAAGAAAGAATTCTAATATAAGGGAGTACAGATTTCCCAGCTTCCATAATTGGATTATCTGGTATTCTTGGGATTCTAGGAGTCTTTGTCTTTTATTCCCAAAAGCTGGGGCGAAGGAAGGCCATGGCTCCTTCCTCCAGGCAGTCAGGAAGTGGGCGTGCCTGGAGGACACTCAAACAGCGGGGGGCAGCTGGCTTGGGGCTCTCAGAGGAAAGGAGCTGTGACCGTGTATTTTGCCATCTTTTCCTGGAACCTCTGATCTTGTTTTGTGTGTTGCTTTCAGATGCCGGAGGCCCCCCCCACCCCCGACCCAGGTCCCTCTCCTTATCTCCTTCTTCAGGCGGACTCTTGCTCCTGTGAGGGGCCCCAAGGTCAAGCTCAGCTGACTGCTTTGATAGCAGAGCACGTGTCCTGAGGTTGGGGAAACAGCTGATGCCAATGTTGGTATTACAGTTTTTTGGGGAAAAAAAGAGAAACACAAATGGACCTTCCATGGGTCCCTGGGCGTCATCAGCAGGCCCCACATGCTGAGGGACAGAAGCAGGGCTTCCTCCAGGGGACCCCCCCACCACCACCTCCAGAGCCTTCCATGACCTTCCGGGCTGTGACTGCCCTGCCAAAGCTTGTCCGTGGTGGGAAAGGACACACACCCCAAGCACTAGGGGAGATGGAGGGGCAAGTCCAGCAACGAAATGGCCCCAGAGCTGGGCTAAGGCAGGGACTCAGGCAAGACCACGGGCATAGCCACGATTGAGAGCCACTGTCCTTGACACAAGCCAGGTGTGAGTGCTGAGCTCCGGGACAGGGTTGCAATTTGGCCTCATCCTGAGTCTGCTGTGGGGGATGAGGGGTGGTTAGAAAGGACTGTTCCAGGGGTCCGGAATGGGGCCCCAGGGTGGGGGCGGCAGCCCATGGCAGGAACCCCTAGAGAGGGTCCTGCGGGGTGGGGCTCTAAGGACCAGGGAGAGCAGGAGTGGGGAGGGGCGGCGGCCTTCCTGGCACCCTGCCTCTCGCCCGCAGGTATAGGGCTGAGAACAGGCACCGCTGCTGGACTCGGCCTTGAACACTGGTCCTCAAACTTACTCTGTACATTTTCACCCTCCAGATGAGCCACTAGAAGAGGGCAACAAACACTTCCCCATCCTTTGCCCCAGCTCACCAGCTGTCAAAAGTCTGTCCCCTTTGTTTCTCTCCTGTGGCTCTCTGTCACACCTGTGCCCGCATACATACGCATTGCGGACATCATTACACTCTCTCTCAACCCTTCCAAGTTCATCTCCGACATAAACAACACTGTCCTACGTCATCACCCTCTGCGGCTCGTGTAGGAACTCGAAACCAGGTACTAGAGGCTCTAATACACAGCCCGCACTCAAATTTCCCCACCTGCCTCCGCGATGTCACTTAGAATTGGTTCTTTTTAGAATGCAAGCTCCAGGGGTGCCTGGGGGGCTCAGTTGGTTAAGCGTCTGCCTTCGACTCAGGTCAGGGTCCCGGAGTCCCAGCACTGGGCTCCCAGCTCCATGGGCAGCCTGCTTCTCCCTCTGACCTCCACTCTCTTGCTCTCTCTCACTCTGTCTCTCTCTCTCAAATAAATAAATAAAATCTTAAAAAAAAAAAAAAGACCTGTAAGCCCTCTTCTGTATGCCACAGATAGTTTCCATTCATCATGTTTCCTCTGGAGGGTTTTTTTCTATGTTATTTTTTGTCTTTTCATCTTATGTATGTTTTTGGACATTATGAAGGTTCTGTTTTCATTATAAAATATGTGCTTATCGTTTGCCAAATTAAAACAATATAGAACTAGCTTAAATCACAAGTTTAACAAAATAGAACTGTATAAAAGTAAAAACTAGGGCCGTCTGGGTGGCTCAGAGGGTTAAGCCTCTGCCTTCGGCTCAGGTCAGGATCTCAGGGTCCTGGGATCAAGCCCCGCATCGGGCTCTCTGCTCAGCGGGGAGCCTGCTTCCCCCCCACCCCACCCCGCTCTCTGCCTGCCTGTCTGCCTACTTGTGATCTCTGTGTCAAATAAATAAATAAAATCTTTTTTAAAAAAGTAAAAACTAAGAGTCCACCATGACCCAGGTCCCCTTGTCAGAGGAAACAGTCCGTAATAACATGAGGGTAAGTGCGCACACCTCCTGGCTCGCTTGCCCGGCTTGGAGAACGAACGCTGCTCGGTTCATTTTTTTTTTAACCAACCTCTCACGCACTGCCATGCGTTTATTGATAAGAAGCCCAGTGCCTCCCTCTTGAGGTTTCTTCCAGAATAGTCTGAGCGTCCCAGGGGATCACTCAGTCCAGAGGCCAGTCTCACTTCCACGGTGCCCAGTCCTGCCTGCCCTTGCGCCCCAAGGTTACAGCCTGCTCGTTCATACCAGCGTCTGTCCTCGCTTTTGGAACTGGGAATGACGCCAGAATGGGTGGGTCCGCTGTGGCCACTGGCCCAAGCCACCCATGGCGTCTCCCCCCAACCCCACCCCCATGAGGCATTGTGAAATGCCCAGCCTCTCGCCCTGGGCTCCGGTCACCTGGCCACACCCCTTTTCCCACAGAGCAAATTCCCTCTTTTGAGGCATAAGTGGTCAGGACTGTCCCAATTCAGATGGTGGCTAATCTGACCCATTGACCTGCTCAAGGGAGAGCTTGGGGACCAGAGCTCATCCCTCCTGAGGCTCCCTCGGGCAGCAACAAATTTGCCGGCCTCGTTCCCAGATTAAGGGAGTTAAGAGCATGGGGCCAGACCCGCTTCAGGAAAGTTCCTTCCCCA